>NW_012267236.1:7708761-7738267 GCF_000151885.1 Dipodomys ordii
AAGAGTTTCATGGACTTTCGTGCCCGGGCTGGCTTTGAACCATGATCCTCAGATCTCAGCCTCCTGAGTAGCTAGGATTACAGGCGTGAGCCACCAGTGCCCGGCTCAAATGAATATTTTTATACGTGACAGAAGAAGGTGGTATTATGGAGGACATTACAGTTTTTTTGTTTTTTGTTTTTTGTCAGTCATGAGGCTTAAACTCTGGCCTGGGCGCTATCCCTGCCCTCTTCAGCTCAAGGCGAGTGCTCTACCTCTTGAGCCACAGCGCCACTTCCAGTTTTCTAGTGGTTTATTGGAGATCAGAGTCTCACGGACTTTTCTGCCCAGGCTGGCTTTGAACTGTGATCCTCAGATCTCAGCTTCCTGAGTAGCTAGGATTACAGGTGTGAACCACCGGTGCCCGGCCAACATTACAGACTTCTGAAAAGAATTTTTCAAAACATGTAACATTTGCATCTTCTATGTAGTCTTTGTTTTTTCAGTTAATAGGTAGGAACTTTCTCAAACTGAGAAATCTAGAGATTTAAGTCTTAGATGTAAGAAACCTTATAAATCCAAATAAGACAAAAACCAAATTTAAATATACTAAAGAGTAGTGACACTGGAGATATGGCTCAGTGATAGAAGCAACTGCTTAGCAAGTGTGAGGTCTTAAATTCAAATCCCAAAAATGAAAAAAAAAAAGGATGATCAAAGATAAGCATACCATGCTTGATTGGTCTGTTTGCTAGAACTTCCAGCACACTATTGAATCAAAGTATTGAAAGCAGGATTTATCCCAATAATGTAAGACCATTCAATGAAAAAAATCAATATAATACACAATATTAATAAGATAAAGGAGAAAAATAGGCATAGTCATAGCAAGTGATGTAGAAAAGTTTTGACAACATCCAAAACACATTCAGAATTTTTTTTTAAAAAATGGTGGCATTGGTGGCTCATGCCTATTATCCAAACTACTTGATCTGAGAATCACAGTTTGAAACCAGCTCAGGCAGGAAAGACTCTTATCTCTAGCCAGCCAACAAAAAAGTCAGAAGTAGAGTTGTGGCTCAAGTGATGAAGTTTTTGCTGTTAGCAAAAAACTCAGGAAGAGTTCAAGCAAAAATGAACAGCAGCAAATTGGGAATAGAAGGGCATTGCCTCAGCATGATAAAAGACATTGGTAGTTGGCCCTTGTTTATGCCCTTTATATGTTGAATTCCTAGTCCTCTAAAGTACAGGTATTAATAGATAGGTATAGAAGGAGATGATTAGATCACAAGGGACAATTAGTGCCCTTAAAAGAGAATCCAGCCAGGCACCAGTGGCCCACACCTGTCATCCTGGCTACTGAGGAAGCTGAAATCTGAGACACACGATTAAAAGCCAAACCAGGCTAGAAAGTCTACAAGACTCATATCTCAAATAAACTACCAAAAAAGCTGGGAGTGGAACTGTGGCTCAAGTAGTAGAGCACTCAAGACAGAACTCAAGCCCTGAGTTCAAGCCCTAGGATTAGTGAGTGGGTGTATGTGCACACACACAGGAGATCCTAGATATGTCCCTCAGCCTTCTGGCACATAAGAACACAGTGAGAATTCAGGTGGGACCACTGTCCAAATGGAGCTAAAACTACTTAACATTGTATTAAGAACTTCTAGCCAAAGAAATTAAGCAAGAAAAAGAAATGAAAGACATCAGATTAAAACTACCTTTATTCACAGATAATGTGTATATACACACAATTGGAACTAATAAACATCTCCTTTATTAGCCTCAAAGAGAACATCAAAAATAATATAATAATATAATAATCAAAAAAACTCAAGGATAAATTTAACCAAGGAGGTACAACACATGTACAGGATGATCTATAAAGCATTGCTACAGCATGGAATGTAAAATGAAAAGCACCCTTGCTCATAATTAGAAGATTGAACGTTGTTAAAATGACAATATTTCCCCAAGCAAGTAGAGATTCTATGTGATTCCTATCAAAACTCTAATGGTCATTTTTTACAGAAATGAAAAAGCTATTTCTAAAATTCATATGGAATTACAAGGTTCCATGTATAGATAGAAAATTCTTGAAAAAAATCTCTAAAAACTTTCCTGATTTTAAAACTTTTTTGACAAATAAAAGCCCAGTTGAAGTACTGGCATTAGGATAGGCATGTCAATCACTGGACTAGAATTGTCAGTCAAAAAAATTCCCCAAGCCCCACGACAGACAAAAAAGAAAAGAAAAGAAACCCTCATCAAAAAAATTCCCTAGGGCCTGGAAAGGTGGCTCAGTGGTGGAGTGCTTGCCTTGCATGCATGAGGCCTTGGGTTCGATTCCTCATCACCACATAAGCAGAAAAAAGCCAGAAGTGGCACTGTGGCTCAAGTAGTAGAGCACTAGCCTTGAGCTGAAGAGCCGAGGGACAGTGCCCAGGCCCAGAATTCAGGCCCATGACCGAAAAAAAAAATCCCTAATGCTTACAACAATTGATTTTCAATTGGAAACTATTCTTCCACAAACAGTGCTGGCACAACTGAATAGCCACATGCAAAAAAATAAACTTGAACTCAAAATGGAGCAAAGACCTCATGTATGTACTGAAACTATAGGACATGCAGAAGAACACATGATTGTGATGACTAATTTTTTGGTATCTTGGCTAGGCTAAGGTACTCAGTTTATTCATGTGCTGATCAATTAGACTTACCTATGAAAGTAATTTTTAGATATAATAGTTAGAAACAATATACTTTAAAGCAGAATGCCCTCCATAATATGAGTTAGCATCATTCAATCAGCTCAAGAGCCATCATCTCCTCCTTAAGAGCAGAGACCAAAATTTCCTAAAGAGGAAGGAATTTTTCCTCAGAACTACAATAGAAATTGCCTGAAGGTCTAACCTGGTCCACATATTTTTGGACTCAAGACTAAGTAACACCAGTGCTTACCTAGCTTGCTCTATGCATTTCAGAAGAACTTTGGAAGCCAGTTCTTTAAAACTCAATCCCTTACATGTGCTTGTGTGTACATGTGCACATGCGTGCATATTATTATCAAGAATAATATGGTAAACACCAGGTACTTATCACAGAACTTCAAAAAACTGTGTTAGGGGTATCTGCCACCCTAATGAAACGCAAATGGGATTACTTCTGCTCCTCCTTTAGGAGACTGGAAAAACCTTGATTCTGAAATGTGATTAAGAACTTACCAAGCAGGGAAATTTCAGGTCAATGTCTTTCATGGATATAAATGCAAAAATCTCAAGCAAAAGGTTAGCAAACTAAATCCAATAATGTATAAAAAGTATTCTGAACTACATCATGAATGTTTCTTCTATGACTTCACAGTTGGCTTATTATTATAAAATCTCAAGAGTAATTCATCACATTGATAGAATGAAGAAAATCTTGTCTATTTGAATAGAGGTTAGAAAAGCACCTATGGAAATTTAGCACCCCAAATTAAAAAATACAATTTAAAAATTAAAAACAAAAATAATATCCATTTATACCAAAACATTTAGCAAAACAATAAAAAATAAAAGGGACTTCCTTCATTTGATATAAATAATATTTCAAAACTCATACAGCAATGGGCTGGGAATGTGGCTTGGTGGTAGAAAGCTTACCTAGCATGCATGAAGCCCTGGGTTCAATTCCTCAGTACCACATACACAGAAAAAGCCAGAAGTGGTGCCATGGCTCAACTGATAGTGTGCTAGCCGAGAGCAATTGAAGCTCAGGGACAGTGCCCAGGCCCTGAATTCAAGTCCCACTACTGACCAAAAAAAAAAAAAAACCTCATACAACAGATATTATATATAAATGATGAGTTAGTGACAACTTTCTTCTACATATAAAAGAAGATTGAGAGTCAGGAGCCAGTGGCTCATGCCTGTAATTTAGCTATTCAGGAGACTATGAGACACTTATCTCTAAAACAACTGCCCCCCCCCCAAAAAAAGCCAGAAATGGAGCTGTGGCCCAAGAGGTAGAGTGCTAACTCAAGAAGCTCAAAGAAGCAAAAGGACAGTACCCAGGCCCTGAGTTCAAGCCCCAAGACCACACACACGCACACATACACACACTCACAATTATGAAAGAAGGAAGGGAAAAGATGGAAAGATGGAAGGAGGGAGGGAAGGGGTGAAGAAGGGAGCAAGGGAGGGAGAGAGGAAGGTAATATTGTCCTCCATTCAATAGTGGCAGCATTCCCTGGGAGGTTGTAAAAAATGCAGAATCTCAACCTTGTGTACCCCAGGCTTCATAAACCTGAATCTGATTTTTAACAAGACCTCTTACACTATAAGTTTGAGAAGAGCTACTTTAAAGTGCAAGTCTAAATACATTCTTACCTGGCTCTAAAATCCTTCCTGCCTTTCAGTTTCACACAGAATCATATTCAGCTTGACAATCAAAACCCTCAACCATGTGACCTCTGCCACACAATGTGACCCTTTCTCTGAGTGCTCTGATTTCCCAGACCATATAGCCTCATCTCACCTACAACATAGCCAACATACTTCTTCCCAGGCTTTCCCCCAATCTATTTCTTTCTTTTGAAAAATCTACCATAACCCTCTATCCACACCATTCCTCTTCAAAATCCTACCCTTCCTTTGAGCAAAGCTCAAACCCTGATCTCTCTCAGAAGGCATTGATAGATCCCTTATACTCAGTGCACATTTTCACTCATTTGTAGAAACTAGACTCAACAAACATGCATTCCCATGGGCATGTACATACACACATATGTATGCATAATTATATATATGGATAATCATAGAACATGAATTTAACTGAAGGACTACTTAGGAGAAGGGAAAGGAGAAAGGAAAAAAGAAAGAGTGAGTAACTTTAAAATATATTGCAACTGGGCTGGGAAGGTGGCTCAGTGGTAGAGTGCCTGCCTTGCATGTATGAGTTCCTAGGTTCAATTCCTCAGTACCACATAAGCAGAAAAAGCTCAAGTGGTAAAGTGCTAGTGAGCTGAAAAGCTGAATGACAGAGCTCAGGCCCAGAGCTCAGGCCCACAACTGACCAAAAAAACAACTATATATATATATATACATATATATATATATATATATATATATATATACACACACACACACACACATATATATATATATTGCAACTATATGTGGAAACAGCATAAAGAACCTCAATGAAAGTTCTTCAGTAGGAGGTTGAGAGGAGAAACAAGCTCTGCTGGGAGCAGCACTGGCCGACGGAGTTGAGCTAACCAGGAAGATGAAACAGTAGATTGTTGGCATACATGAAAACTGAACTATGAAACCTGTTGGAATTATTCTAGTAATCCAGGAAGGGGAAAAGGGATTTATTGGAATATACTATAAATGTATGGAAATGCCACAACAAAATCCCTTCCTGTATAACTAATGTTTACTAATAGGAAAGAAAGGTAGGAAGAAGGAAGGAAGGACATATTTTTTTTTTTGTCATGGGGCTTGAACTCTGGGCCTGCATGCTGTCCCTCAGCTCTTCAGCACAAGGCTAGTGCTCTACCACTTGAGCCACAGTGCCACTTCTGGTTTTCTGGTAGTTAATTGGAGATAAGAGTCTCACAGACTTTCCTGCCCCGGCTGGCTTTGAACCTTGATCCTCAGATCTGAAAATTTTTTAATGCAGAAGAAAAAACACTTTTTTTGTGTGTGCTAGTCCTAGGACTTGAACTCAGGGCCAGATTCCTGTTCCTTAGATTTTTCATTTTAGATTGGTGCTCTACCATTTGAACCACAGCTCGACTTTCTGTTTTTGGCTAGTTAATTGGAGATAAAAGTCTCAGGGACTTTTCTTTCTTTCTTTTTTTTTTCGGGTCGGGTTGTGGGGCCTGAACTCTGGGCCTGGGCGCTATCCTTCAGCTCTTCAGCTCAAGGCTAGCGCTCTAACACTTGAGCCATAGCGCCACTTCCAGCTTTTTTCTTTTTGCTTATGTGGTGCTGAGGAATTGAACCCAGCGCCTCACGCATGCAAGGCAAGCACTGAGCCACCTTCCCAACCCTCTCAGGGACTTTTCTACACAGGCTGGCCATGAACTTTGATCCTAAGATCTCAGCCTCCTGAGTAACTAGGATTATAGACATGACCCACCATGCTAAAAAAAAAATTCTTTCACGCTGGATGCCATTCAGAGATAGAGTAGTTGCCAAATATGCATGAAGCCTTGGTTCAATTCCCAATACTAGAAAACACAAAGTTAAACCTCCCTACCTCTCACGTCTTTAGTAGTATTGACACCTATTTTAACTCATCACATTCTCTTTCCAGATGTCTTATCCTCAAACTCTTGAGAATGGGGATGGTGTTTTATCCTTCCTCCGTTTCTGGTTCTTTCTCAATGACTGTTCTATAAAGGTGCTCAAGTTTCTTGAAATGAAAAGGCGTTCCAGAGGCCCATAGGAAGATATCCATGGGCATTCTCTCAGTTCCCTGTTCCCCTCCCCCTAATTCCTCTGATGGTGTAAGTTTTAAGTGTTTGCAGGCTTCCAACAGCAGGGAGTTTCAAGGGACACTCATACACATACCTCTGAGTCTGTCTTGGCTCTTGCCTGCCCCCAGTTCCAATAACTAGAAAACAGCATCCAGACCCCACAAACAAGGGAACCAAGTAATGGAATAAGGCTGAGATATGATGGCAATGGGATACCCAGCTCCCAAATTGGAGCCATTGCTCAAGCCCATGCCCCTCTCAGCCAAAGAGTTTTCTGCCTTTAGCCTGAGACTCCCTATGACATCACAATGGCACTGCAAGGTAAGCCTGACAGGACCCAGCCAGTGTGCGCCCTTGGACCCATCTGTGGTCATGCTTGGGGGAGAGCTCACTTATGACACTTTATCATTAAGTAGCAAGTAAGCAGGCAAAGTTTCAAAGGAGCAGGCCTTCCAAGTTGACTTATTTTGCCTATGAGCATTTTCTCTTGAACCAGTCAAAAGCAAATGGTGCTCCCAAAGCAGATTACAAGTGAATGTGCTTAATTTAAGTAATAAAGTCGAAGTTTTAGATATGTTGAAAGGCAGAGTGTCTTTATGGGAGGTTGGGTGGTGTCATGAGAGCATGAACCATCTACAGGGTACTACTGAACCTGAAACCTTGTGGGTTTTCTTTAACTAAAGTATGCCAACCCATTTATTAGTGGAGATCTTTTCTTTCTTCTTTCCTTTGTTTCTTCTTTCCTTTGTTTCTTTGTTGCTTCTTTCTTCTTTTTCTGCTCTGGGTATCAAATCCAGAGTCTCCTTCATACCAGACAAGCACTCTAACTTTAAGCTTCACCCGTAGCCATAATGGCTGTCTTTTAAAATGCTGAATGCATATATATATATATATATATATATATATATATAGTCGGTCATGGGGCCTGAACTCCGGGTCTAGGCACTGTCCCTCAGCTCTTCAGCTCAAGGCTAGTGCTCTACCACTTGAGCCACAGCGCTACTTCCAGCTTTTTCTGCTTATGTGGTGCTGAGGAATCAAACCCAGGGCCTCATGCATGCAAGGCAAGCACTCTACCACTGAGCCACCTTCCCAGCTCCATGAATTTTAACTTATCAATATTTAAAATAATCAAAACTCCTAGCCTCTTACAGATAATCTGAGGCACTTTCAATATTTTAACTTCATGAACTACATATTAATTATTGTTGTAGTCAGGAATTTTACTTGTAAATTAAACTTTATTTTGGAATAATTTTAGATTTCAGTATATTCAGCTTCAAATATGTGCAATATTTTGATCCAGCAAATAGAAATAACCGGAAGTTATTTCCTTCATCTTACACTGTCTAATGTAGTCTTCTAGGCTGGGCCCTTCAATCACTTCAGACCGTTTACTGTCTTGCATTGACAATGTTACTTTCTAGTTGGTTTTACCTTTGGATGTTTGCTTTCTCCAAATAATGTTAAAAGTTGCCACCCTCCTTTTTCTTAAATTCTAGCAAAATCTTTAGCACTGTCTAGAGCACAGGTTCCACCGACAATGACCTAATTCTCTGATACAAGATTCATATAACAGTGCCACTGTGCAAACATTCTCAGATTTTCTTCAGCGACTCGTACATCCTCTCCTCGCTTCACCCCCACCCTGCCCCACAATCTTGGTTCCTCCCTTGATTCTTGGCTTAACCTGTAATCTCCCAGAATAGTTCTGGCAGCTCTCTGTAGCCAGCTGCCCTAAGCCACTTCAGTTGTCTTGTACTAGAGGTGCTTACTTGTGTCTATAAGTTTCTAGGGGATAGTGATCTAACCTTGGTCATCTTTGTCACTTCTGAAATGACAGAAGTATATCTAACCTTGAATGCTTCTTCCTAACTCTACCTCTGAACATGGCTGAATCTAGATGGGGATGCTAGGCCCTCTGCTTCTCCTTGTCCATTCATTGGGCAAATACACTGAGAGGTAGAGGGCAAATACACCGGGGCTTGAACTCAGGGCCTGGGCACAGTCCCTGAGCCTTTTTGCTCAAAGCTAGCACTCTATCACTTGATCCACAACACCACTTCCAGCTTTTTCTGAATAGTTAATTGGAGATAAACGCCTCATGGACTTTCCTGCCTGGGCCGTCTTCAAATCCTGATCCTCAGATCTCAGCCTCCTGAGTAGCTAGGGTTACAGACTTGAGCCAAAGACACATGGCAAAGAGACAGATATTTAACACACACACACACACACACACACACACACACACACACACGTTAGCTGGGCACCCATGGCTTCTGCTGTAACACTCAGGAGGCTGAGGATCAGGATCATGGTTCAAAGCCAGCCCAGGCAGGAAAGCAGCCCATGAGACTCTTATCTCCAATCAACCACAGAAAAAGCTGGAAGTGGTGCTGTGACTCAAGTGGTAGAGAGCTAGCATTGAGCAAAAGAAGCTCAGGGACGATGCCCAGGCGTTGAGTTCAAGCCCTAGGACTAGCCAAAAAAAAAAAAGTTGGAATAATTTTAGATTTTAATATATTATGCTTGAAGCATAATGCAATATGCAAATATCTTCTGCCCCATCCTCTCATTTTTGGTCCAACACATGGTAAGCACACGAAGAGTCCATTTGCTCAGTGAGAACACATAGAAGGGAAGCTGAGGGTCTCTGCAGCATCCAGGCCTAACTTCAGCCAGGTTGAGTGGTGGGTTAGGAGAAAGTGTTTGTGAAGAACAAATAACAAGGTGAAATACTCAGAAGTGACTGAGAGTGGTGTTGGAGACAAGGGAGTTGGGTAAAGATCAGATACAGGAATGTAAGATGTGGAATAGGAAGACAGCTCAGAGACAGGCTGGAGGCCCACAGATGGATGGAGGGGGCCTATGGCTGCTTTCAAAAGGTTGATTCTCCTCAGAAAACCAAAATCTGGATCCTTAGCAGTCACCCTCCTGCTGAAAAGTCTCCCTGGTCTTCTTCATAGGAGGTTTTGTCTCCAGGAGTGTTTCTGGGTGTATATTACGTGGACTTTTCTCTGCCACAAGGGGGAAGCATCTCTCTACTGCTGGGGTCATAGTCACAGACACTGAAGAATCCAGCTGAGCTGAGCCAGGGTGCCTTTGACTCGTCAAAACAAGCGACAGCTCAAGTTTAAAAAGTGAGACTGAGCCGGTGGCTCACACCTGTAATCCTAGCTACTCAGGAGGCTGAGATCTGAGGACTGCGGTTCAAATCCAGCCCAGGCAGGAAAGTCTATGAGACTCTTATCTCCAATAAACCACTCAGAAAACCAGAAGTGGAGCTGTGGCTCTAGTGGTAGAGTGCTAGCCTTGAGATGAAGAGCTGAGGGACAACGCCCAGGCCCAGAGTTCAAAACCCAGGACCACCAACAACAACAAAAAAAGTGAGACTGAGCCAGGTGGCTCACACCTGTAATCCTAGCTACTCAGGAGGCTTAGATCTGAGGTTTGCAGAAAGTCTGTCAGACTCTTACAGGAAAGTCTGTGAGACTCTTATCTCCAATAAACCACTCAGAAAACAAGTGGAGCTGTGATTCAAGTGGTAGAGCACTAGCCTTGAGATGAAGAGCTGAGGAACAGTGCCCAGGCCCAGAGTTCAAAACCCAGGACCAACAACAACAACAAAAAAAGTGAGACTGAGCCAGGTGGCTCATATCTGTAATTCTAACTACTCAGAGGGCTAAGATCTGAGGATCATGATTCAAAGCCAGCCCAGGCAAACATATACACATACACTAAAAAACAAAAACAAAAAAAACCCCAAACAAAAAAAACCATGAGACTCTCATCTCCAATTCAACAAAAAGCTAGTAGAACTGTGGCTCAAATAGTAGAACATTAAGAGCCGGGCGCTGGTGGCTCTCGCCTGTAATCCTAGCTACTCAGGAGGCTGAGATCTGAGGATCACGGTTCAAAGCCAGCCAGGGCAGGAGAGACCGTGAGACTCCTATCTCCAATAAACCACCAGAAAACCGGAAGTGGTGCTGTAGCTCAAGTGGTAGAGCGCTCGCCTTGAGCTGAAGAGCTGAAGGACAGTGCCCAGGCCCAGAGTTCAAGCCCCACGACCGACAAAAAAAAAAAAAAAAATAGTAGAACATTAGCCTTAAGAACAAAAGCTCTGCGGGGGGGGGGGGGGTGGGAGGGCAGGGAGATGGGAAGGGATGAGAAGGGGAAACAAAGGAGGAGGCAACAATGCTTGATAAGAAATGTACTCATTATCTTGCCCATGTAATTGTAACCCCTCTGTACCGTATTTTCACAATTAAAAAAGAAAAGCTCAGGATCAATGCCCAGGCCCTAAGATCAAGTACCTCCACCCAGTGTAATTTCTAGTGTTATTGATCTTACTACCGAGGGTGTTCAGTACCCGCAATGTTCCTTACATTCCTTCTTATAAATACGAAGCTGGAGAGATTGCAAAGGCCTTGACCTCATGTGTGGGTAGACATGTCATTCATTCTGGTAGCCAGAATGAGAATCTATGAACGTTGTATCTAATCAGGATCACCTTCCTCTGGTGTCCTATGTTAGATACACAGCTTCTTCCCTCTTCCTGGAATTCTCTAAAGTCCCTGCATCTCGTGGGCTGTCTGTGTGAGCATCTTTGTGTGCATGTGTGCATACCTTTGTACCTGGAAACTACAGAGATGCCAGAATAAGGTTTGGGTCAGAGGGCAATGGAACAGGGCTGGGGAGACAAAGGGGCCGGGGACTCTGCTGCTGGACTCACGTCTGGTCTACTGTGCTTTACAGACTTCGGAAAGTTAATTTTTTTCCAACACAGGACATTTCATTTTATTTCTGAGATCAAGATAGGCCAGTGAAATTTAAAGATGAAACAAAACTCACTAAGTCAAGTGCAAGAACTCTCCCGACACCCTAGGATGTTGGTGCCCCTGGAAACTGGGCTTCTCCCTCCCACCTCCTGTGCTGCTGGCACAGGAGTCTTGGGCTGGGACCCCCTCACATTCTCATCAATACCAGTTCACTGCACAGCAGGCTGTAAGGTCTCCAGAGTGTCCGCGCTGCGCTTCTGTCCTGGCCCAGCCAGGGCGCTCCTGATAACCTCACAGACTGAAGGGGCTGCAGCCAGGTGTGACAGAGCCTCGGGGATGGAGCATCGGAATAGGAGGCTCAGCAAGGCTAAGGGGATCACCTGTGGAGAAGAGACAGCGAGAGCTGAAGGCTGAGGTCATATGAGAGAATCCTGGAGGAGCTTGAGCACTCAGTGGGAGAGCCAGGTTGGATGTAAGAGCAGAAGGTGGTTATCCAGATTAAAAAGTGGGTGCCAAGCCGCAGTGGCGCATGACTGTAATCCTAGGTGCACAGGAGGCTGAAATCTGATGGTTGTGGTTTGAAGTCAGCCCAAGCAAAAAACTCTGTGAGACTTTTATCTCCAATTAACTACCAAAAGGCCAGATGGGGAGCTGTGGCTCAAGTTGTAGAGCACTAGCCTAGAACAAATGAGCTCAGGGACAATCCCAGGCCCTCCGTTCAAGCTCCAGGACTGAAAAAATAAAATAAAATGGGAATAAAGGTGGGTTAAGAGCAGAAAGAAACTGTTACTCTGATCCATTGGAAAACTCCTGCTCATCCTTCCAAACCCAGTCCATTCAGATGCATTATACTTCTAAACTGACATGTTGCATTTAAACCCCATTGTACAACTACTTAAAGATCATAAATAAAATACCAAACCCAGTCCAAAGACCCTTTCTCACTCTTCTCCCTGACCCCTTTCCAAGGCAGAATGGAAGATTCCTTTTTTGGTACCTTTTCACACCTCTGTATGGCCACTTGTCACAGTTCATCTCTCATGAATGGGGGGTTCCTTCTGGGCAGAATATCAGCGGGCTTTGCGAACCCACTCAAGCAAAGTTCCTGATACATTGGAGGCACCCAGTAAGTGTCTGTTGGGTGACAGTAGTCAGGATACCTTTTCTTTCTCATGTGCAATGTGGACATGGCGGGAGATGGGAGCAGCTCGAATTTCATCTGACAGCAGCTGAGGAAAATGGATGGCTTGGAGAAGGCTTTCAAAGCATCGAGCCTTGGACTGTCCAGAGAAGCGCTGTGGAAGATGTGATGAACGTTTTAGTGTCAGGCTAGAGGACCAAGGGAACTGTGGAGTCAAGATCTGAGGGTCTGTGATGCTAAAGGCTGGCTGGAGATTCTGTAAAGAATTTGTCCTTTTAGGCAGAGCCATTATGCTGAAATAGGAAGACAAATGGTAAAAGGGACAGGTGGCTCACACCTGTAATCCTGGCTATTTAGGAGTCTCCCATACTTAGGGAGAAACATCCGCTAGACTTCATTAAAAAAAATGTCAGACAAAAACAGCCAGGATGAAGGTGTGGTTCAACTGATTCAACACCAAACAAAGAAGCTGAGCAAGAACCAGGGTATTCCTGCACCAGTGGGTGTTTGTTTTTTTAAGGTTGAGTTGTGGGCCAGGATTGCATGATGACTGTGTAATACTACCGTTAATAGCAAATTAATCAGATTTTCTGATCATGTCCCAACAAACCCATAGATTAGTAAATTTAGACTGAACTTCCTCTCTCCAGTTCCTTTCTAACCAAAGCCATCCTGCACACTGCTGTCAAGACAGTTGCTGTCAAGACGTTTTGTCGGTGTTCTTTCCTCTGGCTAGCTCAGCACTGTCCATAAATACAAAGCAAGACACATATGTAATTTTTAAGTTTTCTAGTAGCTGCATTAAAACATGCTGAGCCAAGCATGGTGGCATATGCCCATAACCCCAGCACTCAAGAAGCAGCTGTGACAAAAGGATCATGAGTTCAAGATCAGCTTGGATGACACAGTGAGAACTTATCTAAAAACAAAGAGTCAATGGGGCTGGGAAGGTGGCTCAGTGGTAGAGCACTTGCCTTGCATGCATGAGGCCCTGGGTTCGATTCCTCAGCACCACATAAGCAAAAAGGAAAAAAGCCGGAAGTGGTGCTGTGGCTCAAGTGGTAGAGTGCTAGCCTTGAACTGAAGAGCTGAGGGACAGTGCCCAGGCCCAGAGTTCAGGCCCTATGACTGGACACCCCCCCAAAAAAAAACAAAGAGTCATATTTTATGAATAGATTTAAAGTTAACCCAATAAATTCAAAATATCTCAACTAGTAATCAGTATTAAAAACTATGAGGGAAGCCTGGTACTAGTAGTAGCTCATGCCTGTAATCCTGGCTACTCAGGAGGCTGGGCAGGAAAGTCTATAAGATTCTGATCTCCAGTTAACCACCAGAAAACCAGAAGTGGAGCTGTGGCTCAAAGTGATAGAGTACTAGTCTTGAGCAAAAAAGCTCAGGGACAGGACAGTACCCAGGCCTTGAGCTCAAGCTTTTGACTGACAAGATAAACAACTAAACTAAAATAAACCAACTATGAGTGGATGGGGGAGAACAACAGAAGGATGATATTGATCAAGATATTCATTGTACTCAAAAACTCATATGTTGAATTGAAATTCCTTTGTACAACTACTTAAAGATAATTTTGAAAATTTTAAAAATTAAATCGAGTGAAGCCAGGCATGGTGGTACATACCTGTAGTCCCAACTTGGAAGGTTGAGAGCGAAAGATTTCAAGTTGGAAACTAACAGGCTCCATAGGAGTTTCAGGCCAGCCTGAAACAGTGAGATTGCCTCAAAAAAAAAAAAAAACAAAACAAAAACAAAAAAAAAGACAAGAACAAGACTATGAATCAGATGGTTACAATATTTTTATAGTAAGTCTCTGAGATCTGCTATATGTTTTATGATTATAGCATACCTCAGTTTGGGTGCCTAATTTGCAATGTTGAAAATGCAATCTTATAACCCGATTTGTTAAATTGAAGCCCCTTTCTACAACTACATAAAGATAATCAAATTTTTAAAAAGTTTACTTGTAGATTTATAGGTACAAATGAGGGAAAATATGCAACCTATGTTTCTTTGGGTCTGGGTTACTTCGCCTAATATATTTCCAGGTCTTGCCTGGAAAATGATATCCTTACAAATGATATAATACCATTCTGATGGAAGAGTAGAATTCCATTGTGTATATATACCACATTTTCTTGATCCATTTGTCTACTGAGGGGCATCTGGGTTAATTTCATATCTTGGCTATTGCAAACAATACTGCAATGAACATAGTTGTGCAGGTAGCTTTAGTGTGCATTGTTTATGTTCTATTGGATAAATGCCCAAGAGTGTAATTGTTGGGTCATAGGGAAACTCTATGTTTAGTCTTTTGAGAAACCTCCATACTGCTTTTCAGAGTGGTTGAACAAGTGTACATTCCAAAAACAGTGTAGTAGAGTTCTTTTAGCTACATCTCTGCCAGCATTTGTTATTAGTTTTCTTAAGGGTCATTCTAACTGAGATGAAGTGGAATCTCCATGTTGTTTTGATTTGCATTTCTTTTAAGGCCAGATAGGTTAAACATTTCTTCCTGTGTCTACTAGTCATTCTTAGTTCTCTTCTGAGAATGTGTCTATAAATCTACAAGTAAACACACTGAATGGTTAAAAAAAATATACTGGGACATGATAAATTATACGTATCTCCAGATACTGACACAGTGAGACTAAAGGATCACAAAGGCTTAGTAGCTATGTGCATATGATCATATAAAATATTTACTGAAATGAACTCCAAGAAACAGAAACAAGAGATGTTTTTGTTGTTATTGCTGCTTTTTTGTTGTCTTTTCCTTTTGTGTTATTAGTTAGTTTGTCTTTGGTAGGGTAAGGGGAGAACAGAAAAGGTGGGACAAAGGGTGAACAACACAACTTGTGGTGGGGACAGAAGGGAAAAACTTGGAGAGAGTGAGGGAAGGGGTGATATGGTTCAAAAAGGAATGTACACATTGCCTGACCTATATAACTATAATCCCTCTATAAATCACCTTTCCAATAACAAGAAAATATGTTCTTTAAAAAAAGACATTAGAGGGGCTGGGAAGGTGGCTCAGTGGTAGAGCGCTTGCCTTGCAAGCTTGAGGCCCTGGGTTCGATTCCTCAGCACCATATAAGCAAAAAGAAAAAAGCCGGAAGTGGCGCTGTGGCTCAAGTGGTAGAGCGCTAGCCTTGAGCTGAAAAGCTGAGGGACAGCGCCCAGGCTCAGAGTTCAGGCCCCACAACTGGACCCAAAAAAAAAAAGAAAAAGACATTAGAAGAAAAATTGGTTAAAATCTGAACTAAAGTCTGTAGTTTAGGAAAAATAAATAAGTGAATAGTTGAAAAAGCAGCCCTACCCAGACAATAAAGTTGTATTTAATGAGAAAATTCATTCATTTAGTTTTTACATAGAAAAAAACTTCAGATGCTCCAATGTTTACCGGCTCCATGTGGCTTGTTCATGATGGTACAGATCTGTCTGCACTTACCAAGTCCAAATTCCTGCCCTCTTCTGTCACAGTTTCTTTCCTTCCTCATCTCCCCCAAATTCCCCAGTGCTTCCAGAAATGGCTCTGCTCTAGTCAGACCTGTGTCCACCCCTTCTCATGCCTAATCTTCCTGGGCTTTGGCAAATGGTCTAAGAGGAACACCCTCTGTCTTTTCTCTAACCAAGTGATTAACACCAATCCCAGGTAAAATACCACAGATCTGTCACACCTTCTGATTGCTCTAGTGCAGATGGACCCCACCCACTTTCTTTATAGTTCCGTGGACTTTAGGAAGGTCCTTCCATTCTGAGAGGAGCATGATGGGTGCTCACTTATTGTGCACAGACCGATGCTTTTCACATACGTTTGCCAGACTGAGCAGATAGAAATAAGACAAGTTACTTTTGAATTGCAGATACATACTGAAAAATTGTTATATGTCTCAAATGCTGTATGGGACATGCTGATACTAAAACAGTGTTTCTTATTTATCTGAAATGCAAATTTAACTGAGTGTCCTATATTTTTGATTGCTAAAAATGACACCCTTGAAGTCAAGGATAACAATCTCCAAGCCCATCCCCCACGCTCACGTCCCTTCCTGCTCCTCCTGCTAGCAGTTTCATTTTCCTCTGAGCAACTCTTGCTTCTCCATGCGCAGACATAAGACTTGACTGAAAACCATGTCCCAATCCTTTATTAAACACTGCTTCTTATTCATTTTTTTGAGACAAGGTATCACTAAGGGGTCTTAGTTAGCCTGATCCTCCTGCCTCAGCCTCCCTAGTATTGAGATTACAGGCATCCACCACCCACCCTGGCCCTGGCCACTCTATTGAAGGTAAAACATAGGAATCAGGTGAGGCAGAAAATTATTATATAATCAGGTGAGGATAATGTAATCAGGTGAGGCAGATATTATTATATAATCAGGTGAGGATAATTATAATCAGGTGAGGCAGATTATTGTTATATAATCAGGTGAGGATAATTATTGTTTCAAGGATGTGCATTGTGACCCATCAAGCCAATAACAACTCTGCCCCCCTCAGGCATTTTTAGGGAATTACAGAGATAGATAATCTCTACTGAAGTTAATAGGGGCAGCCTGACAGGCTGGCACTACATCTGGGCCAATTTGCCACATCACACAGAAAATCAGCCTGGAAAATGAAGTCAATGATGAAATATACACATTGAAAAGTTCTGAAGGGGCTGAAAAGTTCTAGATTTCATCCTCAGTGTGTCAGGCTGCCCAAGAACTGTTCCCAAGGCAATCACTTGGCTTGTTTAGCTTTAACCAACAAGACCTTGTAGTTTTACAGAGACAACCTCCCCATGTGTTCAACACACAGACAGTAGGGTGTGTCTGGTAAGAGGAGGAGAGAGGCACAAAGAAAAACAGCCCATCCCTTACTTTTCTCTGCCCCAGCAAAAGGCTCTCCCATGGCACCCCAGGCTTTGTGGCCAGTCATAGCTAAACCTACCAAAGGTGTTCCTACCTGCAACATGGCCAGTGCCCGCCAGAAGAGCTTGGAGTTGGCAATGCGAAGGTCTAGCATGTAGTTGTGTAGGCTCTTCCCCAGAAGCACGTGGGCCCCGGTGCTCACTGTATTCAGTACCCACTTGGTGCTTAGCTCACGCTGGAATTTCTAAAAAGGGCAGGCACATAGGAGTATGACAAATCAGAACATGGGAGCAAGCAGAATAGAGGAGCCCCATTATCAGACAGGAAACAATGGTGACAACCAGGGACCAAAGTGTAGACATCATTTGTTCGGCCAGCTCAAGGACAGCGTTATATAGGACAGTGGATGTGACCGGGGCTGTCCCAAGCAAGCCTGGCAGCTTCACCCCATTGTGGTTTTGACCCCTGGCTGGACAGATACCTTTGCTAAGTCCTCTCACAATAGGGCTTTTTTGTTAGAATTTTCTTTATGTTTCTTGAATACCAGACAAGGGAAGATGAGTTCTGAGACTCATCCACTAAACTGCAGGCAACTTAGGGCAAAGATGCTGTCTAATTCTGCTCCAGTATCCTAATCCCTTAAACAATGACTGACCCATAACTGTTCATCGGTATATGAGTTTTTACTTGAAGAATGAATTATTCATTATTTCTTTATTTTTGTAGTTCCTAGGTCTTGAACTCAGGGCCTGGGTGCTGTCTCTTTGTTTCTTTTTTCTTTTTTTTTTTGTGTGTCCGGTTGTGGGGCTTGAACTCTGGGCCTGGGCACTGTCCCTCAGCTCTTCAGCTCAAGGCTAGTGCTCTACCACTTGAACCACAGCACCACTTCCAGCTTTTTTCTTTTTGCTTATGTGGTGCTGAGGAATCGAACCCAGGGCCTCAGGCATGCAAGGCAAGCGCTCTACCACTGAGCCACCTTCCCAGCCCTCTTTGTTTCTTTTGTTCAAGGCTAACACTCTACAACTTCAAGTCACAGTGCCACTTTCAGTTTTTTCTGAGTAGTTCATTAGAGGTAAGAGTCTCATGAACTTTCCTGCCTGGGCTGGCTTTGAACCACTATCCTCAGATTTCAGCCTCCTGAGTAGCTAGAATTACAGGTGTGAGCCCAGTGCCTGGTTTTGAAGAATTAATTTTGTGTAACCTTAACAACACCTCTGTGGAATAGTTAACTTAAAAATATATACATTTCTTTATTTGCCATAGTACCATGACTGGAATGAACAATGAGATGTTAAGCAGATTCTCTTAACCCCTCTTCCAATCTTCAGGATAGGTTTTCCTATTCTCATTTCTACTTAGGAGGAAACTAGAGATCAGAAGAAAAGCCCATGTAAGATCATGCAAGAATGTGACACAGAACTAGCCCTGAAATCTAGGTTCTTCTGATCCATGATGAGACCACTTCCTACCCTGCCATGGTGACCTCCTGCATGAATTTGTGAAAGCCCGTGGAAATTAAAACGTTGTACAAACACGAGGTACTGTGAGTGTAATTGCCACCTGACCCTGCCTACCTTCCCCACTTTGCAGCACTTATAACATCTACTATTGTGCTGGCAGGCTAGCATGGGTCTGTTAAAGGTGTTGAGGGGATTCACATGGTCCTTCCAGGCTAAGAACACACCCCACAGTCAAGTGTGGGGTTTATGTCATTACTCTGGAAGTCCTGAAAAAACTGTTCATCTAATCCCCAGGAGCCGTGCATCTTGAAACCATTTCACAAGTGCATGGCAAGGACATTGAGCAGGAGAACAGAAATCTGACCAATCAGCATGAATCTGGCTGTTGTGCAGTGTGGATGCTCTGTGCTGAGGGTTACACAGCACTGCAAGATAGAGAGTCATTAGATTTAGGTTGTATCACTAGCTATTTATACACTATCATCAACACAAAAGTATTTTAGTTTCGGGGCCGGGAAGGTGGCTCAGTGGTAGAGTGCTTGCCTTGCATGCCTGAGGCCCTGGGTTCAATTCCTCAGCACTACATAAGCAAAAAAGAAAAAAAAGTATTTTAGTTTACACAATTCATTTTGAAGTTAATATGAAAAATAAAACTCCAATTTTAACCAGGAAAACTCTTTTTTTTTTTTCGGTCAGTCATGGGGCTTGAACTCAGGGCCTGAGTGCTGTCTCAGAGCTTTCTCACTCAAGGCTAGTGCTCTACCACTTAGCCACAGCGCCACTTCCAGTTTTCTAGTGGTTAATTGGAGACAAGAGTCTCAAATGTTTATGCCTGGGCTGGCTTCAAACTGCAATCCTCAGATCTCAGCCTCCTGAGTAGGTAGGATTACAGGTATGAGCCACCAGTACCTGGCTCTGAAAAATTCTTTTTTGGTGGTTGTTGTTGGTCCTGGGGCTTGAACTCAGCCTGAGTGCTGTCCCTGGGCTCTTTTGCTTAAGGCTAGCACTCTACAACTTGCAGAACTTGAGCTACAGTACCATTTCTGGTGCTAGTTTTCTGTGGTTAATTGGAGATAAGAGTCTGACAGACTTTCCCACTTGAGCTGGCTTCAAACTGTGTTCCTCAGATCTCAGCCTCCTGAGTAGATAGGATTATAGGCATGAGCCACCAGCACCCATCAGGAAAACTCTTAAAGTACAATGAAAGGTAGACTAACTGGATTCTACAACTATCATAAAGCCTCTATAACTAAACATATAGTGCCAGAATATCAATATCTTAGATAGGTTAGTGGTACAGAATAGAAACTCTAGAAATGACCTAAAGTACACAAGGCCCTGTGTTCAATCCCCAGAACCATCTCTCTCTCCCTCCCTCCCTCCCTCCCTCTCTCTCTCTCTCTCTCTCTCTCTCTCCCCTCTCTCTCTCTCACATACGCACACATAAATTCACTGATGTGAATAAATATTTAGTGGATAACACATCTAGTATCCCAAATCATTTGGGGGTTGAAGGTGTGGCTCAGGTGGTAGATCACCAGCTAATGTGCAAATGCAAGCCTCAGATACCAGTTCAAGTTCCAGCCTCAGACAAAATATAAAAAATAATAAATAACTGAAAATGATAGGCTTAAAAATATATTAGGATGATTGGATAATCACTTGTAAAAACATATAACAGGATCCATGTCTTACCCCGTTACACAAAGATAAACTCCTAATGAATTAAATACCTAATTTTTTAAAACTAGAACAACACAGGTAATAGTCTGCTATTACAGCCTGGGGTTTGGGGGGTGGGTAGTAAAGTTCTCTGAGCCTCAGAATCCAAGTTTAGTAATGGAAAACTTGTTAAAACTCAGCTTCGGAAAAATTAGACTTTCTTATGGTTAAAACCCAAAGAAAATAAATGTAACAAAAATAGAAGGATAATATCTTTATAAAGAACTCAAAGACAAGAGATAAAAACCAAACTAAACTAAAATCTTGTTAGAAAAACAAATAATCAAAAAGAAGACAAATAAGAAGCTGACTAAAGCCCCTGAATCAGGTGCAAGATGCCAGCTTCTGGGTAACAAATACAGGCTAGGGCTACAGCTTCTCTGGAGAGCACTTGCTTAACACATGGCAGGTCCTGGATTCCATCCCAAGCACTGAAATTATTTTAAATAATAAATTCAATAAATGCAAATGAAAAGTACACAGAAGCATGGAGCATGTGGCAGGCCTGTAAACCAAGCACCTGGAAGATGAAAGTAAATGGGTTATATGAGCTTGGAGGCCAGCTTGTAATATCTAGCAAGATCCTGTCTTCCCCCCTGCCTCCACAAGATAAAGAAGGAAGAAGGAAGGGAAGACAGGAAGGAAGAGAGAAAGCTAAGAAGAAAGAGAGGGAGGGATGGAGGAAGAACAGAGGGAGAGAGGGAGAAGAAGTGAGGAAAGCAGCAGCATTTCTCATCTATCAAGTTGACAGCTCTGAGCAGGACTCTCAGAAAAGCTGTATGGACCAGCATTCTCACATCTGCTCATATTAGAAGCAAAATGGGGGCTGGAATGTGGCTTAGTAGTAGAGTGCTTGCCTTGCATGCATGAAGCCCTGGGTTTGATTCCTCAGTACCACATAAACAGAAAAGGCCAGAAGTGGCGCTGTGGCTCAAGTGGTAGAGTGCTAGCCTTGAGCATAAGAAGCTCAGGGACAGTCCCCAGCCCCTGAGTTCAAGCCATAGGACTGGGAAAAAAAAAAAAAAGAAGCAGCAAAATGGTACAATCCCTATGGAGGACAGTTTTGCAATATCTAACAAAGTTACACATGTGTTCACCCTATGATCCAACTCAAATGCTTCTAAGAATTTATCCCAAAGAAATACTTTTAACATTACAAACATAGGCACATTCATTGCATAATTTCTGGCAAGAGCAAACAAATGCCTTAGGAGATTGACCGGGTAAACTATTGGACATACGTGTGTGTGTGTGTGTGTGTGTGTGTGTAGCAATGAGAAAGATCTGTGATTTGCAAGGGAGTAATTTTCAGAAATTCTTATTAAGCAAAACACACAAGATGTTCTATTATTCTTTGCCTGAGAAGGAAGGCTTTTGTTGTTGTTTTCCCCCCTTTTGCTTTTGTTTCCTAAAAAGAAACACAACAAACAGTGTTCAAATATAAATGCAAGTAGCAAGTATGTCAGAGGGGGTCAAATTGAATGAGCTTTCCTTCTGAGCATCAAAACAAAGAATGAACAACAAAGAATGACAAGAATGTATAAAAACACATTGAACAACAACAAACTCATAAGCTCATAATGACATTAAACAAACAGGCAGATGGGGAGAGAGTGGAAAGTTTTCCTTACCAAAAAATGTCAATTAGGGAATGCAGCTGGAGGGATAGAAGTAGAAAATCATCAACATAAAACCACCATAGCAGTCACTGATTCTACCCAGAATCCTTAGTGGCTGCTTTGCAAACAGGTGAAAGATTGCTAAGCAGTAGGATGTGAGGAAATCCAATACCTTCACCCTATGACCAACAGTAGCCTCATGAACAAAGGAACTAATACCATTTCCTCTTGATGCCACTGAGCTGTTCAGGGCTCAGCCTCCCCTATGCTGTACTCTTGCCAAGAAATTTAACCTGAAAATAATGGGAAAAAATAGGCAAATCCAGAGTGAAGCACATTCTAGAAAATCAATTGGCCTAGACTTCTAAAATATCAATGTCATGAAAAGGGGGGAAAGGATCCAGGAACATTGACACCAGAGACAGGTGAATTCCAGTGGCTCATACCTGTAATCCTAGCTACTCAGGAGGCTGAGATCTGAGAATCACAGTTCAAAGCTAGCCTAGTCAGGAAAGTCCACAGGACTCATCTCCAATTAATTACCCAAAAGCTGGAAATGGAGCTGTGGCTCAAATGATAGAGTGCCAGCCTTGAGCAAAAAAAAAAAAAAAAAACCCAAGCAAGAGTTCAAGGCCCTGGGTTCAAGCCCCAGTACCAGAATTTTTTTTAAAAAGATACTAGAAAGAGAATGGAGGGCTAGGAATGTGGCTTGGTGGTAGAGTGCTTGCCTAGTATGCATGAAGCCCTGGGCTCAATTCCTCAGTACCACATAAACAGAACAAGCTAGAAGTGGCACTGTGGCTCAAGTGGTAGAGTGTTAGCCTTGAGCAAAAAGAAACTCAGGGACAGTGCCCTGATCCTGGGTTCAAGCCCCAGGAAAGAAAGAAAGAAAGAAAGAAAGAAAGAAAGAAAGAAAGAAAGAAAGAAAGAAAGAAAGAAAGAAAGAAAGAAAGAAAGAAAGAAAGGAAGAAAGAAAGAAAGAGAGAAAGAAAGGAAGAAAGAAAGAAATAAAGGAAGAAAGAAAGAAGGAAAGAAAGAAGGAAAGGAAGGAAGGAAAAAGAGAGGGAGGGAGGGAGGAAGGAGAAGGAAGGAAAGGAAGGAAGGAGGAAGAGAGAGGAAGGAAGAAAGGAAAGAAGGAAGGAAGGAGAAACTCAGCAGGGAGAGAAGGTCATTAAGGTAGTGTGCCAACTGTGCCTGGTCACCATCCTAAAATTCCCGGTTGGAACAATGGATGAGGAACTATATCTCTTTAGGGAAACTACACAGTCCTGGGTCTGTCCAGAAGGGCAAGCAGTTGATGGGTGAGAAAACCAAGGCCCAGTTGCTTTGCCTCTTGGACCACACAGCAGAAGTAGACTAGCAGGGGGAGGGAAGGGATAGTAGGAGAAAAACAAAGGAGGGGGTAACAATGCTGGACAAGAAATGTACTCATTACCTTATTCACATAACCGTAACCCCTCTGTACAGAATCTTTACAATAAAATAAAATTTAAAAACAAGAAGTGGACTGGCACCAGATTTCCTGATGCTCACTTCTAACTAAGCTGCAATAAGCACATGAGCTGGTCATTATTTCTATGATTATGAGTAGTGCTTGCCCTGAATGGCAGTTTCATCATTGAGCGGGGACTAAATCACTGGAACATCTGCACTAAAATTCAGTGTAGCACTGAATGTCCAAAAAAGCATTTGAAGCTTTTGGATAGTGCTGATGACAATAGCATTGACCATTTTAACCTGTCCCAAAGGGCACAAGAGCATCTGTTAGAAGACTGACAGACCACCTTTCCCTTTTTGCATATCCCTAGAGAGAGCTGAACCCAGTATCCTGTTGCCTTATCTAATCACCTGCTAACCCAAGAACTTGCCTGGCTGGTGTGGTAGGGCAGGGAGCAAATAGTCAAGTGTTCTCTCTTCCAGCCTGGGTTTTTTTTTTTTAATTTCAGAAATCCCTCTGTCTTGGCCTCTCACTACAGATTTTACCTTCTCCTTCCCCATACCTGAACGAAGGTCCCTTCATATTCGAAGAAAAGCAGTGGCCACATGATGTGGATGATGGAGGGAAAGAGCTTCTTCAGAGGGAGCTGAGGAAAAAGGAAAGCACATGAGTGGCACGTCCAGGAAGGCCTGGGTCTAAGTGCCACCCAGAGTCCCCGCCTCAAGGCTGCACCCTCACCGGCAGAGATTGCCCCACAGTGCTGTGCACCAGGGCCTGGATGTTGGCAGTCTTCTCTTTCACCTGCTCCACCAATGTCTGCACCTCTGGGAGGTTGTCTGGGAGGGAGTGGAGGATGTCAGAGTTGACAGGCCACAAGGCAGCTGTCTTTCCTGTTTCTTGGCATCCAGTCAGGACACTCCCCCCTGCCCTCCCCCCTGGGTACGTATCCTAAGACTCAGGAAAATGACAGCTCCTCTGAGTTACTCCACTGCTTTCGCATCGCTCCCATCCTTCCTCTCACCATCCAGGGTAAAAATGAAGATCACAGTGTCAATTTCCTTGAGGGAGGGCAGGATGGAGGTCAGGAAATCTTCCTGGGAGAAGGAGAACTGGGGACCCTAGTACAGAAGAAAATGGGAAAGTTTCTCTCAGGAGAGCACTCTATAGTAGACATATATACTAAAGAAGCCCTTAGGAGACATCATTTGACTCCAGATTTTTAAATTCAGGGTTCAAGCCAGCATCAGTGGCTCAGACCTATAACCCTAGCTACTCAGAAGGCTGAGGTCAAAGTTCAAGCCAGCCCGAGCAGGAAAGTCTATGAGTCTCTATCTCCAATTAATCACCAAAAAGCTGGAAGTGGAGCTGTGGCTCAAGTGGTAGAGTGACAGTCTCCAGCAGAAAAGCTCAGGGACAGTGCCAAGATCCTGAGTTCAAGCCCCAGGACTGGCACAAAAAAAAAAATCAAAGTTCAAAAAGTAATATTCTGCCCATAATGATGTGGTAAGTCAGTGAACTGAAGCCAAGTTCCCCCGCCCTTGGGTGGGTGGGTGGGGGGTGTAAATCCAGTGTCATCTACATTCTACTATCCCAAAGCCTTGTGACCTTTAATCCCCGCCCTATCTAAATTATTTATCCCATCATACTTTTCCACCCATCTCTCCCTTCACCTCCTCTTCCACCCCTGTACACCAGTGATCTTCACAAGTTTCCCAAGTCCTGTCCTCCAACCTGATTTGTGAGCTCAGCCTTCTGGTTAAACATGTCACTGTGATCACCAATGAGAAAGCCACGGATGTCTCGGAAATCTGAAGAGTTCAAGAAAAGGGAGAGGGGAGTAAATGAGCTTTATAGGCATAGAAAGTTCTAGGCATTGGGGGCTGTCAAGGGAAGCAGAAAATGGTTGTGGGGGAAAGCACTAATCGACGTGGGAAGGCATAGCTAAGCATGGAATGGGATGGAAGAGATCAAGGACTGAGTTGGGATGTAAAGGAAGAAACATTTAGTTCAAGTTCTAAGCTCTGAAATGCTGAGTTAGTTGGGGCAACATGAACATGGAGGAGTGTCCATGGGTGGAAATGTTTGGAAATGTTTGGAGGGTGAATCCATTGGTTGAGGTCAGTTAAAATCAGGAAGAATGCCTGGTCTGGGGTCTCACCAGCACCAAAGGTGTGGATGCACTCTACTCCATCCATGATGGCAATGATGCCAAGGGTCTGCCAGCCAACCAAATGCACGCGGCCTTTCTTCTCCAGGCTGAGAATAGATCAGAGGTCAGGAGACCAGTGATTACCATGACACTAGTCCAGAGACGCACATAGAAGAGCACATGGGTAAATAAATCAGAAGCTTCCTGTGGCCCTTCAACAGATAGACCTATTGCCATTGCCAGCTGACTACATCTCTCAGGCTCCCCTGCTGTCAGAGTGTCTCCCATGCATATCCACATACCTGGTGCTGACTTGCTTCATCAGGGTGGCAATCTTGGAGCTTTGACTGTAGGTCACCTGATGAGCTCGCTCAAATGTCCGAAGGATTTCCAGGAGGTATCTAGAAGAAAAGTCACCAACTAGCCGAGTATAGTTGCCCATACCTGTAATCCCTAAAGTTGGGAGGCAGAGGCAGGATGATCGTGAGTTCAAGGCCACTCCTAAGGTACTTATGGAGTGACTTTGTCTCAAAAAACTGGGGGCGGACTGGGAAGGTGGCTCAGTGGTAGAGCGCTTGCCTTGCATGCATGAGGCCCTGGGTTTGATTCCTCAGCACCACATAAGCAAAAAGAAAAAAGCCGGAAGTGGCGCTGTGGCTCAAGTGGTAGAGCGCTAGCCTTGAGCTGAAGAGCTGAGGGACAGCACCCAGGCCCAGAGTTCAGGCCCCACGACCGGACCCCAAAAACAAAAACAAAACAAAACAAAAAAAACCTGGGGATCTTGGGAAGTAGCTCAATGGTTGAGTGCTTGCCTAACATAAGCTAGGCCCTGGCTTTTATATCCAGTGTGCATGTATGCTTGTGCATACACACACATACCACCAGCTCTTGGGGGAGGCCCAGGGCCCCCTTAGAGTAGATGCGTCTCACTCTTAGATGGTAAGAGAAGGTACAATTCCCTTGAAACTAAGTTCTGCTGCTCCCTGGTGGACACATGGAGGGAAAGTAGGGCCAGAAAGGCAGAAAGCAGGGGCAGAAAGGCTTCAGCAAGAAGAAAACTGCAGAGCAGAAAGAGAGCCTTGAGGGAGAACGGGGTCTGAGTGTAGAGGAGAAGATACATGAACAGTGTGGAAGCTAGGCTAGAGGCCCTGGATATGGATGGAGGTCGTAAGAGGACGGGCTTCAAACCTGTATGACCTAGACCATGTCCAAGCCAAGCTAGCCTGAGGCCATGCCAGCCTGAAGATTAGACCTGCCATTCCCCCAACCACTCTACCCCAGTCCCTGCCAGACATGTCTCCCTCTGGTCCATTTCCTCCCTACCTTTGAGAGGTTGCAATACCCTGGTCCACAGTCTTGTGAGCTGCTAATAATAGGGTTTCCAGCAGGATCTTCGTGGCACTTCCACCTTTCATCCGGGAACTGCCACTCAGACCCTCAGGCTGAGGAGACAGTGAGGAATCAATGAGGAATTGAGAGAAGGAGAAACAACCAGAAATTCACCAGTTAGTGACCCCTGGGCATGGAATATGGTTGGTGACCTATGGGCATAGAATGTGGTTGGTGACCCTTGGGAATAGAATGGGGTTGCTGACCTCTGAGTACTCACTTGATTAGTGAACTCGCTATGTTTGTTCTAGTTAGTGAGCCCTAGGCAATACCTTGATTTGTGAGCCCTAGGTATATTCTGATGATAATGGTGGGCCCCAACATACCATGAGGAGGAGTACTGGGGTGGGCATAACTTAGAGGAGAAGTCCACCCCTGGTCAGCTCTGTGCTACATTCAGGACTCTGAGAGGAATCACAGTGACTGAGTCTCTTGCCATTTGGGTCAAGGTTTATTTTGTTTTTTTTTTTAAGAGAGTGTTCTTTCTGAGAACTTTCTCCCTACCTCCTCCCACCCCCATGTTTTATTTCACAGGCTTTGGCCAGACCCCTGGAGCAGCTATTGCAATGGTACAGATTTGTAGCACAATCGTTCCAAGATGACAGCAATGAAAATGATTTTTTAAACAGTGACCGAGAAAAGAAGATTGAAAGCAAACAATTACGGAGAGGATAAAAGAAATAT
The DNA here is from genome assembly GCF_000151885.1 of Dipodomys ordii. Lineage (NCBI taxonomy): Eukaryota > Metazoa > Chordata > Mammalia > Rodentia > Heteromyidae > Dipodomys > Dipodomys ordii. The sequence continues at coordinate 7,736,464 of NW_012267236.1, forward strand.
GAGAATGTGGGTGAGAAATCAACAGAACTCTTTCATAATATGCAATCTCCCCTGCTTATATCAAAAAAGGAAGATCAAGGAGAAGATAACAGATGTGCTCACCACTGGCAGAGGGAGGCAGGGGAAGTGCTTTTTGGCCAAGGATAAAGTAAGAATAGATGTGCATAGTGAGACATAACTATAACCCAGAGGTGAAGAAAGGAGCAGTGGTGGCCCCCAGGGGCTAAGAAGGCTGACCTTCTTAGATGGAGAAAGGCAGAAGAATGAAATCTCCTTCCATATTTTAGTCCCATATTTGAAATTTAAATGTATTTTTTAAAAGACCCAATGAGATATAACAATGGCCAGTCAAATCTGTCAGTACACAGATGGAAAATAGCTCACTAAACAGAGACTTCCCCAGAAGTGCATAATGATGACTGATTTGACAGACAGGGTGGGAATGATAGAGAAAAAAGGATTTCATTTAAAGCATGTTAGTTGCCACATACAATGCCATAGGGACTCCAACGAAATGAACAGAACCTAAGATCAGAGGCCCTAAGCAGGTGGCAAGTACTTCCCTCCCACATGCCTTCCCAGATGCTTGGAGGAGTGCGTGGAAAAAAGGAGACAGTCCCTACCCCAACTGCAGGATTGAGCACAAAAGCTTCCTGCTTCTCTTGCATTTTCTTCATGCGCTCTGCTACTTGCCGAAATGTTGAATTCCAGTCTTCAATGGGGTCATTTCTGGGGTACAGAGAAACACAGGAGTGCAATGATAGTCTGGCAGATGTAAAGGAAGGGCTTCCTTTGGGAATCAGGATCCATGACCACAATGAGATCATGGTGAGGGGCTAATAACTTCATAGAGGGATATGTAGTGGAAGCTCATAAGCCAGTGTGTCACTGAGCACCAAGGTTGGTGTTATAAATACATTCAGTGAAGTAATCCCAGAGCAAAGCTAACACTCAAGATTAAAGTTCCAGCCAGAGACCAGAACTTGATTGAATCCTAGTCCTAACAGAAGCGCTTCTGTTGTGGTTGCACCAGCCTTGCCTTCTACAGGCCCTCAGGGGAATGCCTGTTATCCAAATGTCAAAATTGCCACTGTATTTTCCATCCTAGAACCCTTTAACAGCCCTTTCCAAGCTGGGTGCTGGTGGCTTACATCTCTAATCCTAGCTACTCAAGAGGCTGGGATCTGAAGATAACGGTTCAAAGCCAGCCCAGGCAGAAAAGTTGATATGACTCTTATTAACCACCAAAAAAACTAGAAGTGGAGCTGTGGTTCAAAGTGGTAGAGCACTAGCCTTGAGCAAAAAAAAAAAAAAAAACAGGGACAGTGCCCAGGCCCTGAGTTCAAGACCAGTGCAGGTACGCAGGCACGTGCATGTATGTGGGTGTAGGTGTGGGTGGGTGTAGGCAGGGCATTGGTGGCTTGTACCTGTAATCCTATTTACTCAGAAGGCTAAGATCTGAGGTTCCTGGTTTGATGCCACCCAGGGCAGGAAAGTCCATGAGACTCTTATCTCCAATAAACTACTCAGAAAAAGCCAGAAGTGGCACTGTGGCTCAAGCTGTTCAGTGATAGCCTTGAGCACAAAGAGGCTCAAGGACAGTGCCTAGCCCTGAGGTCAAGCTCCAGGATTGGCAAAAAAAAAATCCTAGCCAGTTGTCAATGGTTCATATCATTGGCTAAGATTGGGAGGGCTTCTGAGGGCAGCCTGGACAGGAAAAAAGTTCTCAAGGCTTCTGTCTTTCTTAAAGAAGAGCTGGATACAGCAATGCACACCTGTTATCTTAGCTACAATGGGAAGCACC
>NW_012267236.1:7740037-7744350 GCF_000151885.1 Dipodomys ordii
AAATAAATAAGCAAATACGTAAATAATAGAAAAATGCTTGAGGCTCACTGCAAATGAAATCACAGAACTTTCTGAAATAAGGAAAGGATTTTTTTTAAGTAAACCAACTAACCACCACCAACAACAACAAAAAAGCAGAAGCTTAAAGGGCCCCCATATTGAACTTCAATAGTCTGAGATTCAGCAAACAAAACTATATTTGTCATTTCCTTTGTGATCGTACTGTAGGCTTTGACATGTCTTCTACACACTCTCAGGGCTAGCCCATCATTATAGAAGGCTTACCTGGCCATACTCACTGGATTGAAACCGACCAGGACTGGCAAGAAGACAGCTGTGTTGTCCATACAGTAGTCCATCTGGCCTGCTACAAAGGGAGCCTAATGGTAACCCGAAAGAAAGGCATGATGAAAAGGTTTATTCTGAATGCTGCAAAAAAGCTCATGTGTATCAAAATCTCTGAGAAGATTCCTGCCTGGCCCTAGTGGTTCATTCCTGTAATCCTCCAATAATTAGGAGGCTGAGATTGTAGTTTGAAGCCAACTCAGAAAAAAAAAAAAAAGGTGGGAAAACCCAACCCAAAAAAAAAATTTGAGCCTGGTAACATGCCTGTCATCCCAGCTACAGTAGGAAACACAAATAGAAGGCTAATCTGGGCAAAAAGCCCAGGCTACCTCAAAAATAACCAGAGCATAAAGGGCTAGAAGTTGTCTGGCTCACATGCTAGAGTGGAGTCAACTTAGCAAGCTCAATTGAAGCCCTGTCTTTAAACTCTAGCACTGCAAAAAAAAAAAATGGTATTGGTATCTAGGCCCAATTAAGACGTACTGGGGGATTGGAATGTGGCTTAGTGGTAGTGGTAGAGTGCTAGCCTTGAGCAAAAGAAGCTCATGGACAGTGCCCAGACCCTGAGTTCAAGCCCCAGGACTGGCAAAAACAAACAAATAAAAGATCCACTGGGTCCAAATGAGAAGCAGAAACACACTTTTAGTAAATACCCCAAAGGTAATACATTTCAAATAAGTTTCTCCAAAGAAACCCACTGCACAATAAAGTTTAAAAACTATGGAACTAAATGGCAAGTACCTTGAAGACCAAGTCTTCTTTTCTTTCCACATCATATACTGCTGCCATCTAGATTTCTACTCACTGAGTTCCTAGAATCAGAGAGCTATGGAGCTGGACAGGAAATGTGGGGTCACCTTGCTTCTCAAACTATTTGAGATTCTTGTTAAAATGAAGATTTAGTTTCAGAAGGGCCTAAGATCGTACATTTCTAAAGTCCCAGGTGATGCCAATTCTGTGGGTGCAGGGATCCTAGTTCAAGTGGCAAGGAATTCATTTAGGGGCCTACTTCTTGTGCAATGGGTTTGGTATGCCTAGGATTGAGTAAAAGAGAGGCCATAGACAATCTGTGAACACACATGTCTATGTGCCAGTGAAACCTGATGCACAAAAACAAGCAGCTGGCTAGGTTGGCTGCCAGCATAGTTTGCTGACCTCTGAACTAATCTATCATAGTTTTGATGGATCGATACACAGTTATTAAGATAGGAACCCTTCCTCTTCTTCCTACATCTGAACTGGATTCAAATGAGTGGAACTAAAAATAAAAATTCCTGTGTAAATTCTCTGACTTTTTTTCTTTAGAGGAGGAGAGCAATGCTGAGGTTTGAAATCAGGACTTCATGCTTGCTAGGCAGATACTCTGCCACCAAACTATGTATCTAGCCATACTTTTGCTGGTTATGTGTTATGTGTGTATGTGTGTGTGTGTTCCAGAAATAGGGCCTTTCTTCTTGCTCAGGTACGTTCCTGGATTGCAGTCTGCCTTCTTTAGGCTTCCTCTAGTTATTGTGTGATCATGGGGACATACCTCCATGTCCAGCTTCCCTCTGGTGAGATTAAAAAAAAATCTCTTGGACTTTTCTGCCAGGACTGGCCTTGAACAGAAGTCCTCCCAATCACAGCCTCCCAAGAAGCTAGGATTATCAGTTCCACCGATGTCCAGAAAGTTTCTCTTTGCTAACACCCTCTTTATCGATTGGCTTTCTATGTTGTTCCATTCTCATTCATGTCTCCTTGTAAAGTGAATGCTGTCAACCCAACTTCACACTTACGGAGAGTCCCGCAGAAATGCCGATGACAATCACCTTCTTCTTCCCTGCAGCTACCTAGGAGAAGAGGACAGAAACAAACCTGTGTGTGAGGGCAGCAGGGCCCGGGGGAGGGACAGGCTTGGCTGAATATTGGGTCTGTTGGGGAAGGAGGAGACAAAGATCTCTGGATGAGCTTAGTGTAATGAACAGACCTTCTTCAGTTCCTCAATCCCATGGAGGGCACTATCTTCAGTCCTCTCCCTAGAAGCCACTACAGACCTAAGAGGGCAGACACAGGGTCAATGGCACTGGCTAGGAAGCAGACACTAATAGTTCATTAGAGAAGGTCGCACTGAGAAGAGGGAATGAAGGAAAACCACCATAAAATGAGCATCTACTGTTTGCTGGGAACCATGAGAGATACTCCATAGAGTTGATCAAAACTCAAGTACCTACAAAGGCCAGTTAGGAAACATGACTATAGGAAGGTGGCCTAATGTAAATCAGGGGCTGGGAAGGTGGCTCAGTGGGAGAGTGCTTGCCTTGCATGCCTGAACCCTGGGTTCGATTCCTCAGCACACATAAGCAAAAAGAAAAAAGCCAGAAGCGGCGCTGTGGCTCAAGCGGTAGAGCGCTAGCCTTGAGCTGAGAGCTGAGGGACACCGCCCAGGCCCAGAGTTCAGGCCCCATGACCGGACCCCCCCCCAAAAAAAAATGGTGGGGACTGAAACATTTTCATTATAATCTTTGTCCAAGTCCATTTCCAAAAGAAGAAAAAAAGTACATATTCAGGCCAAACAAAACATTCACTGTCAAGCTGACTTACCTATCACCTCCCGCAATGAGATAGGTGTAAAGAGGTTTTTGTCCTAGGCCTTTCATTAGCTGGTTAAAGGAGACCTGTAAAGAGGGAGATGTGAAGAGGAAATGACAGTGAAGGAACAATTCTCTTGATGATCAATTCCTAGGGTAGAAGTGTTATAATGAATCTGTCAGGCAGTGCTTTACCCAACTGTACAAGGAATCTGCCACTTGAAGATGCACTTGGATTCCATGCTGTTTATTTGCAGTGTACAAAACTGTTGATATATAGAATAAACTGTGTACTGCAACAATAAAGATGAGATATACCAGCCAGGCACCAGCAGCTCACACCTGTAACCTACTCAGAATCCTTTCCTGCTACCCCATGCAGGAAAGATCGTGAGACTCTGATCTCCAATTAACCACCAAAAAGCTGGCAGTGGAGTTATGGCTCAAGTGGTTAAAGTGCCTTGGGCAAAAACGTTCAGGGGCAGTACCCAGGCCCTGAGTTCAAGCTCCAAGCCTAGGGGGAGGGAGGGAAGATGAGATGTACCAGGCACTAATGGCTTACACATGCAATCCTACTCAGGAAGCTGAGATCTGAGGATCAAGATCCAAAGCCACCCTAGGCAGATAAGTTTGAGAGACTCTTATCTCCAATTAACCTGCAAAAAGCCAGACGTGTGGGTATGGCTCAAGTGGTCGACTGCCAGTATTGAATGCAAAACCCCAACAAAAATACAAGGCCCTGAGTTCAAGCCCTAAAACTGGCACTAAACAAGTCAACAAATAAATACACAACTTGAAGATGATTCATTAGGAATGTGCTAGGGTGTAGAGATCTAAGCAATCAAGTGGTAGGATTCCAAAAGGGTCAGGAGAAGTAGAACTCTACAGTGGGTTTTAGAGGAGAGTGTGAGGCATGGAGCCCAGGTCCAGTAAACAGTAGACTTGGGGACTTATGAGGGTAAATTTTTGATTGGGGGGGATCAGTTATAGAAGGGGGAAGGAGGAAAATAAGCTATCAGTGTACTCACCGACATAAGGAATGCCATGCGTCCAGAGGTGCCCCCTCCACTCAGCACCACCAGCCCCCCATCTGGCTCCTGAGGAAGGAAACATGTCTGTTTCACAGGCCCAGCTCAGAAGGAAGGAATCACGTTATTCATTTTGTCGGTAATGGAAATTGATTTGGAGGGAGTCCAAATCCTCCTCCATCACAAACTTGAAAGAGCACAGGCCGTGTGATATAACAAAACCCAAAGACTTCAGTTTGACTCTCATCTCTGATTTATCTACTTATTCAATCCTTTCCTGATTTTAGGAAGGATGAACAGCCATTTTATCAACTAAATAAAAATATACAATAAAAGCAGCATTGGGCTGGGAAGGTAGCTCAGTGGTAGAGTG
>NW_012267236.1:7745300-7748337 GCF_000151885.1 Dipodomys ordii
CGCTGTAGGAAACAGGCAGGATTCAGAAGCAAGAAAAGCAGGATGGTTGATTGGGATGGGAGAGGAGAGGACTATCGGGGCTTCCAAAATCAGGAGCCATGGTCTAGGAGAGGAGAGGTGTCGGGGGAATGGGGTTTGCAGTGTGCAGGGGACCGGACTGTGTCACCTGGTATGCAGGTATGGCTTGCCCTTCCTCCTGGAAGATCTCAGCATCACACTGCCCCAGCAATTCAACAATTTTCTTAGCATCTGCTTTGTCCAAGTCCCGAGTCAGTGGATTTGACTTTTCTGTGATTGGTACAGCTGCCTCATACCCAGACAACTAGAAAAGAGGGGAGAACATGATTGGGGGCAGGAAGCCAAAGGCTGTTTCATGCTTCCTGAACCGGAGAGAGTGGCAGGAGGCACATTGTTTGGACACTTGCCACCACTACCACCACCGCTCACATACCACAGCCTTAGTACGCACTTGGGAAGGAAGATCATGAGAGAGGCTAAGAAGGAGGAAGGAGGAAGCAGAAACCTAGAGTGAAAAGAAACCTAACAAACAAAATGACGCTAGGAATCAAGAAGCAGCAAGTGCAAGCATCACAGTTCATGACTCTCACCCCACTTATGTGGGCACTGGGCAACAACAGGAACTCTACCTGAAAAGTAACTAAAGCAAGATACGGCTGAGGCTTAGGTAGTAGAAAGCCCGCCTAGCAAGCTCAAGGCCCTGAGTTCAAAGCCCAATTGGTCTCCATTAAGGAGACTGAATCAGGAGGATGATCAGTTCAAAACCAGCTCAGGGTACACATCCCTGTCTCAAAAACTAAAACAAACAAAAGAACAGGGGTCTCACCTCCCACTCGCCAGGCTCCGGAGTCTCAATCACATGTTGAAACCGCTTTGTGCCAGGCATGGTCCTGTTGTACTGTGAATACACTGTCCTGTCTCCTTCTTCAGACACAAACTCCTCTGGACTCTGCTTCCAGCTGGCAGGGCCTTATCTGAGCCACAGAGATGATTAACCCAAGTACCCAGGCTTCTCTGAGAACCACCCCCTACCAGGGGTCACCAGGACCCCTCTCCCCCAGGCCTCCAGGGAGCTGGGTCACATCCTGACTTAACAGCCTCTGCTTTGACCCCTAAAGAGAAGGAAAGGAGGTTAATTGTTGCCCTTCAGGCACAGGACTCTCTTCTCTGGAAGGCTTGGAGCCTGGAAGGGTAGAACAACAACTAAGGCCAGTGAGAACCTCTGGGCAAGAGTGCTGTGGAACTTGGATGCTCCAGGTCAGAGATCAAGGTCCTGGGGTCAGTAGAGGTCAGAGGACGAAGTCATGACTTGATCACATGCTCAACACACATAGTCCCTCCCTGCCCCACTGGCCTATTTTACCCTCAGAAAGGAAGGCCTCAGAAACTTCAAAGGCCCGAGTGTCCATACACTGAACTGGCTATCACACAGGAAAAACGCTGCAAAAATAGAAGTCCTGCAGAGAGAAGTAGAACCAAAGAATCTGCCCTAAATAACAATGTTAGCCAATATTCATTCTGAGCCAGATAATTTTCACATACAGTATCTCTTTTTATACATCAATACCAAAAAGTCAATCTTGACTACCTCATTTTTCAGGTGATGAAACTGACACAAATATGTTAAGCTCATTGCCTAAGATCAGACATCTGGCTGAACTGGAATTCACATCCTATTTCTTGAGATTCCAGATTCAGCCAAAGAATGAAGTAAGTATATTTACTGAAGGAGTGCAATAACTAGTAAGTTGTTGTAAAATAACAAGCATTCATTCACTTAGTTGTGTAAGATCCTTTATAAAGATCCTTCGGCGTAAGCAAGGGTCCTACACTGCCTGTGGCTTGAGCCTATAAGCCCAGCTACTCAGGAGGCTGAGATCTGAGGAGGGTGGTTCAAAGCCAGCCCAGGCAGGAAAGTCTGTGAGAGTCTTATCTCCAATTAACCACCAAAAAAGCCAGAAGTGGAGCACTAGCCTGGTGTACAAAAATTCAAGTACAATGCCTGGGCCCTGAGTTCAAGCTCCAGGATGCCCCCCTCCACCCCACCCCCCCATACACATCCTCCCCAGGATTGTTTCCCTTCACAGGTGGGGAAACTGACACAGGTTGGGAACTTGACACAGATTAACCAATTTCTCTAAGAAATTCCACGGAAGTAAATAGAGAGCCAGGGCCATAGGTTTTTGCCCTCTGATTCTCGCTGTAAACCTAACATTCTTTTCTTTTTCTTCTTTTTTTGTCGGTCATGGAGCTTGAACTCGGCCTGGGCGCTGTCCCTGAGCTGAGTCTCCAGGCGCCTGTGGCTCACATCTGTAATCCTAGCTACTCAGGAGGCTGAGATCTGAGGATCGAGGTTCAAAGCCAGCCTAGGTAGGAAAGTCAGTGAGACTCTTATCTCCAATTAACCACCAGGAAACTTTAAGTGGCACTGTAGCTCAAGTGGTAGAGCACTCGCCTTGAGCTGATGAGCTGAGGGACAGCGCCCAGGCCCAGAGTTCAAGCCCCATGACCTACAAAAAAGAAAAAAAAAGTTTCACGTACTTTGCTTCCCCGGGTTGGCTTTAAACTCTGATCCTCAGATCTCAGCCTCCTGAGCAGCTAGGATGACAGGCGCCCGGCCCAGACCCAGCATTCTTAATTGCGGCTGCTCCAGCTCCCAGCACGGTGCCAGGCACACGGGAGAGGCTCGGCGAATGCGTGCGGGACACGTGAAAGGGGGTCGGAGGCGAAGCAGGTTATGAATGGGAAGCCGACTTCCAAGCTGACGCAGTCGACACGAGATTGTCAAAGCGACGAGTCTCTCCATCACGACTTCTCCCGGTCTCGGCCCCTCCCGCCTCCGAGGTGTCGGTCCTCCTCCCAACTTGGCCGAACCCCTCCCGCAAGGAGGGGGCTCTCCCGGTGCCCCGGGACCCTAACACACGCCTGCGGCCTTTCCCCGCGGGCCCGCCGGCTCATTGGCTGGGTTGGGGGGGGGTTGTCATTGGGAGGAGGGGCGTGGGAGGAGCCGGGAGAGAAC
>NW_012267236.1:7748701-7760477 GCF_000151885.1 Dipodomys ordii
AGGGCAGCACTACGGTCCTGGCGATGGGCCGCCCGCTGGGCGCCGAACAGCCCCCCGAGGCCTGACCGACCGCGAGGACCGAGGGGGGAAGGTGGGTATGGCCAAGGGTGAACCGCGCACAGGGGGTGCCGGGGTTAGGCTGGGGGGCAAGGGAGGAAAAGGCGTTGGGGGGGGAATGGGCTGCTGGGGTCCCACTGAGCGTTCCGGGCAGCTCGTTGACCTCTCCAACTCCTGCCTCCTCCAGGAGCCCCGCCCGGATGACAAGTGGATGCCCCAGTGCCCACCAGCGGACTCGGTGGGGACCATGGCTTCGCTGATGCCCCTCTCCCCATATCTAAGCCCCACGGTCCTCCTGCTGGTCAGCTGTGACCTGGGCTTCGTGCGAGCAGGTGAGTGCAGAGGATGGGGGGGGTCAGCCGGTGTTGGAGGGGGGTGAAACCTGTTAACACCCTGGCACCCACAGACAGACCTCCTTCTCCTGTGAATGTGACGGTCACTCATCTTAGAGCCAACTCGGCCACGGTGTCCTGGGACGTCCCAGAAGGCAACATCGTCATTGGCTACTCCATTTCTCAGCAAGTATGAATCACCCTTGTGCTTCCCCAACCTGTGTCCTTGGAGCTCTGAGCATGCCTTAGCCTTCCCTCGGTTACCTTCACCCTCTCAACTCCCTCCTGGGGGGGGGGGTTCTGATCTTTTTTTTCCCCCTCTGCTCCCTTGGATGCTCCAGTCTCGGGTTGAGCCTGTGGCCAGGGACTGGGCCAAAGCTGTTTTCCTCTCCTATCGTCCCACTGCAGAGGCAGAATGGCCCCGGGCAGCGTGTGATCAGGGAGGTGAACACTACCACGAGAGCCTGTGCGCTGTGGGGCCTGGCTGAAGACAGCGACTACACAGTGCAGGTCAGGAGCATAGGTCTCCGGGGAGAGAGCCCTCCAGGGCCCCGGGTGCACTTTCGAACTCTCAAGGGTTCTGACCGGCTGCCTTCCAACAGTTCCAGCCCAGGTGAGGGTGTGTGTTCGTGGAATCTGTCTCACCTGGCTTTGAACCTCTCATTCATACTCCTTCCCCCCTCCCCACCCCTACCCCCCAGGCAAAGCATCAGTCTAGCTTAGATGAATAGGAAGATGATTTAATTCATTGTACTGCCAGAAAAGGAAGGAAAAACAGGTGGGCAGAGGACCAGCTATAGACAAGCTGCTAATGAATCTTCTGGGGGAAGGGCTTTTAGCTTCCTTTCACCCCGCCTCATATCACATCAGCTGCAGCCTGCACGAGTGAGTTCTGTTCGTGCCTCTTGGTTTCTAACCACTTGTCCACCAAAAGCTTCCTCCCTGAGAAGGGCTACCCTACAGCTTCAGGGGTGACCCTCTGATGGGTTTAGCCTGACTCCAATCTCCAGCATCTCCGTCCTGCATGTGATATTGCTCTCAAGCAGGCCTCCTATATCCCAGCGTGTGTCTCTTCTCTTCTCAGGTGATATCACAGTGGAGGGGTTGGATGGAGAGCGACCACTGCAGACAGGGGAAGTGGTCATCATTGTTGTGGTGTTGCTCATGTGGGCTGGTAAGAAACAGAACTCAGCCAGGTGCCAGTGGCTCATGCCTGTAATCCTAGCTACTCAGGAGGCTGAGATCTGAGGATCACGGTTCAAAGCCAGCAGGAAAGTCCGTGAGACTCTTCTCTCCAATAAACCACTAGAAAACCGGAAGTGGCGCTGTGGCTCAAGTGGTAGAGCACTTGCCTTGAGCTGAAGAACTGAGGGATAGTGCCCAAGCCCAGAGTTCAAGCCTCACGACCAACCAAAGAAGAAAGGAAGGAAGGAAGGAAGGAAGAACTTAGGGAGTGGGACTGGGTGAAAATGGGAGATGGTGAAGGAGTCAAGAGAAAAGAGAGTGGGGAGATAGTTGTTGGGGAAGTGTGATCAAGACAAATGTAAAGAGAATGAAAGAAGGCTGCTGAAAGCTGGCAGAGAAAGATTGCATGCACAACAGAAATTCAAAGATTTCCTTCTTGGCTTTTCTAGAATTTGCGTGAATAACAAAATTAAGGCTTGGGTTGGGGATTTAGCCCAGTAGAAGAGTGCAAAGTCTAGAGTTGGATCCTCAGCTCTGAAAAAAAAAAAAAAGGATTAAGGCTTAGATGGTATTGTTTTCTTTCAGCTGTAATTGGACTATTCTGCCGCCAGTATGACATCATCAAGGACAATGACTCCAACAACAATCCCAAGGAGAAAGGGAAGGGACCAGAACAGAGTCCTCAGGAAAGGCCAGTGGGGACAAGACAGGTGACATGAGGAACAGTGAGGGTGGGAAGGGTAATGGATGCAACGGAGCATTCAGGGGATGGGAAAAGACCAAAGAGGGCCAGAAAGAGGGAGAAAGGAAAAGCTGGGATGGAGGAAACCAGAGAGGAGCCACCGTGGCACCTATTACGTTGGTAGAATTAGAGACCCAGGCTGTTTTCTTTCTTTTGCAGAAGAAGTCACCATCCATCAACACCATTGACGTTTGAACAAACCAGAAGAGAAATGCACTAACAAGCTGGGGATAGGGATGGGGTCAGGGAGAGCCTAAGATGGTGATCTGTTCAAGACTCCCCAAGAGTACTGCACTCCCACAATCTCAGGCTGGTACCCATCCTCTTTTTCCACTGTGAGCAGGGCCAGAAGGTAGGTCTGTTAGGGTCTGCATCCCAGGACCTAGGAGTAGATGTCAGATGGAATATCTCCCCCCACCCCCCAGGTCCAGGGGAAGTCACTTGTTCAACCTTATCCCGTTAGGTCCCACAAAGGGGCCCCATTTCACCTACATCAGGACTCTTGGCATCCCCAGATGTCCCCATGTCTTGCCTCTGGGCCTCAGAGAGGGTGGGTACTTGCCCTCCTCCAGTGAATAAGAGGAATTGCCTGGGCCTGGGGGCAGATGCTGCACTGCACTACTCCAAAGTCTTCCACGGAGCCTCTGGTGCTCCCCTGTCACTTGGCAGCCCCTCCAGCTGCTGGTGATCTCACCCCTCAGACATTTTTCCAATAAAGGTTCTTGGATAAACTGGAGCTGACTCTATGGTATGCTGAAGCCATGTCCCCACCTGTCTTTCCCTAGACTTTCCAAAGGCCCCTCACACCACCACCAACTTGCAGAAGCAAACTCATTGTCAGGTATTTGTGTCAATGCATCAGCCTGAAGTAAGCGGAGATGGTTTAGGAAGAAGGGACATAGAAAACTGGAGCCCTAGTTTCTTTTACTTGTTGAGGAGGAGGGAGATGAGAAGAAAGATGTTAAGTTCTTCCCATGGAAAACCAAGTTGTAGCACATGAGAAGGCCAGTAGCTTTTATTTTTTTAATCTTTACTGCTTACTTCATTGGCCCAGCTCTTCATCAATAATTCTGACTCCTCTATCAACCTGGGCAAATGGTCAGAAAAGGAATGAGGAGCGTCTTGGGAACTCAGGAAACAGTAGCTACACTAATGGATCCCATTGTGTCGTGTACTCTTATCTTGTGCATTCTTGTGTCTCTTTTCCCTGCTTTTATTTTCCCTTTCACTTTGCCTCTCTGTCTTTCTGTTCAGTCAAACTCAATAATAATTGTAATGCATAAATGAATTTATGTTCACATTCTGTCAACACGTCCAGAGGAAGATTCTGAAAATAAAACTGAGGGGTTGGGACTCCCCTGACAAAAGGATTATAATTTGAGCTCTGAGACCTATTTGTTTCCTGTGGAAATAGAGACTGCCCTTTACTCTTTCCTAATTCCCAAGAGGGAGCTGGTTGACAGTGAGAGAAATACCTATTTACTTTAACAACCACTGTAAAAGAGAGGCTACAGGACACAGGACCTGGAGAACACATGCTACACTCTCCAGAGGTCTTCCCAACCTTAGATCATTCAAGAAGAGGCTTGCAAATAACTGTTAGTTTTTTTTTTGTGTTTTGTTTTTCCGGTTGTGGGGCTTGAACTCTGGGCCTGGGCGCTGTCCCTGAGCTCTTCAGCTCAAGGTGAGTGCTCTACCACTTGGGCCATAGCACCACTTCCTGTTTTCTGGTGGTTTACTGGAGATAAGAGTCTCGTGGACTTTTATGCCTGGGCGAGATTTGAACCACGATCCTCAGATCTCAGCCTCCCGAATAGTTAGGATTACAGGCGTGAGCCACCGGGACCCAGCTTTTTTTTTTTTTTTTTTTTTGCATTTAAGCTCTCTGGTATGTTACAACCAAAAATTCTGAAAGGAACCCCAATCCAAAGAAAGAACAAGACTAGTCTCAACCAAGTTCTAACCCCAGGTATCACAAGACTTAAATCAGGTGAGCCAGACTCTGGTCTGTCCTTGGCTCTGACCAATAAAATCATCCTGATCTAAGCAAGCAGTCTTAAACTCACCATTCATTATCCAATGTCCAAGTAGGGACAATTAGGTAATCCTATGTTAGTGGTTCTAAAACTCTCCTTAGACTCAGAAAATCATTCTTGGACGGGAGTGTTACAAGGAGCATTCTGGCATGGAAATAGTGAGCTAAAACATAAGAAGGAAGATAAAGAGAACTCAAATTACCAGCTCAGGGTTGAATCCCAAACAACTTTTGTGTTAACTTGTTAGCTTGTGCTAACTTGGGCAACTGGCCCTACTAATCTTGGCTCTCTTGTTATATAAAATGGGACTAATAACGATATCCCTTCAAAAAGTGTTCTGACATTAAACAATACAAGGCGTGCATAACACTTTGCATACTGCCCCGCAGACAGATACAGAGTATCCACTCGATCTCTCCGTATTAGCTTTGTGGTCCCGAGCAAGTCATACAACATATTTGCCTTGCTTCCTCCCACAGTTGGAAGCCTTTAAAGAGAGTGCACTCCACCACGTTTCCATCATCCAAGGGCTAGAGAGATTTAGGATTTTCCTCCTGTAGGTCCTGGAACGTGCCAAAGACTTGTGGGCGAGGCTTGGTCTGGGGTTTGCATACAGTCGCGTGATTGGCCAAGGAGAGGATTCATCAAGCCCTCTGGAGGTCCCGCCTTATATCTCCCGGCGCTTGCGCACGTCCTGTTTGCTCCGCAGCGAACCTACGACGTGACCCTGGTGACGTGTGTTGTGCTCCCGTCGCGTGTGCGTCAGCGACTCGCGCCGCCGCAGCTTGGCGGGTTGTCCGGGTAACCGCGCGAGTCGTCGGCGTCTGGTAGCATCTGAGAGACAGGTGTGCGTCATGCAGTTGAAGCACCTGAGGACCCTGCTGAGCCCTCAGGTGAGGAGTCGGGTGCCTCTTTCCTCCCGCAGCCGCCGAGCGTTCCAAGAAAAGTGAGGGAACCGAAGTTTACATTGGAGGGCGTCCACTGTGTGCTAACACTGAAAGATTACAGTCAGGATCCCGACTCTCCTCGGTTGACCCCGCTCTCAGTAGGCGAAATTGACCACTAATGACCGTAATGTTCATTACTTTCCATCTAGCAGTCGAGTACCAGGCCCCGGGACTTTCCCTGCCTTCAAGAGCCTCCGAGGGAGAGACGCACCTGTGGGCAGCGAACATCAATCTAGAGAATGGAATAAGCTCTTGGGGTGCAAGCCCTAAAGGGGGAGGGAAGAAGACTGAATCTGCATTCTGATGGAAACCCATCACCAGATTCCAAAGCTCTGGGCACTGGGAGAGGACCTGGAACATGGTGCAGAAAGGGTGGGCTCTGACGGTAGAACAGAATACAAGTCCTCCCTAGCTCCACCACTAATTTGACCGTAAGAACCTGACGTGTCTCTGAGCGCTCTACCCTGTAGCAGTTTTATGAGACTTGGGAAAGAAATGAAATGATTTTTTAAAAATCGTTAAGTGAAAAGCAGTATGAAAATTGATAAAGAAGGGATAGCATTCGAAATTACCTAGCTAATAAAAATATCTACCATGATTAAGTGTATAATATATTACCAGGGCAGTATAATTAAAGATGTTAGGTTTGTGACTTATGGAGTCAGACAACATGAACTTAAGTTTTGGTTCTGCAGCTTACAAATTGTGTGTGTAAATGTAGGTGAATTACTTAACTCTTTGGTGCCTTAAAGTTTCCCCATCTTTAAAGGAGGCACCTCCAAATTATGAGATAAATGAGATAATACATGTAAAGCACACATCAAAATGCCTATTCTAGGGTGACTGATTGTTAAAGGTTAGCTGCTATTATTCTAATCCTACCTAATTTAGTCCTTATGACAGCCCGTGCAATGTAACCTGTTTGAAAAAAGGACAATTGATTATGGGACTCAACAAATGAGAATGTGGTGTTTTGAGAACAGAACAAAATCTGAACAAAAGAGTTGTGCTCCTTGCTTAAAACGCTGCCCCAGAAGTCTCTTAATTTTAAAATTTCCTTGCCTTAATGGAAAAATTGGAACTGGTATTCTTCAGTTTCTCAAAATAAGATGATGTCATGATGCAGGAAGGGCCAAATGCCCAAGGTTGGGCACAGCTATGAAGGAAGATGATTAGTCCAGGTGGATGACCTCTCAATCCTTTTAGCCTAATTTCATGGAGGATAATAGGATGGCACTGTGGTGGTATAACTATTTTCTGCTCTAGATTTCGGATTTGGGCAAAAAGCCTTTTGACTTCTGACTTTGGAGCTAAGTGGATTAAGAGTTAAAAGTGACTATGTCTTAAGTCAGTGTTAGAACACAAGTAATTAATCAAATAATTGGAATGGAAAGCTAAAAGTTTTCATTTCAAGAGAGAAAACCTTGAGAGCATGACTCAGGTGGTAGGATACAAGCCTAGGAAGTGTGAGGACCTAAATTCAACCCCTCGTCAGAAAAGTGGGGGTGGGGGGAGCAAAACCATAGAGGACTAGAGTTTGGTGGTAAGAAGGAGAGCCATATAAAAATTCATTACGTTATGATCACTTCTAACTTGGACTTCTAAGAAGTGGAGAGTTAAGGCATTATTCATCTTAAGTCTCAGCTCTGCTTTACTCCCTATCTCAAACTTTCACTTTCTCTCCTTTCCTGCAAAATAAGTCAAAACTCCTTATCCTGGCTTCGAAGACCCTTCCTGAGCTGGCCCTAGTCAGTTTTTCCTGCCTTACCTCCTTTGTTCTATTCACCAGGCAGTTTCAGCTAAACTAAATAACTCTTGAACTTTTTTTTTAACACTTTCTTGAACTATTTTAGCTCTGGCTAATTCTACCCCAGGTAACTTCCCACTCGCACCTATTCTTCAAAGCTTAGTTATGATCAGTTAGGCATAAAATTATCGTGGACTTCTCCAGATTATTATCTCACTTTGTATGTATTTCTCATTTGGGACTTCAACTTTGTACCATCTTATTAGGTACTGAAAAGGATCTGTTTTACTTCTTGTTTCTCTTTCAGTTCCTGCCCAGGTCTCCTTTCTTCAGTACCATGTTAACTATTCACATATTAACTACTTGAAAAGATTAATTGAATGAATTACTAAAAACTAAAATATGTCCAGCTGGGAAGGTGGCTCAATGGTAGAGTGCTTGCCTTGCATGCATGAGGCCCTGGGTTCAATTCCTCAGCACCACATAAGCAAAAAAAGCCAGAAGTGGTGCTGTGGCTCAAGTGGTAGAGCACTAGCCTTGAGCTGAAGAGCTGAGGACCAGCGCCCAGGCCCAGAGTTCAGGCCCCATGACTGACATAAATAAATAAATAAAATGTGTTCAGCCAATTGAGTTCATTTAAGTATCAGGCCTGGGATATAAGAGAACAAGAAGGTCATTTCAAGGATTTATTGGTACATGTTTTTTTTGGGGGGTCCAGTTGTGGGGTCTAAACTCTGGGCCTGGGCGCTGTCCCTCAGCAATTCAGCTCAAGGCTAGCACTCTACCACTTGAGCCACAGCACCACTCCTGGCTTTTTTCTTTTTGCTTATGTGGTGCTGAGGAATCGAACCCAGGGCCTCAGGCATGCAAGGCAAGCGTTCTACCACGGAGCCACCTTCCCAGCCCCTATTGGTACATTTAAATCATGAATGTCTAAAAGCACATTGTTTTCAAGTTCAAGATCTGATGGCCTTAAAGACTAATGTGGATAACAGCCTCTTTTTGCTTTAAGGAAAGAACTGGGACAGGCAGAAAGTAAACCAACGTCACATTAAAAGCAAAGGAACTGGAAATGCTTTTGGCTTTTTAGACTAGCACCTGCATTTATTTTATCCCTTTCACTGCAGGATGGAGCTGCAAAGGTCACCTGCATGGCCTGGTCACAGAACAATGCCAAATTTGCTGTCTGCACAGTGGACCGAGTAGTACTACTGTATGATGAACATGGAGAGCGGAGAGATAAATTCTCCACCAAACCAGCTGACATGAAGGTGAAGAGCATTTATATCTATTTAACCAGTTGATGAGTCCTTAGAAACCTGGAAAACATGGAAACCTGTCTTCTAGCCATGGCCTACTGTTTCTTTTCTCCGTATAAATCTGTTGGCCTACTAGAGGACATGTGCATTTTCTTCTCTTTTTCATGTATATTCATTATTTCTTCCTTTTGTTTTTATTCCTAGTATGGCAGAAAGAGCTACATGGTAAAGGGCATGGCATTTTCCCCTGATTCCACTAAAATTGCTATTGGACAGACTGACAACATCATCTATGTCTACAAGATTGGAGAAGATTGGTGAGAATAGAGACTGGGGGATGGCATGGCCCAGGGGCATAGGAAATGTCTCACTTGGGGAGACATTCTGCTGTCTAAAGTTAGCAGAGGGGCTGAGAAGGTGGCTCAGTGGTAGAGCGCTTGCCTTGCATGCATGAGGCCCTGGGTTCGATTCTTCAGCACCACATAAGCAGAAAAAACCAGAAGTGTCGCTGTGGCTCGAGTGGTAGAGCACTAGCCTTGAGCTGAAGAGGTGAGGGACAGTGCCCAGGCCCCATGACTGGCCAAACAAAACAAAACAAAGTTAGCAGAGTGTTCTGAGAGCTTGAGCACCATGTGTATATAATCCCAGCACTCAGGAGGCAGAGGTAGAAGGATCATTAGTTCAGGGCAGCCTAGATTATATTATAGGATCATGTCTCAAAAAGTAAAAAATAACCCATAAGGCCCCTTCGAGATTCTGGATGTAGTTTGATGTTGCATCCTTGCTATTGTTGGCTTCTCAGGCTTCCTCTTAGGCTTCTTTTCAGGTTTACTACAGAGGGATAGAAAACACTAATGGTCCAGGAAAGGTTATCTGGTCTTTGTTCCCTTCCCTCAGCATCCTTTAAGAACCTATCTACAGAAGTGGTTTTTAGTATGCTTTCCCTCCTTTTATTTGGCAGGGGTGACAAGAAAGTCATCTGTAACAAGTTCATCCAGACGGTAAAGTTCAGACCAGACCCTGGGAGCTTAAGATGATCAAATATGTATCAGTGTAAATGGAACCAGAAGTTACATTTTCTCACATCTGAATCTAAGTTCTCCTACTGTAATGATGGAGTTGCCTGACTTCTCATCTTCATCTGCTTTCCTCCCAAGAGCCTAGTTGTGTCCCCTCTTTCATTCATTCATTCCTTATAGAAAACAAGGGTGGTAGTATCTGGTGGGGTGTTCTAGTTGTTATAAATCTGATCCCACACAGGTAGGATTATTCTTTTCACCATTTCTTTTGGGACAGAGTGCTGTGACTTGTTTGCAGTGGCCTGCAGAATACATCATAGTCTTTGGACTGGCTGAAGGCAAGGTAAAGTAGGGAAGGGAGACACAGGAGAGCTAGTAGGTAAGGATAATGCATATGGAAAGAGGAATATGGTTCATCTATCTTCTCCTTTAGGGAAAAACTGTATACTTGGAAGAAAATGCATAGCAATTTGATTTATGTGTCTTGAGTTTTTATTTCTTTGCTAAAGACCCAGATAAAGTTGAAAGTAGCTTAACTAAGCCAGATACGGTGGTGCATACCCATAATCCCAGGACTTGGGTGGCTAATTCAAGGCCAACCTGGGTTATATAACAAGACAAGAGAGAAAGAGAGAGAGAGATAGGCAGACAGACACATACAGAATGGCCTAACTAAACTTGTGTCTATTTTCCCATTTTCAGGTACGTTTAGCAAATACAAAAACTAACAAATCTTCTACCATCTACGGGACAGATTCTTATGTAGTGGCACTGACAACCAAGTGAGTAAGGAAGAATGTATCACAAGGGCTTGGAAAAAGCTACTGGGGACTCTGGACTTGGAGTCCATAGTGTAAAAGATGGGGAGGCCTGATAGTAGGAAACCCACAGGCTGGGTAGAAAGGAAAGGAAAGGAAACTTTATATAGAGATAGAATAATCTTTTCCTCTATTTTTC
The DNA here is from genome assembly GCF_000151885.1 of Dipodomys ordii. NCBI lineage: Eukaryota > Metazoa > Chordata > Mammalia > Rodentia > Heteromyidae > Dipodomys > Dipodomys ordii. The sequence continues at coordinate 7,758,983 of NW_012267236.1, forward strand.
TCTTTTCCTCTTTTTTTTTTATTTTACTTTTTTAGTTGTTCGGGGAAAGGGATCCTCTCTGGTCATGCAGATGGTACCATTGTTAGGTATTTCTTTGATGATGAAGGCTCTGGAGAGTCCCAGGTATGAATAAAGGATGCACTGGGATGGGTCAGGGAATTCTAGAAGTCCTCATAGAAGGAGTTGGAACATCTAAAGCATTATGATTGCGGCACTAGGAGAGGAGACTGAAAGAAATGAGATCTCCAGGAGGAAGACAGTTGAGAATTTGTGTTTAGAAGTCCAGAACTTATTCATGGGCAGGAATGGTTCCAGTGAAAGGGACCTTGAGACACAAGGAAATAAAGAGACTCTGAGGAGAGCTTTAGAAAATTATGCCCAATTATGTAAAATTATATATATTATGTATATATATATATATATATATGTAGAGAGAGAGAAGGAGATGTGTACATAAATGCCAATTCATAGAAAAAAGTTACTTACTCTGGAAAAGGAAAACCATGAACATAAAAAGGAAACTTGGATGTTTTACTGTGTATAATTCCATATTGTAATTATTTACATTACAAATTACTGGTAAAACAATTAAATTTAGCACTCCTTAAAAATAAATCTTGGGGGTCTGGGAAGGTGACTCAGTGGTAGAGCGCTTGCCTTGCATGCCTGAGGCCCTGGATTCAATTCCTCAGCACCACATAAACAAAAAGAAAAAAAAAAGCTGGAAGTGGTGCTGTGGCTCAAGTGGTAGAGCGCTAGCCTTGAGCTGAAGAGCTGAGGGACAGTGCCCAGGCCCAGAGTTCAGGCCCTATGATTGGACCCCCCCAAAAAAAAGTTAAATAAATAAATCTTGGGGTTGGAGGCATGGCTCAGTTGGTAGAGTGAAAGCATCTGGTACCCAGTGCAAGCCCCAGTCTTAGACCTAAAAAAAAAAAGAAAGAAAAGAAAAATAAGAAGTCATATGCTCTCTGTTAGGCTAATATGGGAGATATTCCCCTTGGGATGGCTTTAATGTGCATCACTATTTCTTTTTTGGTGCTGGTCCTGGGGCTTGAATTCAGGGTCTGGACACTATCCCTGAGCTTTTTTTGTTCAAGGATAGTACTTGAGCCACAGCTTTACTTTCTGCTTTTTGGTGGTTAATTGGAAATAGGAATCATGGATTTTCCTGCCTGGGCTGGCTTCAAACCATGGTTTTCAGATCTCAGCTAGGATTACATGTATGAGCTATCAGTGCCTGGCTTACTATTTTGATGTTTCTCTATAGCACAAAGTCAGCAAGTGCAGCTATGTCGTGGGGGAGGCGGGGTGCACGCATGCACACATGCACACATGTACACACACCCACGTGTTCTCATAATACAAAAGGTAATTTGTGCAGTCTTCAAGATTAGGATATCGGGCTGGGAAGGTGGCTCAGTGGTAGAGCGCTTGCCTTGCAGGCCTGAGGCCCTGGGTTCGATTCCTCAGCACCACATAAGCAAAAAGAAAAAAA
>NW_012267236.1:7763307-7806664 GCF_000151885.1 Dipodomys ordii
CTCTGGGCCTGGGCACTGTCCCTCAGCTCTTCAGCTCAAGGCTAGCGCTCTACCACTTGAGCCACAGCGCCACTTCCCGCTTTTTTCTTTTTGCTTATGTGGTGCTGAGGAATCGAACCCAAGGCCTCATGCATGCAAGGCAAGCGCTCTACCACTGAGCCACCTTCCCAGCCCCCCATTTTTTTCTTTTCTCTATTTCTTTCCTTATTTTCTTCCATTTACTAGTCATTTGTTCTTTCATTTTTTTATTATCTTCAGAAACACCATTTTTCTATCATATGTTAGCACTACAAGGAACAGAGATAACAAAGATAATTGTGTGTTAGCATTGCTAATCAAAGTGATTAGCATTAGTAAAGGACATAGATAGTTTAAAAAATAATATAAAGGCTGAGTATTCACTCAGTAGTGAAGCATTTGTGAGTCCCTTAACACTGAAAGAAAAGAAAAGAAAATCCAGCCAGGTGCCAAGAGTTCACACCTATAATCCTAGCTACTACAGAAGCTGAGATCTAGTATTTCAAATCAAAGCCAGCTCAGGCAGACAAATCCAAGAGACTTTATTTTTTTGGGGGGGTCTGGTCATGGGGCTTGAACTCTGGGCCTGGGTGCTGTCCCTCAGCTCTTCACCTCAAGGCTAGCACTCTACCACTTGAGACACAGTGCCACTTCCGGCTTTTTTCTTATGTGGTGCTGAGGAATCGAACCCAGGGCCTCGAGCATGCAAGGCAAGTGCTCTACCACTGAGCCACTTTCCCAGCCCAAATCCAAGAGACTTTTATCTCCAACTTATCAGCAAAAAGCAGAGGCATTGTAGAGCACCAGCCATGAGCAGAAGAGTGGAAGGGGAGTACAAGGCCCTGAGTTTAAGTCCTGCCCCTACCCCTCCATACCAGCAATCAATCAATCAATAAATAGAAAAAAAGAAGGAAGTCCAGCTTGTCACAGTAGTTTGTGCCTTTAATCTCACCACTTGGCAAAGTGAGGATCATGAGTTTGATATAGGCCATGAGTTCCAAGCCAGCCTGGGCTACATAGCAAGATTGTCTCAATAAAATAAAGCAAGACAAAAATGAAATAAGCTTGACATACATAGTACCTTGTACCTTTAGCCTATCTGGGATTGTGGTTCTAGGCCAGCCTCAGGTAAAAAGTTCAAGAGACCCCCCATCTCAACAGAAAAGCCTGGGCATATAGCATTTTCCTGTCATGTCAGGTACATAGGTAGCATAAATAGGAGAAGCACAGTTCAGACCATTGTGGGTTAAAATGAGACCCTATCTAAAAAATGACCAAAGCAAAAATGGTTGGAGCTATGGATCAAGAGGTGGAGCACCTGCCTAGTAAGCATAAGCCTCTTAAGTTTAAAACCCCAATATATCAAAAGAAATAATAATAGTAGTATTTAACTCCCACTTCCTACATAGGAAAAGAAACTGTATCTCTCTCTTCTCCATTTCTCTCTACTTTAACTCTTTCACTAAAATAAATATTTGCTAAGACTTCAAAAAAAGACATAATAATTATTAGATATAATATAAAGAGCTAAGGAAATATAGTGCATATTTGGCTTTATCCAGAGGAACCTTCAGAATCATGTATTATAAGCAGCAAAAGAGAATATGGGAATGTATTTCATTAATAGTAAAGTCCCCTGTAATGTAAGGTATGTTGACAGTGTCCTAGAACAAATGAGTAAACAAGGTATTAGCTGTGTTCACTAGTGTGGAGGTAGGCAGAGGGCACGGCACATTCACATTCCTTTGAGCTGTAGCAGCCTAAGGAAGTCATATTTGTTCCTTACCAAGGTAATTGTGAAGAACCTATCCTCAGGGACCCGAGTGGTGCTCAAGTCACACTATGGCTATGAGGTAGAAGAGGTGAAGATCTTGGGAAAGGAACGTTATTTGGTGGCTCATACATCAGATACACTGTTGCTGGGAGACCTGAACACCAACCGCCTTAGTGAGGTAAGAACCAAGAATAGAAAGGTGGGGAATGAGGCATCTTGGCTTGCTACTAGTGGGGACCCAAAATGCCTAGGCATAAAACCTTCACAGGAAGCCCTAACATTCAAGGGTTGCTTTCAAGAATGAGAGGTTTAGAATCCTGGGGTGTGAAACTCCATAGTTGGACTCTTTTTATGTCATCTCCCAGAAACATAAGGATCAAGGCAAAAATCTGACAGTGTCTTTTTGATGCACTATAAAATTGATCTTCCTGACTTCCTATTGACATTCTCTTAGCCTTTTCTTAGATAATTATTCCTTTTCCTATGGTTTTCCCTCCTCTCTGTACAGATAGCCTGGCAAGGATCTGGTGGCAATGAGAAGTATTTCTTTGAAAATGAGAATGTGAGTACAACTTGAGTCATGGTCACCATTTTGATGAGCCCCTTTCCTGCTTCTGTAACAGAAGGAAGGCAAAGCCAGGCACTGGTGGCTCACACCTGTCATCCTAGCTACTCAGAGGCTGAAATCTGAGGATCACGATTCAAAGCCAGCCCTGGCAGGAAAGTTTGTGAGACTCTTATCTCCAATTAACTACCAGAAAACTAGAAGTGGTGTTGTTCAAAGTGGTAGAGTGCTAGCCTTAAGCACAAAAGCTCAGGGACAGTGCCCAGGCCCTGTGTTCAAACCCTTTGACTGACAAAAACAACAACAACAAAAGGAAGGCAAATGGCAAGGGATGGGAAGATAGCAGATGAAGAAAGGGGAACGTGGGGCAGACGGAGAACAGAATAAGAAGAAAAGTGAGAGTCACCTTGAGCTATAGCACCCCTCCCCGCACTGTTCTCCTTGCCTTCTTCCCCATTCTTCCCTAGGTGTGCATGATCTTCAATGCTGGAGAGCTGACTCTGGTGGAATACGGGAGTAATGACACGTTGGGTTCTGTGCGCACTGAGTTCATGAACCCTCACCTCATCAGGTAACTTCACAAGGTTCTCTGAATCTTGAAAAATACAAAAAAAAAATCCTTTGGGGTTTCTAAATCTGGTGTCCCCAGGTTAATCTAAAAATTTCACCCCATATCATAGTACAAAGCCCTCAATAGCAACTTTAGTTCATTTTGCCTTACTTACCTCAGCCTTTGTGTTTCAGTGTCCGTATTAATGAGAGGCGCCAGCGAGGAATGGAAGATAATAAGAAATTGGCTTATCTTGTTGATATTAAGACTATTGCTGTAGGTAAGACTCTCATTATTTTTTTTAACAAAATGCATTTACATAACAGGATGTGTTCAGTGGGGAATACAAGAAAATGAGAGGCACCAGGTAAGTATATATCCCCACTCTTACAATAAATATATGAGATATTTAAGCCTATATGAGTGTGCCCATACCTCAACATCAAGGTGTAGATATATAGATGCATATTACATAGGTCTGTCCAGATAATTATGTTCACTTAAGGCTAATGAATTGTAAATAGTAGAAAAGAATTATTAGCAAATTTATGAATTTTCCTGCTTAGATTTTATAGAATCATACTCTTTAGAACTGTTTGGGTATAGTTTGCCATCAGTATCATCAATTTTATCTTTATTTAACATGATCAATTTTCCCTTCCATATTAGTTTTTTTATCATGAAATATTTCAAAGAGATAAAAATAACAGAGAATAGCTCAGTATTCTCTAAAAAGTCTAGGGACTAACTCATCCATGCGGTGTAGCAATAAGAGTGGGACTCTGCAGTCAACCATCCCATTATATATTAATATCAAGTACAGAATGGCTAATGCTCTATTTGCTACCTGTGAGATCTTTCCTAAGTTACTTAACATTTCTATCCTCCAATTTCCTCATTCACCTTAGGGTAACAGAAATAGTATCTATGATACATGACAAGAACTTAGACTAGTTCCTCGTACATAATTAGCACTTAATAAATATTAGCTCATAATAGTAATGATACTCATTTCTTTGACAGTTTGATTTTGTTATGTTTACTGTGGATTCTTTATTTCTCTTCTTGATGGCATATGAGATGTTGATTATCTGCTTTTGAAGCAATTCCATTCTCTAAGGTTTATTATTTAGAATGGAATTGCTGAATCATGAAGGAAATGTTTGTTTGCCTTCAGCGTCACTAAATATTTCCAAATTACTGTCCAAATGGGTTGTGTCAATTTGTACTACCTCAGCAGTTAAGAGTTTCCATTATTCAACATTCTTTCCAATATTTGAAATTACCTGACTTCATGATTTGGCTTACTGATGTATATGAAATGATATTTTATTCTATTGTATTTCATTTATTTATTGAACATTTGGATTTCTTCTGCAAATTGCCCATCCCTATCCATTACCCATTTTAAACTCAAGCTGTCTCTTCTTATTGATTTGAAGTTCTCTACATATGCCTTTGATAGTTGTACTTGCATTGCGGATATTTTGCCTCAGCCTGTGGCTTTTATTTTTCTTTCTTTGGCATCAATAATGTTCAAAATTACTTTTAGTGTTATCTATTTTATCACTTTAAAAATAATTTGTGATTTTTGAGGTCTTATTTAAGAAAGACTTCCTTATTCCCTCTGATACTTAACATTTTTTGCAATTTTGCTTTCCACCTGGAATTTATTTTTATATATAATGTGGGTAGGGATTTAATTATATTTTCCATATGTTTAACTTTTTATAAAGTCAATTCTTCACCCACTATTTTTTTTGTCGGTCGTGGGACTTGAACTCTGGGCCTGGGCACTGTCCCTCAGCTCTTCAGTTCAAGGCAAGCGCGCTCTACTGCTTGAGCCACAGCACCACTTCCAGTTTTCTAGTGGTTTATTGGAGATAAGAGTCTCACAGACTTTCCTGCCCGGGCTGGCTTTGAACCATGATCCTCAGATCTCAGCCTCCTGAGTAGCTAGGATTACAGGCGTGAGCCAGCAGTGCCTGGCTTCACCCACTAATTTTTAATGCCTTCTCTGTCATAATCAAGTTTCTATATTCCATACACACACACAAACACACATACACAAAAGCCTTTTTTTTTTTTGTCAGTCATGGGGCTTGAACTATGGGCCTGGGCACTGTCCCTCAGTTCTTCAGCTCAAGGTTGTTTATTGGGGATAAGAGTCTCATGGACGGGCTGGGAAGGTGGCTCAGTGGTAGAGTGCTTGCCTTGCATGCACATAAGCACCACATAAGCAGAAAAAGCCGCAAGTGGGGCTGAGGCTCAAGTGGTAGAGTGCTAGTCGACAGCTGAAGAACTGAGGGACAGTGCCCAGGCCCAGAGTTCAAGCCCCATGACCGACCAAAAAAAAAAAAAAAAGAGTCTCATGGACTTTCCTGCCCAGGCTATCTTTGAACCATGATCCTCAGATCTCAGCCTCCTTAGTAGGATTACAGGCATGAGCCACCAGTGCCTGGCTCATAAAAGCCTTTTTAAAGATAGTTTTATATTACATATCTGAGCATGGTGGCATATGTCTGTAATCCTAGCTTTTGAGGAGGCAGAGATCAGGAGAATTGCAATTTGAGGTCAGCCCAAACAAAAAGTTTCTTGAAACCCCATAAAAACCAATAAAAGCTGGCAATGGTTGCATGCACCTATCATCCCAGCTAAACAGGAAAGATAATTAGGGGAATCCCAGTCTAAGTCAACCTGGATATAACCTTGAGACCCTACTGGAAAAATAAAAGCATAAAGATCTGGAGACATGCTTCAAGTAGTAAAGCACTTGCAAGTATAGGCCCTTAGTTTTTTTTTTGTTGTTGTTTTTGTTTTTGTCGGTCATGGGGCTTGAACTCTGGGCCTGGGCGCTGTCCTTCAGCTCTTCAGCTCAAGGCGAGCACTCTACCACTTGTGCTACAGTGCCACTTCCAGTTTTCTGGTGGTTTATTGGAGATAGGAGTCTCACAGTCTTTCCTGCCGGGGCTGGCTTTGAACCGTGATCCTCAGATCTCAGCCTCCTGAGTAGCTAGGATTACAGGCATGAGCCACCAGCACCGGACACTTTGCTTGCTTTTTAATTAGAAAATTCACCTGGGTGCTGGTGACTCACACCTGTAATCCTAGACTTAGACTGAGATCCGAGGATCACAGGTCAAAGCCAACCTGGGCAGGAAAGTCTGTGAGACTCTTATCTCCAATTAACTATAAAACCAGAAGTGAAGCTGTGGCTCAAAGTGGTAGGGTGCTACCACTTTGAGCAGAAGAACTCAGGGACAGTGCTCAGGCTCTGAATTCAAGCCCCATGACCAACAATCAATCAGTCAATAAATAAATAAATACATGTTTAAATTTGTCTTATCATTTATAGCTATTAGCCAACATTTGGTCTCTCTATAATGAAGTCAAGCACCTTATATAACAAAGCCAGGCACATTGCCCATTAATGGTTTGTATCAATAAAAAGGTGCAGATGAGCTTTGATCAGGAGACTACCTGAATGCATCCAAGCCAATCTTGATAGTCTACTTTAAGTGTAACCATTTTACACATTGTCTCCCAAGATTTAAACCATATTTATCCTTCACATGGACCAACTTTATTTATTCATGCATTTATTCATGTATTTATTTAGTGCTGGTCCTGGGCTTGAACACAGGGTCTGGGGCACTGTTCCTCAGTTTTTTGGCTCAAGTCTAGTGCTCTACCCACTTGAGCCAGAGCTCACTTACAGATTTTTGGTGATTAATTGGAGAGAAAGAGTCTCATGGACTTCCCTGCCTATGCTGGCTCCAAATCATGATCCCTACAGATCTCAGCCACCTGAATATCTAGGATTACAGGCACTGTAATCCTAGCTGACACCTGATCTTCATTTTTTTTATTATTTTAAATGTGATGTACAGAGAGGTTACAGTTATGTAAGTCAGGTAAAGATCACATTTCTTGGAGGAGGCAACAATGCTTGATAAGAAATGTACTCATGGGCTGGGAAGGTGGCTCAGTGGTAGAGCACTTGCCTTGCATGCCTGAGGCCCTGGGTTCGATTCCTCAGCACCACATAAGCAAAAAGAAAAAAGCCGGAAGTGGCGCTGTGGCTCAAGTGGTAGAGCACTAGCCTTGAGCTGAAGAGCTGAGGGACAGCGCCCAGGCCCAGAGTTCAGGCCCCACGACCAGACCCAAAAAAAGAAAGAAAGAAATGTACTCATTATTTTGCCCATGTAATTGTAACTCCTCTGTATGGTGTTTCACAATTAAAAAAAAAAAAAAGATTACATTTCTTTTTGGACAATGTCACTCTGCCCCTTGCTCCTTCCCAGTTCTGGTCTTTTTTAGCCAAGGCTGGCCTTTCCTCTGTGGGCTTTCCTGCCTTAACTTCAGCCTTTCAAGTGCTAGGGTTACAGGAGTGGGCTGCCATTCAGCCCCACCTAGCTTTAGTCAGAAACTTAGAGCTGGGAATGTAGCTTAAAGGTAGAGTGTTTGCCTAGCATGCATGAGGCCCTGAGTTCAATTCCTTGGTACCACATAAACAAAAAATAAGATTTCAGCTGGGTGTCAGTGACTCATGCCTGTAATCTTAGCTACTCAGGAGGCTGAGATCTGAGGATCTTAGTTCAAAGCCAGCCTGGGCTGAAAAGTCCTCATGAGATCTTATCTCCAATTAACCAGCTGAAAACTGGAAGTGGTACTGTGGCTCAAAGTAGTAGAGTGCTAGCCTTGTGCAAAAGAGCTCAGGAACAGCACCCAGGCCCTGAGTTCAAGCCCCAGGACCAACAACAACAACAAAAGAACTTGTTTTGTCTGTGGGCCTTCCCCACACCCACTGTGCAGTGCTCTTACACCATAGGCACTCAACTGTCCAGGCAACTTTTTGGAAGGAAGATGATCATCAGGTCACTTTATTTATCAGCTTTCTCTCACTAACATGCAGCAACAGGCTTATCCTTAATGTGCTAAGTGCTGCTTTTCAGAGAATTTCATGAGTAGCAAAAGGCATTTGCTCAGAACTTCTCAGCATCAGAGGCAAATGCAAGTTACAGAGAGGAATCACATTTCTTGATAGGGCTGGACTTTAGTGTACTATATGCTTAAACAAAACCACCTACAATTCTAGATAAGACCTGGTTTTCTTACACATCCTAGCTGAATTATGTATTTCCTGCCCTACTGATACACTCTGGACTGGTACAGCATTCTTTTTTTGTTTGTTTGTTTTTTGTTTTTGTCAGTCATGGGGCTTGAACTCTGGGCCTGGGCGCTGTCCCTCAGCTCTTCAGCTCAAGGCGAGCGCTCTACCACTTGAGCTACAGCGCCACTTCCGGTTTTCTGGTGGTTTATTGGAGATAGGAGTCTCACGGTCTCTCCTGCCTGGGCTGGCTTTGAACCGCGATCCTCAGATCTCAGCCTTCTGAGTAGCTAGGATTACAGGCGTGAGCCACCAGCGCCCGGCTAGGTACAGCATTCTTAAAGCCCAACAATGATGTGGGGGGAGTGGAGGAGTATGGGAGTATGGGAAGGGATGGGAAGGGGAAACAACAAGGAGGCAACAGTGCTTGATAAGAAATGTACTCGTTATCTTGCCCATGTAATTGTAACTCCTCTGTACGGTATTCTCACAATTAAAAAAAATGATTGCAAGACCAAACCTTTCTTACCCTCTCTTCTTTCTAGTGGATCTGATGGGTGGCTACAACATTGGTACCATCAGCCATGAGAGCCGTGTGGATTGGTTGGAACTTAATGAGACTGGGCACAAGCTCCTCTTCAGGGACCGGAAACTTCGTGTAAGAAGAATTTCAAGCCTTAAGCCCTGCCTAGTCCATAAAGGATGTGAGACAGCTGTTACCAGGATTAGGGATGTCAACAGGGGCATCATTTCTTGGCTCTATATGTCTTTGGCATAGCAAAAGGTACAGAAGGATCAATATTCTTTGAATCCAGTATCACAACATGTCTTCTGATGGTAACAAAGCCAGAGGAGATTTTGAAAGTTGATTTCTCTTTCACTATTAGCAAGTCTGTGTCCTCGTGCAACATCCTCGCTCTGCTGTCCTTCTCGTGTTTAGTTGACCTTTGCCCAGAGCTGTTGCTCTTCAGTGACAGTTACCTGATGGCATTGAAGCTAGCTTGAGCCCCTTTATTGATTCTCAATATGGTATTGCCAAAGAGTTTAACCTTGGAGTCAAAGAGAAGTCTAATGATTGCTCACAGTGAAAGTTTATCACAAGTCTCCCAACCATCTAATTTGTCTAGGGGCCTTACATAGTAATCCAAGTTGGTAACTCAGGTCCAAAGTTATTCTAAGAATGAAAATCTGGACTTCACTTAACTTCAGTTGCTTCAATGTGTACCTTTGCTATTTTTAGTCATCTCTTGTTTGGCCAGGGTACAAACTCACTATAAACTTCAAAGTTTGCAGGTGAATAAGCTTTGAAATTCAGCATGTCCTGACTGCTAGGAAATGGCCTCAGTCATAAGGCACCCCTACTTCCTTCTCATTGTGCTCTCTGCTTCTTTCTTCAGTTACATCTGTACGACATTGAAAACTGCTCTAAGACAATGATCCTCAACTTCTGCTCCTATGTGCAGTGGGTTCCAGGAAGTGATGTGCTGGTAGCTCAGAACCGGAACAGCCTATGTGTCTGGTACAACATTGAGGCACCTGAGAGGGTCACCATGTCCTCTATAAGGGTATGTTAACCCAGGGGACCTCAGACATAGTGTCAAGCAAACTACAGCCCTTAGGGAGCCTAAAGGTTCCTTGGTTTTCTCTGTCTACCTCCCGTATTCTCTGTAATGGAGTTGTCAAGTGAAGCTTAGACTCCTTCCCCGTGGTGGACTAGACTCCAGAATCATCTTCATTCAGATTCCTAGAATATGAGTGACCATTCTAGTGGTCCTAGTATTTCATTGAATCCTACGTAGAGTTCTCTCTATGCTGTAAGATAGGTTCTTGGTACGAGGTGAGATTCCATGCCATATTCACTGTTAGAAGCCATTCAGAATTCCCTTTTTTCTCAGAGTGCAGATGACACCCTCTGTAATGTGCTTGTTCTCTCTCTCTCTCTTTCTTTATTTTTCTCTTCCTTTGCCCGCCCTCCCTCCTGAACATCGCTGTTCCTCCCCTATTCTCTGGTCTCCATCAGAATTCTTTTTTTTTTGGGGTCCGGTCATGGAGCCTGAATTCTGGGCCTGGGCACTGTCCCTCAGCTCTTCAGCTCAAGGCTAGTGCTCTACCACTTGAGCCACAGCGCCACTTCCGGCTTTTTTCTTTTTGCTTATGTGGTGCTGAGGAATCGAACCCAGGGCCTCAGGCATGCAAGGCAAGTGCTCTACCACTGAGCCACCTTCCCAGCCTCTTGATTTTTATTTTTTGGGGGTTTGAGTGTATGCATATAATCTTTTTCTGTGTGTGTGGTAGTAGGGTTTGAACTCATTAATGGCAAGCGATTATAGTACCACTGAGCCACATCTCCAGCCTTTTTCTGAACTAGTTATTGAGCCACATCTCGAGCCTTTTTCTGAACTAGTTATTTTTAAAATAGGATTTCACTTCCTGCCCAGGCACTTACCAAGACTGTGATGTACCTATTTTAGGCTTCTCATCTTAGCTCCGTTGACAGGCATGACCATTCAACTTCTCTATGATCTTCCATTCTTTTTTTTTGGGGGGGGTGGGTCATGGGGCTGTCCCTCAGCTCTTCAGCTCAAGGTGAGTGCTCTACCACTTGAGCCATAGCACCACTGATCTTCCCTTTTTTTTGTTGTTGTTGGTTGTGGGGCCTGAACTCTGGGCCTGGGCACTGTCCCTCAGCTCTTCAGCTCAAGGCATGTGCTCTACCACTTGAAGCACAGTGCCCTCTTATGGATTTTTCTGCTTATGTGGTGCTGAGGAATCAAACCCAGGGCCTCATGCATGCAAGGCAAGCACTCTACCACTGAGCCACCTTCCCAGCCCTGATCTTCCCATTTTTAAGACTCCTGCATAGCTAAGATTACAGGTGTGAGCCATTGGTGCCCAGCTCTTTAAAATATTAAAAGCCTAAAATAGACATAATTTCCACCAGAGTTGGTTCATGTTCACTTTAGCAGGAATCAAAGTTTTGTTTCTGCTAGTCCTGGGGCTTAAACTCAGGGACTAGGCACTGCCTCTGAGCTCTTTTGCTCAAGGCTGTTGCTCTACCACTTGGAGACACAACTCTACTTCCAGTTTTCTGGTATTTAATTGAAGATAAGAGTTTCATGGACTTTCCTTCCCAGGCTAACTTTGAACTGTGATCCTCGTATCTCAACCACTTGAGTAGCTAGGATTACAGGCGTGAGCCTCTGGTGCTGGCATGAAATCAAAACATTTTAAGGATCCATATTTCTTGGTAGAGTGCTTGCCTAGTATGCATGAAGCCCTGGGTTCAATTACTTAGTATCACATAAACAGAAAAAACTCAAGTGGTAAAGTGCTGGCTTTGAGCAAAAGTTCAGGGACAGTACCTAGGACCTGAGTTCAAGCTCCAGGACTGGCCAAAAAAAAAAAAAAAATACCTAGCCTATGGTGGTACTAGAAGAAGTGGATTTACACTTTGTCAGTGTACCCCAAAGCATTGTTGCTGTCATAGTTAAGAATATACTTTAACCCTAGAACATTGCCACAGATGAGTTTTTTTTTATCTGCTTGAGAGAAACCAAGATTCAGGGAAACAAGGCCCACTGTAATATTCTCAGTGTATGAGTGCTAGAGTCAGGTGAGGGTAAGGTCTCTTCTACACTGATTAGGTGGAAACACTAATTTGGAATTTGGGTGGGGTGGGAACTGACTTTTACAGGGTGATGTTGTTGGTCTGGAGCGGGGCGGGGGAAAGACTGAAGTGATGGTGACAGAAGGTGTGACTACAGTTGCCTATACACTGGATGAGGGCCTTATCGAGTTTGGAACAGCCATTGATGATGGCAACTATATCCGGTGAGCGGCTGCTAATAACCATTGCAGGAATGGGTGAGTCTGGGTCTGAGAGAGGTGCACGGGGGATAGGGGGGGGTGGCTTATAAAACTAACTGTATGTAATCATAGTCATGTGGGCCAGGGAAATGACTAGACAGTTGTCTGCCTCCTACCTTTCTCTTTGCCTAGCACCACTATTCCTCTGTGTCTTCCAGACCCTGCCCTCATTCCTTATGCTTTGCTTTTCTCCCTTTCCAGGGCAACAGCCTTCTTGGAAACCCTGGAAATGACCCCGGAAACAGAGGCAATGTGGAAAACCTTGAGTAAACTGGCTCTAGAGGCAAGGCAGCTACACATTGCTGAGAGGTGAGGCAGACTTGTAGAAGTGAGGTGCCAGGCAGCTAGGAAGGCTGACCTGTGAGTGGCTCTTCTGTGGGCTGTTCCTATGCAGTGTTTAGGCACTGCTTCCTTTCCACCTGCCTGAAATATGAAAGCCATGGTGCATGTATTCCAGACACCTTCCATCCTAGATCACAAGAGTCTTCTACTAATTTTGTTTCCATTTCTTGCAACTAAGTCCTCCTTAAGAGGTTTTAACACCCACTCCCTTAATTCTATATATGGATGTGTACATTCCAGATGTGATACAAGACTTAAGTTCAAACCTTGGTTCCACTTAACCAACTTATGTTACCTCAGAGATGTTATTTGTCCATTTCAAATCTGGGTTTTGATTTTCTCTGTGTAAAATAACAATAGTAGTGTTTACTTCATGGGATGGCAAAGAAGAATGTAAGTGGTAGATAGTGAAGAACAAGTGAGAGAATCTGTACAAAGAACATAGGATTGTAAGTTCCCCCCATGTAGACTACAGAAAGTCCTAATGGCTCTGTCTTCAAAACATATCCCTCACCCTACTGTCTGCCCACTAGTGCAGACCACTTTCATCTCCCATTTGCAGTAGGGCAAAACCTTTTAATTAATTTCACTGGCACTAGTTTTGTATCCCTACAATCCATTCATCCCAAAGCAGACAAGGAAGTTTTTTAAAAAATTAGATTGTATCATGTTGTGCTCCAGATCTACCAGTGGCTCATTGCAAGTATTTGGCCTCCTCCTCATACCAGTTTTCTATATACCCATTCATCTCAGCCACACTGGCATCCTCGGGCCCTTGAGCATGACTTTTCCCTACCTTACCATGACTGGATCTTTCCTGTAGTCAGGTCTTGACTCAAACATTAGGTCCTCAGAAAAGCCTTCTCTGACTACCAACTTAAATGGGCCCCTCTGTCACAGATGACAGTATCACCATGGTTAATGTTACTTTACATTCTATCACGTTACCTTTGTTTACTTCTGTTTGTCTCTACTAGGATGAAAGTTCTCTGAGAGCAAGACCCTCTTTCTTATTCCCTTTTGGGCCTCCAGTGATAAGAACAGTGCCTGGGCCAGTAATAAATGCTCAATGTATATTTGCTGAACCAATCACTTAATGCTGTTCCTATAATAATGTCACTGTTGCTGTCATTGCCTCCATGTTATAGGTGCTTTTCTGCTTTGGGCCATGTAGCCAAAGCTCGATTCCTGCATGAGACCAATGAGATTGCAGATCAGGTGTCCAGGGAATATGCAAGTATCATCCTCTTAACTCGTTCAGTCTCCCAAGCTGAGATTTCTTTTAGTATTACTTCCATGTTTCCTAGTTTTCTACCCATTCCCAGTGTCTTCTGCTTGCCTACCCCTCCTCTTCCCACAAGTTGGAACATTTTTTACTTGCTTGTGAAACTCCAGACCTCTACACTCCATAAAAGCTTTTAGCTTCTCAAGTCTATTAGCTTTCAGTCCCTATAACCTTCTTGTCTCGGCCCAGAATAGCCAGACTTCCTTTTGCCTTGAAGGGTGGAGAAGGAACAGACTTCTATCAGGTCCGAGCACGTCTAGCCATGCTGGAGAAGAACTACAAATTGGCTGAAATGATCTTCTTGGAACAGGTAATAGAGAAAGGCAGGATAAAAGAGAGAATCTGGGAAGGAAGAAGGAAAACTCAGAGGATGAAAGAGCACTGGTCAGCTGAGCTTCTAAAAGTTGGAGGAGAATCTTGGTAAAAGTTTGGGGAGTTAGTTTCTCTCCTTCCTTAATTTCCTTATCCTGTATTAGTGTTTTTGTAGGCAAACTTCTTCCTTTGGGCTTCAGTTACTTCTTTCTTTTATTAACAGCCCCCTCTGCTCCACAGTTTCTTTTGGCAATTCCTTTTTTTTTTTTTTTTTTTTGCTGGTCGTGGGGCTTGAACTCTGGGCCTGGACACTGTCCCTCAGCTCTTCAGCTCAAGGCTAACGCCCTATCACTTGAGCCACAGAGCCATTTCCAGCTTTTTTCTGCTTATGTGGTGCTGAGGAATCGAACCCAGGGCCTCATGCATGCAAGACAAGCACTCTACCACTGAGCCACCTTCCCAGCCCTCTTGGCAATTCTTGTAAATCTGGTTCTGTGGAGTCCCAAACTTACACAGTCTGAGGAGCCTTCTTTAAGAAGAATTGCCTTGGGCCAGGCATCAGTGGCTCACACCTCTAATCCTAGCTAGTAAGGAGGCTAAGATCTGGGGATCACAGTTCAAAGCCAGCCTGGGCAGGAAAGTCTGTGAGACTCTTATCTCCAATAAACAACTAGAAAACCGGAAGTGGTGCTGTGGCTCAAGTGGTAGAGTGCTCACCTTGAGCTGAAGAGCTGAGGGACAGTGCCCATGCCCAGAGTTCAAACCCCATGACTAACAAAAAAATGAAGAAGAAGAAGAAGAAGGAAGAAGAGGAGCAGCAGCAGCCTTGGAAAAAAATTCTCTCTATATATAAGAGCCCAGAAGCTTAAGCTTTTTTTTAGATTCATGTAAACCACTTCTGGAGGTCAGTGGGAGAACATGTGCTTAACATGTGTAAGGCCCTGGGTCCAATACCTGGGCATTGCAGAAAAGGACAGAGACAGAGACAGAGAATGATTGGTCTACCTCTGTGCAGTAACTAAAGGATGAGCCTTCTTCACCATGCTGAGCAGGGCTCATTGACTTGATTCTCTGTCTTCTTTCCCTCTGTCTAGAATGCTGTAGAGGAGGCTATGGACATGTACCAGGAGCTGCACCGTTGGGATGAGTGCATTGCTGTGGCTGAAGCCAAGGTACTGCTTCTGTCTTCTCCATACTTGTCCAGAATTTAGTTTCACCAAGAGGTTTCAACTTCTTATCAAGGAATTGGAATACGTCTAGGACCTAATTGTTGAGGAATTAGGATGACGGTGACTTGGGAAGATCCACTGTTTCTGAGGGATTGGAGAGGCAGGGTTAACAAAAGGGCAAGGAGGAGGAATGTGTGTCCTGGCTCTCTCCATATGTGTCCAGGGACATCCATCCCTGGAGAAGTTACGCCGGGATTACTACCAGTGGTTGATGGACACACAGCAAGAGGAGCGTGCAGGTGAACTACAGGAGAGCCAAGGAGATGGGCTAGCAGCTATCAGCCTCTACCTTAAAGCTGGACTCCCTGCCAAAGCTGCACGGCTGGTGTTGACCCGAGAGGAATTGCTAGCCAACACAGAGCTAGTAGAGCACATTACCACAGCCCTCATTAAGGGGGAACTGTACGAAAGGGTATGGCTAACTTCCTTTTCCTAATCCTCAACTCCAGGGCTTTGTAAACCTCTCCCACCCACCTCCAGATGAGTCTTTGAGTGTATAGCCCTCCCTGTCTTCCAGAATTCCTTCTTTTTTAAGAACTGATTCTTGATTCTTTGTGTTGTAGGGGTTTCATTGTAGTAATATGTGTTAACAGGCAGGTGATCTCTTTGAGAAGATTCGAAATCCACAGCGGGCCCTTGAATGCTATTGTAAAGGCAACGCATTCATGAAAGGTACTAGCTGCCCACAGTCATTTTTTTTTCTGTTGTATACTTTTGCTCACTCAGTCCCCATACCCCCCAAACTTCTTTTTGGGTATCCATTTAGGTTGACTGGCTTTAGTTTTCCTGCAATTCTCCACTTCTCACCCATTCTCTATGCTTCATTTTCCTCTCCAATTATCCTGAGTCCCATCACTGAAATTCTGAACCAAGTGTCTTCTCTACCTGGCAGCGGTGGAGTTGGCTCGATTGGCCTTCCCAGTAGAGGTGGTGAAACTGGAGGAGGCCTGGGGGGACCATTTGGTGCAGCAGAAGCAGCTTGATGCAGCCATCAATCACTATATTGAAGCCAGGTATGGTAGCATGGAAGTATAATTGAGATTTGGGTGTGATAAGAGAGGTGGAGTCAAGAGAGGACACTTCAGCTTAATACAGGGGCAGAAAACATCTGACCTATGGCCATAGAAAGCCAAAGAAATCACTTAATATGTGATATAATAGATACTTCTTGTCTGTTGCCTGTGGTATCTCTGTGCTGATAACTTTTCATGGCTCTAAAATGATGTTATAAATGTACAAAATGCTCTTGGTAGAAAAAAAATTTCCCTAGCCCCAGGCCTCAAGAGGAGATCTCAAAATGTAGATTGGAGTGTGTTTAAGGGGTCTCTACTTCCATTCGTCTTCCTCTTTCCTCATACATATTTATCTTTCCTAACTATGCCAGGTGCTCCATTAAAGCAATTGAGGCTGCCCTGGGTGCCCGCCAATGGAAGAAGGCAATTTATATATTAGATCTACAGGACCGGAACACTGCATCTAAATACTATCCTCGTGTGGCCCAACACTATGCATCTCTGCAGGAGTATGAGGTGAGCAAGAACCTTCTCTGCAGCATGAGACAATGCAGTTCAGAATAGCAAGGAGAGAACCCAAGACAGGAAGTGGAGGAGCATCCAGAATAGCCAGCTCACCAAATTCTTTCTGAAATGGAAAGAGCAGTTTACTTCCCCAATTGCATCCAGCATGACACAGACACCCCTTCTAAATATATAAAAGTGATTGCCACCTATCTTATTGTGCCAACTCAAGTGATTCTTCATGAGTAATTCCAGCATAGCTGGAGAGAGGAATCTTCTTGCATTGCAGAAATATGAGGCCCTTTAGATTTTTACTGTATCATCTTTATTCTGCAGTACTAGGATTTGAACTCAGGACTTTGTGATTGCTAGGCAGGCACTCTACCACTTAAGCCATACCCCCACACACCTTTTTTTGCTTTGTGTTATTTTTTGGATAGGTTTTTTTTGTTTCTGTCTGGGGCTAGCTGATCCTCCTACATAGGCCTTTTACATTGCTGGGATTACTGAGCTAGTCTTTTTCCTAAACAGCAAAAGGTACAATTCACTCATACTCATCTTTACTTCTCTATTATCTCTAATATCCCAGCTGAGGTTTATTTCTTCTTCTTATTAGTTAGCTTAACTCTGTTGCCCTGACCTTTTGTGTCTTATATCAACTACAGATTGCTGAGGAGCTCTATACTAAGGGAGACCGGACCAAAGATGCTATAGACATGTACACCCAGGCTGGAAGATGGGAACAAGCCCACAAGGTAAAGCCTATCATTCTGGAAAGCATGTGGACTTGGGAGCTGGGCAATCTGAACTGGTTTTGCTCTTGTACTATCCTCCAGTTAGTGGGGACAGAAAGAGTAAGAAAATGGAATGTATTTCCCCAATTACAAGGCCTCACAGAAAATAATTCTCTGTAACTTATGGAGTTGGCCTTCTGTACACTAGTGGAGTGTCAGTACCCAATCTTCCATGATAGTTGGAAGAGCTCAAAGTTCCCAAACAGGCAGGTTTCCTCAGAAATTGGCTCTGTGTGTCTGTACAGCTGGCAATGAAGTGTATGAGACCAGAAGATGTGTCCGTGCTGTATATAACCCAGGCCCAAGAAATGGAGAAGCAGGGCAAGTACCGTGAGGCTGAAAGGTAAGTGTGGCCACACAGGTGGTTTGAAGGGAAGTGAGGCATCAGAGATAGGAGGAGGAGTGGGGTCTAAGTATTTGTGGCCTCTGCCTAGAACTAGTGACAACAGGGCTGTAGATGTAGAGGTCCCAGGTGTATCTCTAATCCCCAGGCTGTATGTGACGGTGGAAGAGCCTGATCTTGCCATCTCCATGTTCAAAAAGCACAAGTTGTATGATGATATGATCCGCCTGGTAGGGAAGCACCACCCAGATCTACTCAGCGACACACACCTTCATCTAGGCAAGGTGAGCCCTTCTCCCGGCACTACCCATCTCTCCCCCAACCAGGCTCCATCTCCCACTTCATCCAGTCTCACCTTCCTGCAGGAGCTGGAGGCTGAAGGCCGACTGCAGGAGGCTGAGTATCACTACCTTGAAGCCCAGGAATGGAAGGCAACAGTAAACATGTACCGATCCAGTGGACTCTGGGAAGAAGCCTACCGGGTAAGGAGGCTGTATATTATGAGTACATGCCTTCCTCTTTTCCACTTTCAAGTGACTAATTCACAACTGGCCATAGCATCTTTGAAAACAGAATGGTAACCAGAATCTGTTTTGTCACACCTATATACTCAAGTTTTACTTACAATTTTAAGAGTTTGTGGAGTTCCTAAAGCTAATCTTTGGTCCCTAAGCACTTCAATCTAAGTTAAAAGACCTGAAACTTCCCCTCTTCTATTGATTTAGAACAGCTATCTACTCCTCAAAGATGAGGTCAGGCATTCAGAGATGTGAGCTGTCAATGAAGGTTATTGAGTGACTGCTTTACAGGTGGCCAAGGCTCATGGAGGAGCTAATGCCCACAAACATGTGGCCTACTTGTGGGCGAAGAGTCTGGGAGGAAAGGCTGCAGTTAGGCTGCTTAACAAGCTGGGACTCCTAGAGGCTGCTGTTGACCATGCTGCTGACAACTGGTAAGGCCTAAAGCCTCTCTTCCACCAGCTGCATCCCAGCCAGAGTCTTTACATAAGGAAAGAAAACTGATCTGTAACTGAAAATATTCCTGAAAGCTGAGACAAGGATGAAGAAATAGGGTATGGGAAGATCCTTGAAAGGACACTCGTAAATCGGCAAGAATAAGTTAGTAACTCTGTTCCTATCTGTGAGGGACCCAGACAGTGTTTCAGCATTGGCTGTTTTAAGAAGGACAGAAAGGGAACAGCTTGTGAAGCTAGAGCTGCACCATGCCAGTGACTTACCACTAGGTAAGAGCAATGGGATTCTGTTAAATGCAAAGTCCATGTTTCTTAAGTAGATGTCACAAAGGCCAAGAGCAGTCACATCACTGTTTTTGGAAAGGTCATTTTCTGCTAATGTAGCTTGCGCTCTGGAGGAAGTGTAGGAGCAGCAGGAGTCCCCCTCAGGGAGAATACAGGCTTGTCCAGCCATCTCTGGGTCCACCATGACAGTGGTGTGAGCATCCTAGGACTGCATGTCTGTCTTCCTTTGCATCTCTATCACTTCCTGTTATCATTAATTTTTTTTTTTTTTGGTCATGGGGCTTGAAGTAGGGGCCTGAGTGCTGTCCCTGAGCTCTTTTGCTCAAGGCTAGCACTCTACCACTTTGAGCCACAGTGCCACTTCTGATTTTCTGGTAGTTAATTGAAGATAAAAGTGTCACAGACTTACCTGCCCGGGCTGGCTTTGAACCATGATCCTCAAATCTCAGCCTCCTGAGTAGCTAGGATTACAGGTGTGAGCCACCAGTACCCAACTGGTTTAATCATTTTTAAATCCCATTTTCTTCCTTAATCCTTGCCTTCTCTGTTTTTTCTTGCCTTCTGCAAGTATTAAGTACGCAATGCTTATCTTTCATTACAGCTCCTTTGAGTTTGCTTTTGAACTCTCTCGGCTGGCCCTCAAGCACAAAACCCCTGAGATTCATCTCAGATACGCCATGTACCTAGAGGATGAGGTATAGATGTGATTCTGACTCTCCTCTTCTGTCCTCTAGCCTCTGTGTATCTTTAAACACCCATCTCCCGGCTGGCTGCAATGCCAGCCTCCCCCTTATTATATGTTGCTACTTTTATCTCTCCCTGTAGGGTAAATTTGAAGAAGCTGAAGCTGAATTCATCAGAGCTGGTAAACCTAAGGAGGCAGTCCTCATGTGAGTTACCCCATAAATCCCTTATCCTGTCCTCTCAGTCACAGCCCCCCCACCTTTTACAATTATCTTTGCCTTCATTCAAACTTAGTACCAATAAGTCTGACACCCTGTCAGTGCCATGGCTGTCTTCCATGTTGAGACCTCAGTCCTATATTTAGTGCTGCTTTTGCCCCATCTGGGACAGGTTTGTTCACAACCAGGATTGGGAGGCAGCTCAGCGTGTGGCCGAGGCCCATGACCCTGACAGTGTTGCTGAGGTACTTATAGGGCAGGCCCGTGGAGCCTTGGAGGAAAAAGACTTTCAGAAAGCAGAAGGGCTGCTCCTCCGGGCCCAGAGACCAGGCCTGGCTCTCAATTATTATAAGGTAAGTCACTGTATTTTGGATCATGAGGGGGAAGTAACATGGAATGAAAGGCCATCTGGAGGGCCATACCAACTCCTAGTAGTGAGAAAAGTTAGGGGGGGAAAGGACAGGCAAAAGGAAGGATAAGAAAAGTACAAGGACTCAGGGATCAGTGGACCCTGTGTGACAGAGGGAAGCTTCCATGCCTCCCCTCTGCCTTCATGATCACTGAAACTCTGAGCAGGAGGCTGGACTGTGGAGTGATGCTCTGAGGATCTGCAAAGACTATATGCCTGGCCAGCTGGAGGCCCTGCAGGAAGAGTATGAACGGGAAGCTACCAAAAAAGGGGGCAGGTATGAAGCCAGAAATCCTGGCAATGCTGGCAGGGCTTGGGAGGTCTCCAATATACACAGGGTAGGCCACAGTGCCCCTTCCTGATTCTGGTCACTCTGCTCTCCACAGAGGTATGGAGGGACTCGTGGAGCAAGCTCGACAATGGGAGCAGGCTGGAGAATATAGCCGTGCAGTAGACTGCTACCTCAAAGTGCGGGACTCAGGAAGTAGCAGTCTGATGGAGAAGTGCTGGGTGAAGGTGAGGACGCCAGGCTCTTCCTAGTCCTCCTGCCCCTGGGTCCATTCACACTCGGCTTGCTTTCTCAGGCATTCATCTTTATCCTCCTGTGTCTTATTTTTAGTCAGGTAACAGATAACTTTTGTGTGCCCCCTGTTGGCTAGTGTCAGAATCTTTGAAAGGGGATGTAGCTAGGTACCAGTGGCTCACACCTGTAATCCTCACTACTCAGGATGTCAGGATCATGGTTTAAAGCCAGCCCAGGAAGGAAAGTCCACATCTCCATTTAACTACCAAAAAGCCAGAAATGGTGCTGTGGCTCAAAGTGGAAGAGCACTTGCCTTGAACACAAGAGCTCAGGGACAGTGCTCAGGCCCTGAATTTAAGCCCCAGGACCTACAAATTTTTCTTTATATAAAGGCGTGGGGGGATGTAAGATGGTAACAACCAGAAGTTAGGGGAAGCTAGAATAACAGTAAACAACTCAATTAATTAATATTGTATCTAAGTAAAGACTAAAGTGAGTTCAAAAAGGGGGAGGATCTCTTGGAACTGGAGGGGATCTGTAAGGCTCGGTGAGGGAGGAAGGAGGTCTTAGAGCTAGGACAGCTCTAAACCAATGGCCAGATGGAAGCCATGGCAAGAGCATGGGCTCCTCCTCCTCCTCAAGAGCTCCTGATAAGAAGCCAGATGAAGACAGGCCAGTATGTTTCACTCAAACAAATAGTATTAGTCAGGTAAAAAGAACTGAGAGAATATGAATGAATACCCACACATGTGTGTGTAATAACTGATTGGTTTACACAATTACAGAAGTGGCCAAGTTCCAAGATCTGCAGGGTGATTGGCACATGGGAGCCCCAAGAGAGCTGTTGGTACAGTTCCTATTTGAAGGCCACATGCTCAAGACCGAGGAAATTTCAGTGTTTCAGCTCCAGTCTGAAGACAGGAAAAAACAAATGTCCCAGTTCAAAGGCATTCAGGCAGGAAGAATTCTGTTACTTTGGGCAAAGCCAGCTTTTTTGTTCTGGTCACATCTCTGATTAGATGAAGCCTATCCATATTACTATTAGCATTGTACAGCTTTCTGTGCAATGTTAAGTTCATCTAAAAACATTGTCACAGAAATACCTGAAGTAGTATTTGAGCAAATATCTGTGTATCATGTGTCCAAGTCAAAGTGACATACAAAATTACCATCACATACATAGTTACATTTTAATATCTTTGCAAATAGAGATGCCTGTGTAATTTAAATGAAGTACCTCAGCTACAATGAAATTTGGTATTGAGAGTCTTGAAGGGGTGAGAATGACTGGCCTTCTAAATTAAATGTTGGTATGATTATATCCCTGTAAGATGTCCCTTAGGTTGCTGAAATCTCATTGAAGAAATTGGAACGGGTCTGGGAATGTGGCTTAGTGGTAGAGTGCTTGCCTAGCATGCATGAAGCCCTGTATCACAGAAAATGCTGGAAGTGGCACTGTGACTCTCAAGTGGTAGAGTGCTAGACTTGAGGAAAACAGCTCAGTGACAGTGCCTAGGCCCTGAAAAAATCAAGAGCTCAAGTCTAGCCTGGGCTACATAGTGAATTTGAGGACAAGCTGGGTGCTGATGGCTCATGCCTTAGTCCTAGTTACTCAGGAAGCTGAGATTGAGGATTGTGGTTCAAAGACAGCCCAGGCAGGAAAGTCCATGAGACTCATCTCCAAGTTAGCACCAGAAAGCTGTAAGTCACACTCTGGCTCCAGTGTAGAGCACTAGCCTTGAGCAAAAAGAGCCAAGGGACAGATCCTAGGCCCTGAGTTCAAGCCCCACAACCAAAAACAACAAAAAATAATTTCAAAAGTGAGAATTTAATTTTTTATTTAACCTAATATATCTAAAATATTCTTTCAACCTATATTCATTAAGCTTAACATTGAGGTATTTGTCATTCGTGTGTGTGTGTGTGTGTGTGTGTGTGTGTGTGTGATTCGTGTGTGTGTGTGTGATTCGTGTGTGTGTGTGTGTGTGTGTGATTCGTGTGTGTGTGTGTGTGTGTGTGTGTAAAGAAATTGAAATTTAGTCCAGAATTCCCTGGACTCCTCTTTCTGTGTACTATGATACCAAGATTTTATTTTTTGTTTTGTTTTTTGTCAGTCGTGGGGCTTGAACGTTGGGCCTGGGTGCTGTTCCTCAGCTCTTCAGCTCAAGCTGAATGTTCTACCACTTGAACCACAGCACCACTTCTGGTTTCTGGTGGTTAATTGGAGATAAGAGTCTCATGGACTTTCCTGCCCAGGCTGGCTTTTGAACCATGATCCTCAGAGCTCAGTCTCCTAATTAGCTAGGATTACAGGTGTGAGCCACTGGCACCCAGCTTAAGATTTTATTTGTTACAAAGAACTTGAGAAACCAGTTTGTCAGAGATGGCTGAACCAAATGCAGTGACATTAGACAGCAAAGAAAGTGTCTTAAAGCGTCACAGTGAGCTGAGGAGGACAGAGAGGCCCACTGATAGCCAACTAAAAACTCTGATGGACCATCTACCAGGCTTAGACTGGGAGGGTGGAAGGTGAAGGAGTCTGTGAGGAAACTGGCCTCTGGAAGGGTGGGGACACATGAAATGGGTCTGACTGAGGAGTTCCAGCAGTGTTTGTTTCTCCTGCCCATTCCCATCTGCTCACCAAACTACTCAGGCAGCTGAACTCTCCATCAAGTTTCTGCCTCCCCAGCGCAGTCTGGACGTTGTTCGAGCTGTAGGACCCCAGCTCATTGGAATTGGAAAGCACAATGTAGTAAGTAAGGTGCTGGGAAAAGAAAGGATCCCACAGACACGGGTGGAATGGTGACATCACACTCAGATATGTAAGGGTGGGCCTTGTGGCAGGTATGACAATGTTGTGGGCAAACAGGAGAGTTTGCCAAGGGAAGACCAAGGAGTTTACATGTTGATATCTCACTATGCAGGCTGCAGAGCTTTATCTGAACCAGAACCTTGTAAAGGAAGCAATCGATGCTTTCATTGAGGGTGAGGAGTGGAACAAGGCCAAGCGAGTGGCTAAGGAGTTAGATCCCCGGTAAACTTATGACCCCTTCTCACTGGGAAATTCTCCTTTACTTCCTTTTGCAAAGACTGGGAGGATGTCTTTTTTTTTTTTTTTTTTGGTTGGTCTCGGAGTTTGAACTCGGCTTAGGCGCTGTCCCTGCGCTCTTTAGCTCAAGGTGAGCGCTCTACCGCTTGAATCACAGCGCCACTTCTGGTTTTCTAGTGGTTTATTGGAGATAAGAGTCTCATAGACTTTCCTATCAGGGCTGGCTTTGAACCATGATCCTCAGATCTCAACCTCCTGAGGAGCTGGGATTACAGGCCTGAGCCACCGGCACCTGGCTGGGAGGACATCTTTATGGGAGGGCATGGCATCCCGGGACCACGAAGTTAGAGATCTCTATATCTTCACAGGTATGAAGACTATGTTGACCAGAATTATAAGGAGTTTCTCAAGAACCAGGGCAAAGTGGACTCGGTGAGACTTGCAGAGTTAATTTGAAGCAAGGGCTATAACCAAGTAATATAGTAGAGAACTTGTGAAGCTTTGGGTCTGACTCCCAGCCCACAAATATAATAAGAGTAAAAGCTATGTGCAGGAAGAGGCACTAGCAATGGTCTCCTTCTTCCCCGAGTCACCTCTCTCCTGAGCTGTCTTTCCTTTGCTCCACAGTTGGTGGGTGTGGATGTGGTAGCTGCTTTGGACCTGTATGTGGAGCAGGGTCAGTGGGACAAGTGCATTGAAACAGCTACCAAGCAGGTACTTCTCTCTCCTTTCTACTCCCTGTCTTCAGATATGCCTCTCTTAAACCTAACCAAAGCCCAATTCCCAGCAATCCCTACTCTGTCAGAGAATGCAGTCTATGCTCTGAAATTTGTACCAGCACTGTACATATCCATTGCCTCCTCAACAAATGCCTGGACTCACTACCCTACCCTCACTGCCTAGTTTTACTGATCACAAATTCTCCCCCACTTTTCCTCCACCTCTGAAACAGAATTACAAGATTCTGCACAAGTATGTGGCTTTGTATGCGACTCATCTGATCCGGGAAGGTGGCTATGCCCAGGCACTGGCCCTCTATGTGCAGCATGGAGCCCCTGCCAATCCACAGGTACAGACCTTCTCCTTGAGGGTGAATGTTTCCACCCTCCTGCCTCTTCTAGAGCCACTATCCCTTGAAGGACTATTTTGGCAAAGGATTCTTTTTTTTTTTTTTTTTTTTGTCGGCCGTGGGGCTTGAACTCTGGGCCTGGGCGCTGTCCCTCAGCTCTTCAGCTCAAGGCGAGCGCTCTACCACTTGAGCTACAGCGCCACCTCCGGTTTTCTGGTGGTTTATTGGAGATAGGAGTCTCACGGTCTCTCCTGCCCGGGCTGGCTTTGAACCGCGATCCTCAGATCTCAGCCTCCTGAGTAGCTAGGATTACAGGCATGAGCCACCAGTGCCCCGCTTGGCAAAGGATTCTATCCTTAGAACATCATGCCCAGCATCCCACCCAGCCTTTCCAGAAATGCTGTGGCTACTTAGCCGATACACAGGGACCTAACTTTCCAGGAGAAAGTCTGCACACCTCTGAGTGCCCTTACTATTTTTTTCCAGAAAATAAACACTGCTGTCTTATTGGAAAATCATAATGCTCTGCATATTACCCCATTAACACTGCATTCACAGTTGTATATTGCCCACACTCACAAAACACCAGCTGATAATAAGAGTTCCTCATAGCCGGGCACCAGTGGCTCACACCTGTAATCCTAGCTCCTCAGGAGGCTGAGATCTGAGGATCGCAGTTCAAAGCCATCCCAGGCAGGAAAGTCCAGGAAACTCTTATCTCCAATAAACCACTCAGAAAACCAGAAGTGGCACTGTAGCTCAAGTGGTAGAGCGTTTGGCTTGAGCTGAAGAGCTGAGGCACAGCGCCTAGGCCCAGAGTTCAAGCCCCACAACCGACAAAAATAAAATAAAGTTCCTCTTCTTTCCTCCTCTTCTCTAAGATTAATTAGCACTTTGTCTCCATTACTGCCCCATCTTCTGCACACACACATATATACACACATATACACAACCTGTTTCTTTCTTCTCACTTTCTCTTCTGGTTGAGCTTCTCACTCAGATCCTCTTCTCCCTGTACCCATAGAACTTCAACATTTATAAAAGGATCTTCACTGACATGGTCAGCTCTCCTGGGACCAACAATGCCGAGGCCTACCATAGCTGGGCTGATCTTCGAGATGTTCTCTTCAACTTGGTGAGGAAGTTGAGTCAACAGCAGCTTAAAAAGACTCCTTTCCCTGTCCCAATCTCTTCTTTCATGCACATAAACATTTACCCTCAAATGTATTCGACCTTCCTCTGTTCAGGCAGCCATCAGTAACCACCCTTGAGCCCGGCTGTGTTTTCTTCTTTCTCTAGTGTGAAAACCTGGTAAAATCCAGTGAAGCCAACTCTGTAGCCCATGAAGAGTTTGAGACAATGCTGCTGATTGCTCATTACTATGCCACACGCTCTGCAGCCCAGAGCATCCATCAGCTGGTGAGACATAGTGCAGGGGAAATGAGATGCAGAGAACACCGTCATAAGTAATCAGCTTCACACCTATGAAGTTGAATGGATCCAAGTTTCAGATTCTCAAGCTTAGGCTCTTGGACCTCCATACTTCTCTTTCAGCTTCTCCTCCATCTAAATCAGTCTTTAATTCTTGTTTAGATGGATTTTTTTGGAGGGAGAGGGAGGTGTTGGAACTCAGGGCCGTGTACTTACTTGGCTTGATTAATTGGCACTCTACCACTTGAGTCACTCTTTCATCCTGGCTTTTTGTTGATCATTTTGTTTTTATGCAGTACTGGGGCTTGAATGCATGGCCTGGACATTGTCCCTTAGCTTTTTTGCTCAAGACCAGCACTCTCTCACTTGAGCCATTTCTGTATTTTTGCTGGTTAATTGGAGATAAGAGTCTCAAGGACTTTCCTGTCTGGGCTGTCTGGGCTGTGATCCTCTTGAATAGGATTACATTTGTGAACCAACATTGCCCAGCAATAGATTGGCTTCCTCGACTGTTTTCACCATCTTAAGAGCTCTGTGGCCATTCAGCTCCAGCCTCACATTCTTTTCTATTTATTTTTGGCAGTGCTGGGAACTGAACATAGGATCCTACATATACCAGGCAGGCACTTTGTCATTGAACTATATAGCCCAGCCTTGTGATATTTAAACATTTAAGTCCCATGATTTTTCTTTTTCCTTTTTTGTTGTTGTTGTTGGTCATGGGGCTTGAACTCTGGGCTTGGGCACCATCCCTGTGCTCTTCAGCTCAAGGTGAGCAACCTACTGCTTGAGCCACAGCATCACTTCCGTTTTTCTAGTGGTTAATTGGAGATAAGAGCCTCATGGATTTTTCTGCCTGGGCTGGCTTTGAACTGTGACCCTCAGATCTCAGCCTCCTCAGTAGCTAGGATTACAGGAGTAACTGGCGCCTGGCTCAATGATTTCTTATTAACCTCCTATAATGTACACATGCTTGTGACTTGAGATAATTAACTGTGTACTCATTTTATATACTTGCATAGTAAGAATTCTAGAAGTAGAAGGAACCTTAGAAATTATCTAGTTCTAGGTATATTGTGCTGATGATCAAAACTAAGATCTAGAACAGCCTAAGATCCAGAGCAGTTTAGTATTGGGTGGTTTTTTGTTTTTTGTCGGTCGTGGGGCTTGAACTCTGGGCCTGGGCATTGTCCTGAGCTTCTGTGGCTCAAGGCTAGCACTCTACCACTTGAGCCACAGCGCCACTTCCAGCTTTTTCTGTTTATGTGGTGCTGAGGAATCAAACCCAGGGCCTTACGCATGCAAGGCAAGCATTCTACCACTGAGCCACCTTCCCAGCCTTAGTATTGGTTTTCTAGTTCTGTCGCTTAGTTACAGAACCATTAGTCACTATAGTACCAGAATCATAAAGCTTTGCCTTTGATCCACAGCAAACTGTGGCTGCCAGGCTTTCTATTTCACTCTTGCGCCACACCCAACTACTACCTGCAGACAAGGCCTTCTATGAAGCAGGCACTGCTGCCAAGGTGAGCTGGGCACGGCAGGGTGGGGCTAAAGAGATAAGGGATCACAAATGGGAAGATGAAGAATCTCAAGAGCAAAGTTGAGTTTGGAGCTGATGTTAGAGGACATAAGCCTGGAATATTCTCTCTGCATCCAAGCTCAGTTTGCTCACCTGTACCTTTGCTCTGCTGTAGGCAGTTGGCTGGGAGAACATGGCCTTCATCTTCCTCAACCGCTTTTTGGATTTGACTGATGTGAGTTGGGAAGTTGGGCCCAGAAGTTGGGAGTTTGCTTGTTACAAGCCATTCCTGTCTCACTGTTGTCCATTCTGCCACAGGCAATTGAAGAAGGGACTCTGGATGCCCTTGACCACTCAGATTTTCAGGACACAGACATTCCCTTTGAGGTGCCACTCCCAGCTAAGCAGCACATACCGGTAAGGAATAAGAAGCCCTCCCCTGTGGGAGCGTGTTGAGAAGGAAGGATGGCTTTGGGCTACCATCTTTACAATGACCTCAGTCCTCACTATTCCCTCAGGAAAAACAGAGGTTGGTGATTGTGTTCCTCAGCATAAGGAGGATCATTTATATCTGAAAGCTGTATTCTAGAATGAAGGCTTAGCAATCCTGCTGCCTTCTGCTGCCCTGCTTGAAGCTGTTGCTCCCTCTATCTTTCTCAGGAGGCCCAGAGAGAAGAGGTTCGAGACTGGGTGCTCACGGTGTCAATGGACCAGCGTCTGGAGCAAGTTCTACCTCGGGATGAACGTGGGGCTTATGAGGCTTCCCTAGTGGCAGCGAGCACTGGAGTCCGGGCACTGCCCTGCCTCATTACAGGTACCAGAGCCCCACAGCACCCCACAGGTGGATAGAAGGGAAAGCAGCAGGATCCACAAACTGTTTCAGCAGCCAGTAATCCTGAAACTTGGGAGGCTAAAGCAGAGGGCTAAGTTTGAGGGCAGCCTAGACTATGCAGTGAAGCTCTGCCTCATGAAAGACAACAGGCTAGGCACCACTGACTCATGCCTGTGATCCTACTACACAGAGGATCTGATTCACAGATATTAGCCAGGCTCAGGCACGAAAGCCCAAGAGACTCTTATCTGTAATTAACCAAAAGCTAGAGCTGGAGCTGTGGATCAAGCTAGCCTTGAGCTAAAGAGCTGAGGGCCAGCGCCAGCCAGGCTAAGTTCAAGCCTTAGGTCTGGCAAAACAAAAAGCAAACAACAAAAAACACTTTATTTTACTTTAATAACAAGTGAACAAGACAGAATCATCTCACTCTACTCTGCCTGCTCTTCACTTCCCTCCTCAGTTTCTTCCAAATTCTAATTTACCTTTTTTCTTTTCTTTTTCCACAGGTTACCCCATCCTGAGGAATAAAATTGAATTTAAGCGGCCAGGGAAGGCTGCTAACAAGGACAACTGGAATAAGTTTCTCATGGCCATCAAGGTTAGAGACAGTGACTTGATGAGGGCAGAGCGCACAGCTCTGGGGGGGAGGGGTATGAGCGGAGTCTCACTAGAATGTCGGGAGAGATGGTCCAGAAGGCAGATGCAGATGCTAACCTGCTCCCCCTGCACCAAAATGGAGCTGGTGCCTCCACACCAACTTTAATGAGTTCCTCTCCTGTTTCTCCCCTTTGTTCACAGACCTCCCACAGCCCAGTATGCCAGGATGTGCTGAAATTCATCAGTCAGTGGTGTGGAGGGCTCCCCAGCACTAGCTTTTCCTTTCAGTGAGGAAGAGTCTGGGCCTCTTTCATTAAAAGTAATTGAGTAAGTAATTGAGACCACTATATTCTTTGATCATGGTCTTTTGATCACTGTGTGTTGGAAACAGCAACATACCCTTTCCTTCAAAGAAATCATAACCGAGTAGAAGAAAAGATAAGTTTTTTTATTACAGTTATTTATATCATCCTGGGCTGCTCAAGAGCTCCTTGTTTAGTGGGAAATACATGTGGACTGGGCCTCAGATTGGCACCTGCCTGATAAAGGAAGAACCAACCAGGTCAGAGGGCAAAGCAGCATAGCAAAGACTTAGCTGCATTGCAAGAACACTTCCCCATGCCCCATCCTCAGGGCCCTTTACCTGTCCTACACCCAGGTTTTCTCTGATGCCTGGAGTTCTTGATATTGATCCAAGAGTTGCACATTTTCCTGCCTTTTACATTTAGGAGATTCAAGTTCTGTCAGTTCCTCCAGCTGCAGAAAAAGGTGCAGTCAGTTCCCTGATGTCCAATGACGTATCAGCTCCTTTTTAGCAGTCTGTGGGATGAACCCTTCCTGTTTCTCTTCCTTACCTGTTCCTGAAACCCTTCCTTCCTGCAGGGCCCAACTCCACGAAGGGTGAGTGCAGCCACACAGCAGTAACCAGACAGAGCAGCCTCGGCTGCAGACATGAACAGAGAAGGGATCCAGAGAGCCAAGGCTGTATCCTAAAAGTAAAGGGAAGGATTGGGCTAGGAGGGAATAGGGCAACACTTGCAAACGGAGGAAGTTAAAAGAGCAGGGTCACAGTTTTGTGGGCAGCCAGAAGGAATATGCTCACATAGATTCTTGTGGGGTCAAAGAAGCAGTTGGTGTGCCCAGATCCCTGATCCAGCGGTATGGAAGGATCCAGCAGTCCTGGATGGCAGTCAGCAATAAGACGGCGGCCACCATTGGCCACAGTGAGTGACACAGCTAGGAGGAGGCCCATGGAGCAGGCAGCCGACAGGAGGAGGTTCACCAAAGCCAGTACCAACAGGGCCCAGTGCTGGCAGGGCAGAGGACCAGGGTGAATGAGCAGCCTGGGCCTGGCTTAGTTTCGCAGTGACAAGACATCTCACGTTCTCTATTTGAAGCTCCCGCTCCCCTTGCCCCTCTCACCAGTCCTGGGCGAAGAAGGTTCCTGGATGCCAAAAGGGCCACAAGACCAAGGGAAACGCTCTGCGGAAGACACCACACCTTTGGCCCGCTGGCTCCTGGCAGCTCCGCCCCCCAGCCAGCCCGCAGTCTCACCAGCAGCCCCGAGCCCACGGAGATGACATTGGCGGTGGTGTACTCCGGCGTGACGGCGCCGCGGGGATTGGCCACGTGCCGCAGGACTGTACCGTGCAGCACAGCTCCCAGCAGGAGGTTCACGTGGCCCACCAGGATCAGCGCGAGGCCCACGCGCATGAGCCGCCGAGGCCCTCGGGCGGCGTCTGTAACGTAGGGGGAAGGGCGGACCTGAGCCGGGGCGGCTGACCCGAGGGCGAGCGGCCGCGGAGCAGGGCCAGTTGCGGCGTTTGGCCGGGCTGAGGGGGGTCAGGGCCCTAGAGCAAAGCGGCGGAAGTTACCAAAGACGCAGAGGCGGCAGCACCTCATCCCGCGGGCCTGGCCGCGCGGCTCCTGGCTGGCACCGCCGGGCAGCTCTACCTGGGCCCGGCTCCGCCCCCAGCCTTGGAGCTCGGCCCCGCCCAGCCATCCGCCTGGGGCTCGCCGAGCCCGGCGCGGCGCCGCTTCCGCTACAACTACACCTACCGCCCGGCGGCCAGCCGCAGCCCGCTCCACCTGCGCCCCGCCCTCCCGCCAGCCACGCAGGGCTCCGCCCCGCGGGCCTGGGCTGGCTGCACCACCTGTGGGCACCAATGCGGAAAGGCGCAAGCACACAACCATTTTAGCAAAAAGTAGAATTTATTACAGCAGCAACTGAGGCGAATCGAATGGCCCCCCCCAGGGCCACCACTGCAGCACCACCTCTCTCCCGCCCGTCCACCCCAGCGGGATCGTAGAACAGCTCCCCAGTGCCCGCGGGCCTCCTGTGCACACAGGCTGGGCGGGAGCCGGCAGGTCAGCTACTAGCAACCAGCTACAAGGCGGCTGCTGAGAAGGCCCAGGCCCACGTCTGTGCAAAACAAGTAAACAAAGTGCAGAGGGGAGGAAGAGAGGGGAAGGGATAGGATGATGCTCAAAACCAGGGAGCCCCAGAGCCCTCCTGATTAATAAAGGAGAGAAGGGGCTTCACAGGGTAATACTGACTGGGGGGAAGGGGGGACAGGAGGGCTGCAGCACGTCCAGGGACAGCCACAGTGCAGATGGGGGCCTGGCCCGAGTGAGCTCTAAGAGGAGACGGTGACAGCGGCTGAGTTGAGAGTGCTGTTCCTGGCAAAATTGAACTTGTTCAGGGTCTCCTCAAGCAGGGAGGTCAGCCGGCTCTGGTCAGCCTGAAGAGAGAAGCTCAGTGAGATGGGGTTGAGGGAAGAGAAGGCAGGGGGCCATCCAGGCGCAGGATAGCAGGAACCCACCTCACTAATGAAACCCAGCTGCACCAGCTCGGCTGCCAACTCAGGTATGTTCTCATCTGACACAGAAACAGAAGAGAGGTAAGTTCAGAGTGAGAGAAGAGACACAGAGCCCTTCGAATCACCCCAGCCACCCATTTGAGGGGGAAGATAGTCATTACATGTGAGTCAGTGTGTTACTTGTCACTGTCCCCAATCTTGTGTCCCTAGAAGGTAAGGTTCACAGATCCTCTAAGGGAAAGGAGAGACTTACTTGGCATCAGGTCACAGCTCAAGTGCCGGTTCAGTTTGTCCTCCAGCTTTAGCAGAAGCGTCAGCTAGAAAAGAGGACAGGAAAATGAGGATACCCTTCCCCATGCTCTGAGCACCAGACAGGTGCAAGCCCTGGCCCAGAGCCTTACGTGGTGTTTGACTCCCTCCTCCACTGACTCAATGTTGCACTGCATCAGCACCACCTAGGACAGAGCAGAGAGAGTCACTAGCGTACAAACCAGTCAGTAAAAATGACCAACCCCTGGAAGTCTTTTTAGCCTATAAGGCATGGTGCCAGGTGCTAGAAATGCATTCTGTACAGTACAAAACTCCTCCTATCCCCCCTCCTATGAATGTGGACACACCCCCACACAGTCCCACCTTGCGAGTCTCCACCTCAGCTGGCTCAGGTGTTGGAGTCTTGACAGAAGGGGGCACAACAGGTGATGTCACCTCCTCCTGCTGTGGTTGCTGAGGCCGAGGCAGCCCAAAGGCTGTCAGAGGGTAGATTCCATTCCTGGAGGGAGATGAAAACAGGTCATATGGGCTTGCAAATGACTCAGGACCACTGCCCCTGCTTCCTCCCATGCCTTTCTCATCCTTCCCTCACCTGACATCTTCCAGGAATTTGTCTAATTCCAAAGCTGGTGACTGAGAGTACCTAGAAAAGAAAGATAATGGAAGGTAAGGGAACAAGCAAATGGCAGATTTATCCTTTCCCAAAGCATAAGAATTGATAAAGCCTCAAGGTGGTTAGTGAACACTTTTCCTTTTTCAGACGCTGTCAGTCAGTTACTCACAAAGTCTGAATTGGCTCTCTTCCTGGTCCTGCAGGGATTTCTGCCAGCACAGCACTGGTGTCCATGTTTTTGGTGATCTCCTCCAAAGCATTCTCTGGAATCATGTCTGGGGGACAGGATGGGATAGCATATTATAGAGTCAGAGATTAGTGTCATAAAACACAAGGAGTGACAGAGGTAGAATATCCTTTTGGAAATAAAAAAGAGAACACATTCACTAGTGATATTTAGAAGGCCCTTGGTTGGAAAAAAATCCCTAAAATGGTAAAGGAGACTCACGCTGGTGCCCCACAATGCAGTGGGCAGCAAGGAGTTTGAGTGAGGGTACTTCAAACAGTGCTGGGTGGAAGAGAAGTTCTCTGGCTGTTGGTCTTTGAGCAGGCTCAGGCTGCAGGCACTTCTGAATGAACTCCTAGAAGAGAACAATAAACTAGAGCAGATATCTAGAAACCCTACACTGTGCTCATTTCCAGCTTTCATTTCATCACTAGCACAAAGATTTATTTGTACACTAGGAACTCAGCAGTTGCTGAGGAAATATACTGGGATTTGAAAATTGGCATTTGTTATTTAACTTTAATATTTTATTTTCTAATCACAGCCTTTCTCTCTTGTTTGTTGTTCTTTCTGGTACTGTGGTTTGAACTCACAGACTCAGGCTTATTATTCAGTGTTCTACCGCCAAGCCTCCAGTCCTTTTTGAAACTGCTGATTTTCTAGGATCTTCCTTTTTGCCCAGGCCGCACCTGTGCCTATGCCTACACTACAATCCTGCTACTTTACATTTCCTACTGGGATAGCAGCTATGCACCACCAAGCATTGGTTGACAAGCACTCAGGAATGTTTTGCCCAGGGTAGCCTGGGCAATTCCTCTCCCTACTCCTTCCCCTCAGCCTCCCAAGTACCTAGGATTAGAGGAGTGAATCACCTTGTCCCACTTTTTGTTGTTGTTATTTTGTCGGTTGTGGGGCCTTAACTCTGGGCCTGGGCGCTGTCCCTCAGCTCTTCAGCTCAAGGCTAGCACTCTACCCCTTGAGCCACAGTGCTACTTCTGGCTTTTTCTGCTTATGTGGTGCTGAGGGATCGAACCCAGGTCCTCATGCATACAAGGCAAGCACTCTACCACTGAGCCACCTTCCCAGTGTGCAGGGCACTTGGAGGGTGGCAAAGACACCTGTGTGGGAGACTTGGGGGGCCTGCTGGTCTGCAATGGGGTGCTGCACGGCATCACCTCCTGGGGCCATGTCCCATGTGGCAGCCCTAACAAGCCTGGCATCTACATCAACAGTGTCAAATACACGTTCACTTTTTATCAGTATAAATTAATTGTACAATGAGGCTTCATTGTGATATTTACAACAGCATATAATAAATGTACTCTGATGAAATTTACCCCATCTATATTGCATTGCTCATTATTAACCCTTGCCCTTTTCCTTCTCTATTTTTTGTGCCAGTACTGAGGCTTACCCTCTGGCTTCCAGCTCTGGGCCTCAAATTCAGTTCTTTTACTTATGGCTTGTGCTCTACCACTTGTTATTTTGATGATGACTAATTGGAAATAAGAGTCTTGAGTATATGTCTACAAGAATAATTCATATTGTAGCAGCAGTTCATTTTTTGAGTCATATTCCATTTTATTACTGTACCATAGTTTGTCCATTCTAATGTTGATGGAAATTTGGATTGTTTCCAGTTTGTGGTCATTATGAATAAAGTTACTATAAAAAAAAAGGCTTGAGGATTTGTCTGCCCAAACTGACTTCAAACATTGATTCTCAGATCTCTGACTCCTCAACAGGTGGGATTATGAGCATGAGGCACCAGCAACTGGCCTCCTTTTCTGTTAGCCCACTCACTGTCAACCTTTCTTCAATCTTTCTTGAACTCTAGGCCTGGGCACTGACCCTGTGCTCTTCAGCTCAAGGCAAGAGCTCCACCACTTGAGCCACAGCGCCACTTCGTTTTCTGGTCTCACAGGTTTTTCTGCCAGGGCTGTCTTTGAACTGCAAATCCTCACATCTCAGCCTCCTGAGTAGCTAGGATTACAGGAGTGAGCTACCAGCACCTGGCTCTTCTTCAGTCTATGTGAAATTTAATTTTTCCTTCCCTTTAATCCACTGTGGAACCTAGTATTAAAATTTACTTTGTCCAATACAGTGACTGAATTTCCCATGCTTTCTCTAACCATTTTTCCTCCTTTTCTACTTCACATATGTCCCATGACAACCTGCTTTCTCACTTGAAAGAAAAAGGCTTGAAGATCAACAAGATTACATATATCTAATCTTACATTTGAATATCCCAATCAAATGTCTCACTCCACTCTATCCTCAAATCTTCCAATAGTTTTTCTTCTTTCTCTTCTGTTATTCATAACCCTTCCCTAATGAATTACTATTTATTTTTTGTCCAGCATAGGGCCTGAACTCTGGGCCTGGGCACTGTCCCTCAGCTCTCCAGCTCAAGGCTAGCGCTCTACCACTTGAGACAGTGCCACTTCGGGCTTTTTCTGCTTATATGGTACTGAGGAATTGAACCCAAGGCTTCACACATGCAAAGCAAGCACTCTACTACTGAGCTACCTTCCCAGCCCCATAAATTATTTTTATTTGGACCTTTCAGTCTACCCTCTTCTTATGATAGTCTACCTGCTCTAATGCTTAAATCTTTTCAATCTGAAATCATTATTTCAAGGAACCTTCTTTACTTAAAACTAATAGAGCCGGGCACCAATGGCTCACATCTATATTCCTAGCTACTCAAGAGGCTGAGATCTGAGGATCACAGTTCAAAGCTAGCCCAGACAGGAAATTCCATGAGACTTTTATCTCCAATAAACCACTAGAAAATTGGAAGTGCTGATGTGGCTCAACCATTAAGAGCGCTTGCCTTGAGCTGAAGAGCTGAGGGACAGTGCTCAGACCCAGAGTTCAAGCCCTACAACGGAGAGGGAAAAAAAAAAAAAGCTAATAGAAATACCAAATGAGCCAGGCGCCAGTGGCTCACGCCTGTAATCCCCTAGCTACTCAAGAGGCTGAGATCTGAGGATCACGGTTCAAAGCCAGCCCAGGCAGGAAAGTCTGTGAAACTCTCACCTCCAATTAACCACCAGAAAACCAGAAGTGGTGCTGTGGCTCAAGTGGTAGAGTGCTTGCCTTGAGCTAAATAGCTACATTTAGCTCAAGGACAGCACTCAGGCCCAGCTCAAGCCCCATGACCAACCAAAAAGAAAAAGAAATACCAAATGACTAATATAACTAATTTAAACTGATATGCTGCCAAGCATTGATGTCTCATTTTTGTAATCCTAGCTACTCAGAAAGCTAAAATTTGAGGATCCTAGTTCAAAGCCAGCCCAGAAACACAAATCTGAGATTCTTATCTCTAATTAACCACCAAAAATCAGAAGTAGAGGATCGAATGGTAGAGCACCAGGAATTCAAGCCTAAGTACTGGCAAAAATAAATAGATTTGCTTTAAAATGTCAAGATGGTTGTCTAAGAACATATAGCAATTGCCTGCAGTTACCATCAGTTAACCTCCATGTAGATACACTTCAATTAACATACAACTGTTAAACCGGGCACTGGTGGCTCACGCCTGTACTCCTAGCTACTCAGGAGGCTGAGATCTGAGGATCGAGGTTCAAAGCCAGCCCGGGCAGGAGAGACCGTGAGACTCCTATCTCCAATAAACCACCAGAAAACCGGAAGTGGCGCTGTAGCTCAAGTGGTAGAGCGCTCGCCTTGAGCTGAAGAGCAGAAGGACAGCGCCCAGGCCCAGAGTTCAAGCCCCACGACCGACAAAAAAACAAACAAACAAACAAAAAAAAGCATACAACTGTTAACCTCAGTATCACCCACCACTGTATCCCCCCTAGACCTGTATGTACATATACAGAAGCATGTTAGGCACCTCCAAGAGAAATTTTACAGCTTTGGCTTTTTCTCTGCTTTATGTTCTCTTTCCTTTTTTTTTGGGGGGGGGGGAAGGAGAGGGGAATCAGAATTATTTGTTTAAATTATCTTTAAGTAGCTGTACAAATGAGTTGCCATTTAACAAAGAATGTTCTCTTGGTCTTCATATACCCTGTTAAGGTTTGGTTAAAGAGGCCATATGTGCTACATGAAGGCCTGAATTTGATTCCTCAGTACCACATAAACAGAAAAAGCCAGAAGTGACGTTCATGGCTCAAGTAGCAGAATGATAGCCTTGATCAAAAGAAACTCAGGGAGCCAGGTGCTGGTGGCTCATGCCTGTAATCCTAGCTACCGGAAGTGGCACTGTGGCTCAAGTGGTACAGTGCTCGCCTTGAGCTGAAGAGCGCAGGGACAGTGCCCAAGCCCCAAGCTCAAGCCCCAGGACTGGCAAAAAAAAAAAAAAAGAAAAGAAAAAAGGAGGCAGTATATAACTGCCTAGAGCAAGCACAAGATCCTGAATTGAAACCTTAGTACCAACAGCAACAAAAAAGAAGGTAGCAGGTTGCGAAGCTGGCTCAGTGGTAGAGTGCTTGCCTCACATGCATGAGGCCCTGGGTTCTATTCCTCAGCACCACATAAGCAGAAAGAGCCAGAAGTGGCACTGTGGCTCTAATGGTAGAGAGCTAGCCTTGAGCTGAAGAGCTGAGGGACAGCGCCCAGGCCTGCGGTTCAGGCTCCACAACCAGGGGAAAAGAAAAAGAAAAAGAAGGTAGCATTTGAAAGTCAGTTAAGAAGGAGCAGTCAAGGCTGAGTGCCGGTAGCTTATGCCTG
This sequence comes from Dipodomys ordii, assembly GCF_000151885.1. NCBI lineage: Eukaryota > Metazoa > Chordata > Mammalia > Rodentia > Heteromyidae > Dipodomys > Dipodomys ordii. The sequence goes on from NW_012267236.1 coordinate 7,801,232, forward strand.
TAATCCTAGCTACTCAGGAGGATGAGATCTGAGGATCGTGGTTCAAAGCCAGCCCTGGCAGGAAAAGTCCTCAAGACTCTTATCTCCAATAAACCACTAGAAAACCAGAAGTGGCACTGTGGCTCAAGTGGTAGAGCGCTCACCTTGAGCTGAAGAGCTGAGGGACAGCGCCTAAGCACAGAGTTCAAGCCCCACAGTGGACCAAAAAAAAAAGGAGCAATCCCCAAGACCCTTACCCTCTGTAATGAGTCTTCTAGTAGCTGGATGGCACTGCTGATGGCTTCCTGTGACACATAAGATGACTCTCCATTGCCCTGAATCTCCAGCACTGCCATCTACAGGGAAAAGGAATACAAAGAAAGAAGGCCTAAGAACCTCAGCCTTCTTGCAGTCACTACCTCAAGACCAGCACTTTCCTCAGCCTCCCTCCATGTCCTCTTTCCATCTTCCAATTTTACTCCTTCCCCCATTCTCCTCACCTCCAATGCACACATGCCAAAGGAGTAGATGTCCACTGCTGTTGTCACATTGGTAACTTCTAGGGAAAACAAAGAGGGCTTGGTAAAGCAGAGGGTTGAGGATAAGGAATGCCAGACATGCCTTTAGAAAAAAACAAAGGTGTGCTAGTACAGTTGCATTGCCTACACCTCAGACTATAAGGTACAAAACTAGGGCATAAAAGATAGGACACAGAAGATGCCTTCCTTACCTCCATACTCTGGTGCAAAGAAGTGTAGATTCTTCTGCTCTTCCCGGCAAGTCTTCACATGATTGTTGATAGTGTCAGGAGCCACTGGGAGTAGGGGAGATACCCACAATCTGACCACCACCAACAAAGCATAGTCTTACTCCAGTGAGAGGCCCCCAGAGCCAAATTTCTCCTTAAGTCTCCATTCTTCCAACAATCAGAAACCATCCGAACACAGACCGCACCTGGACATCATCTCCTCCTTTCTCAGGCCTATTGTTTCTCATCTAAGACTCCTAACTTAAAAAAAAAAATCTTTGCACTACCCAAACACAGTGGGAGCTTTAGCTAGTCAAGGAACAACATGGTCAAAGGAAAAACTTGTGACTTGGTCATCTTCCCCAAGTCCTAGATACAAATAATCTCTAATCCCACAAAAAAAAATGCCAACATTTATTTCATTCATCTATGAAATTAACATAAAAACACAGGCTGCCTTTCCTAATCTGGGACAAATGGGCATCTTCAAGAACTTGGATAGAAAAGGTAAAGAAGCATTAGAAAACAACCAAGGAGTTAGCCTCCTTCTTATACAACTTTGCTAACTAAAACTCAAGAAAAGTTCAGAACTGAACCAATGCCCTTGAATTGGCTTTGTCTTTAACCCCCCAAAACTTTTCAGATCCCTGCTCTCTTACTCTTCAATGCTGCCTGCTATGGGGCTGGACAATGTACCAGGCCTAATTTGGACTCACTCTGATCATAAACAATGACAAGGCACAGAATATGGGAGCACAGTATGATTTAGGGAGCCAGCCTGATGATGAGGGGGAATATGAATCTAAAAGGTTAAGTGGCCAGCCAGGCAGAATCCACAGGAAACAAGCAGGTTATGGAGGGGCAAGCAAGTGGAGGGCTGGCAGGGCAGAAGCTAAGCAGGTATAATTAAGCCAGGACGTAGGGGAACAGGCCTTGCTCCCACGACTGCATGCACTGGGCAGCCGCAAAGGGAGCAGGAGCACAAACAGAGCCCAAGTAGGGCAGAGGAAGCTCTCACCATTAGCAAAAATCCTATGAAAGACTGTTGGGAACAGAGCAGCCCGTAAGCGGGAGGGAGGAAAACAGAGAAAAGTTGTAAGCGATGGAGCAGCCAAGCCCCAGACAAATGGTAACAATCACACAGACACAGCACACGGAAATGTACACCGCACACAGATACACAGCAAATGAAAGCACTCACAGCAGGCACATCCTGGACCTCCTCTGGGAGGATCTGACCCCAGGGATTGAAATTAGACCTCACTTCCATTTCTTGCCCTTTCCCAATCTCCTTTCAAATTATATCAGTCCCAGTTTCCCTCCAAAAAAGTACAAGATTACATACCCTACCCCCTCTCCACTAATTGGCCTCTCCCTATGAATTACCTCCAGCAAGGTCCTGTCTCTTGTTACTAGTCCATACCACAGAATTTTGCTCTGTTCTGCACCATGCCTTTCCTCTTACCCCCATGGTTCCCAAATTCCCGAGGCTCCCATGCCCAGAACCTCTCCCTCCCCTCACCAGAGCCAATCTTGATGAGTCCGTTGTGCTGGATGAAGATGGTGTCACAGGTCAGGTTCCCATGGATGATGGGAGGGTCACAGGAGTGCAGGTAGCTGTGGGGGCACTGGGCTGTTAGAGGGGCCACTGGGAAATTAAGGGCAGGGGGAACCCAAGGGTTAAGAGGAGCAAGGGCCAGGACTCCTGCTGGTCACCATAAAGATAATCCCCAAACTGTGACTCTCTATTATGCCTGATAATTTCAATAGTTGGATAAGCACTTAGAGAAAGAAGTAGGAGACAGTGTTGTTTTTGTTTGGACATTAAGAGGTGCCCTTTACAAGACCCATGGGGGGCCTAATTGTGACAGTATATGACTCAAAGAAAATGGGAGGCAGAATAGATGGGCAGAGTAGTGCCCCTGCAATCTGTTTGAACTAAATCAGGAATACACAGGAAAGAAACAAATCAGATACTACTTACCTGAGGGCAGAGAGGATTTGTGTGCACCAGCGCTTCCAAGCCTACAACAGAATTTGGTCCAAGGATTAGTAGTAACCCCTTCCCTTAACCCTCCGATAGATGCTCCCATCTATCCCTAACCAGCTTCACAATTAACAGTCTCCTTAAGCACCTCCAAAACCCAAAACTTTGTCTTCCCTCCTCCTTACCTTTTCATTCATAGTCTTGTGGTTCTTTTTCGTCTTCTTCAGAAATTGCTTCAGACTTCCAGATGACATGTATTCTGTGATAAAAATTACCTGGGGAAGTGAAGCATTTACTGTAAGGCTTTATAGTAGAAATGATTTCTTGCCTAGTGATACAGTATACATATGATTTTTTGCTTTTGGTTTTTTGGGTATTTAAAAAAATGTTTTGACAAGAAGTGGCACTGTGGCTCAAGTGGTAGAGAGCTAGCTTTGAGCTGAAGAGGTGAAGGACAGCGCCGATGCTGAGTTCAAACCCCCATGAGACAGACAGACAGACAGACAGACACAGACACAGACACACACAGACACACACACACACACACGTTTTGGTGGTACTGTGCTTTGAACATAGGGCCTTGTGTTTGCCAGATGGGCAGACACTTTTACCACTTATACTAGATGCCTGTTAAACATGTGTGGGTTTTTTTTTTTCAACTTTCTCTCCTGTTCTTAGCATCCTTTTCTTTTTTTTTTTCTTTTTTGGTTCGGTCATGGGGCCTGAACTCTGGGCTTGGGCGCTGTCCCTCAGCTCTTCAGCTCAAGGCTAGCACTCTACCCCTTGAGCCACAGTGCTACTTCTGGCTTTTTCTGCTTATGTGGTGCTGAGGGATCGAACCCAGGTCCTCATGCATACAAGGCAAGCACTCTACCACTGAGCCACCTTCCCAGTGTGCAGGGCACTTGGAGGGTGGCAAAGACACCTGTGTGGGAGACTTGGGGGGCCTGCTGGTCTGCAATGGGGTGCTGCACGGCATCACCTCCTGGGGCCATGTCCCATGTGGCAGCCCTAACAAGCCTGGCATCTACATCAACAGTGTCAAATACACGTTCACTTTTTATCAGTATAAATTAATTGTACAATGAGGCTTCATTGTGATATTTACAACAGCATATAATAAATGTACTCTGATGAAATTTACCCCATCTATATTGCATTGCTCATTATTAACCCTTGCCCTTTTCCTTCTCTATTTTTTGTGCCAGTACTGAGGCTTACCCTCTGGCTTCCAGCTCTGGGCCTCAAATTCAGTTCTTTTACTTATGGCTTGTGCTCTACCACTTGTTATTTTGATGATGACTAATTGGAAATAAGAGTCTTGAGTATATGTCTACAAGAATAATTCATATTGTAGCAGCAGTTCATTTTTTGAGTCATATTCCATTTTATTACTGTACCATAGTTTGTCCATTCTAATGTTGATGGAAATTTGGATTGTTTCCAGTTTGTGGTCATTATGAATAAAGTTACTATAAAAAAAAAGGCTTGAGGATTTGTCTGCCCAAACTGACTTCAAACATTGATTCTCAGATCTCTGACTCCTCAACAGGTGGGATTATGAGCATGAGGCACCAGCAACTGGCCTCCTTTTCTGTTAGCCCACTCACTGTCAACCTTTCTTCAATCTTTCTTGAACTCTAGGCCTGGGCACTGACCCTGTGCTCTTCAGCTCAAGGCAAGAGCTCCACCACTTGAGCCACAGCGCCACTTCGTTTTCTGGTCTCACAGGTTTTTCTGCCAGGGCTGTCTTTGAACTGCAAATCCTCACATCTCAGCCTCCTGAGTAGCTAGGATTACAGGAGTGAGCTACCAGCACCTGGCTCTTCTTCAGTCTATGTGAAATTTAATTTTTCCTTCCCTTTAATCCACTGTGGAACCTAGTATTAAAATTTACTTTGTCCAATACAGTGACTGAATTTCCCATGCTTTCTCTAACCATTTTTCCTCCTTTTCTACTTCACATATGTCCCATGACAACCTGCTTTCTCACTTGAAAGAAAAAGGCTTGAAGATCAACAAGATTACATATATCTAATCTTACATTTGAATATCCCAATCAAATGTCTCACTCCACTCTATCCTCAAATCTTCCAATAGTTTTTCTTCTTTCTCTTCTGTTATTCATAACCCTTCCCTAATGAATTACTATTTATTTTTTGTCCAGCATAGGGCCTGAACTCTGGGCCTGGGCACTGTCCCTCAGCTCTCCAGCTCAAGGCTAGCGCTCTACCACTTGAGACAGTGCCACTTCGGGCTTTTTCTGCTTATATGGTACTGAGGAATTGAACCCAAGGCTTCACACATGCAAAGCAAGCACTCTACTACTGAGCTACCTTCCCAGCCCCATAAATTATTTTTATTTGGACCTTTCAGTCTACCCTCTTCTTATGATAGTCTACCTGCTCTAATGCTTAAATCTTTTCAATCTGAAATCATTATTTCAAGGAACCTTCTTTACTTAAAACTAATAGAGCCGGGCACCAATGGCTCACATCTATATTCCTAGCTACTCAAGAGGCTGAGATCTGAGGATCACAGTTCAAAGCTAGCCCAGACAGGAAATTCCATGAGACTTTTATCTCCAATAAACCACTAGAAAATTGGAAGTGCTGATGTGGCTCAACCATTAAGAGCGCTTGCCTTGAGCTGAAGAGCTGAGGGACAGTGCTCAGACCCAGAGTTCAAGCCCTACAACGGAGAGGGAAAAAAAAAAAAA
>NW_012267236.1:7810294-7814433 GCF_000151885.1 Dipodomys ordii
CAGGGCCTCAGGCATGCAAGGCAAGCGCTCTACCACTGAGCCACCTTCCCAGCCCCCTTAAAATCCTTTTCTTAGACCAAGCAAACAATGAAAACTCTAAAATAGGAGTCATAGGAAGAAGAAAGCAAAAGTTTACTCATTTCTTCCCCATTTATAGCAGGGCAAAAGCCATATGTGACAGGTGAATTTTTACTACTATAGCAGTGGATTCAAGTTCTATTTCAAAACTACATTTTCAGGTCTAGGAGGCATGGTTCAAGTGACAGAGCACTGAGTTCAATCCCTAATACTGGGGGAAAAAAATTATGATCAAAACTACCAAGTGCCCAGGCCCAGAGTTCAGGCCCCAAAATTGGACCCCCCCCCAAAAAAAAGAAACTAGGTACATTATTGCTCCTTTTACTTTCAGAGAATTGGGTAGTTTTTTTCTTTTTTCTTTTGTGCTGGTCCTGAGATTTGAACTCAGGGTTTGGGTATTGTCCCTGGTATTTTGGGCTCAAAGCTAGCACTTTGCACTTGAGCCACAGCTCCACTTCTGGCTTTTGGTAATTAATTGGAGATAAGAGTCTCATTGGCTTCAAATTTTAATCCTCAGTTCTCAGCCTTCTGAGTAGCTAGAATTACAAACATGAACCACCATGTTTTCTCTTTTTGATTATGTGGTGCTGAGGAATCGAACCCAGGGCCTCATGCATGCAAAGCAAGTGCTCTACCACTGAGCCACCTTCCCAGCCCCTGTACCTAGTTTCTTACAGAAAGTTCTGGATATAGTAGAGAAAAATTCTTACCCTGGCTTTGTTCTCCTTAATGTCAGCCCAGTACTTGTGAAATTTAACAATATTGAGATGTTCTAATTGAATCAGATTATCAAACACTGCACGGACTTTTTCCTAGAACAAGGGAGACAAATGGGTAAGAGTTCACAAATCACCCTAATGATCCTGAGAAGCCAGAGGTGATCTAACCCCCAACACGCTCTCCCCCAGTCAGTGTCCCCACATGGACTCCTCTTTAAACACCAGTGTTCTAAAGCCCCCAGGCTACAGCATTTCACCATTACCTACCTCCTGAAGTTTGTAGTTCTTGCGCTCAGAGAACTGTACCTCATTCCACACAACTTCCACACCTTCCTCTGTATCCATGGCCAGGTATGCACTGTCAATACCTGGTACATTCCGCTGATTCACCTGAGAAACAGTTCAAATGGAATTAAAGTTACCACTCTATTTTATTAAAGTTGATCTCTTTATTTTAATACTCTGTGAGACCAACTTCTCCCAGTGCCCAACCTATTGAAATCTGGTCTGCCTCTTTGGATAGCCCTTCTAGTTCACCTTTTATTTTGTTTTTTGGGGGTTTTGGGGGGGGAGGGGTCCGGCCGTGGGGCCTGAACTCTGGGCCTGGGTGCTGTCCCTCAGCTCTTCAGCTCAAGGGTAGTGCTCTACCACTTGAGCCACAGCGCCACTTGTTCTCACCTTTTAAATAATTTATTCTCCCAAGAGTGATGCTTCTATCACCTTACCTCTTCTCGCCTCTTTTGCCAGCGCCCACATGGTGACTCTTCCAAGATCTCAGATTCATCTTCACTCTCTTCTTCTTCCTCAGGAGAAGCAGCTGAGGTTGTAGAGGTCACAGGAGGTGACACTGAAGTCAGGCCAGGAGCTGAAGATGAGGATTCTACCTTTGGGTCTGAGCCACTACTGAGTACTGTCTGAGACTCTCCCTCCGACATACTGGAATGAACACTCACGCCTGCAGTGGTTGGGCAAAGACAAAGAAGGCAGCGGTCAAAATAAAACTACAAAGATTTCGTCTTAACCTCATTTGTAAGCCCCAAAACACATACCTCCCTTGTTTCCTTTAACTCCAATATCAGAACTAATTCCTGTGTAAATACTGAAACATTAACTACTCTGGTAACTCTGAAGGAGAGCTACCTTAGCTGAAGATGACAACCCCAGAGTGGCAAATAAAAATTTTGAAACAGTATAATGTTCTTTAAAGGGGTTATAAGTAAGGTTTACTTATAAGGTTATATAAGTAAGGTTCAAATGAACAGACAACTGGATGTCCCATTCCCTCTCAACAATTTGTCCAGTAAGTTTCCATTCTGAATACTCCTGGACCCCTACTACACTCTGCTCAAGAACTATGCCAAATAGCCACTATAGAAAACAGATGATTCCAGGCTCCAAATTGTTACCTTAAGACAGCTCTAAGGCTACTACCCTCAGCCAACTTATCCAGATAACCCCTAAGCTGATTTAGCCTAGCAGAACTAACCTTGGCACTCACTATCCCTTCTGTAAGAGAATGAGCTTGCTAATCCATGGAGAGGCTACCCTTGACACACACGTGTGGCAGTGATGACTTCATCTTTGATGACTTAATCCTTCCTATGATGTGAGTATAGTGAGTAGGTACTGACTAACATTTTTCATTTACTCAACAAATGTTTAGTAAACACTTATTATAGATCACCCACTGGTCAAATGACTGAGATAGAAGAGTGAATAAATTAGATGCCTAGGGGCTGGGAAGGTGGCTCAGTGGTAGAGTGCTTGCCTAGCATGCATGAAGCCCTAGGTTCGATTTCTCAGTACCACATACACAGAAAAAGCCAGAAGTGGCATTGTGGCTCAAGTGATAGAGTGCTAGCCTTGAGAAAGAAAAAAAAAAAGAGATGCCTATACCTAAAGGGCCACAAATTCAAGGCATTAACTTTCCAGTCTTCATTTCATTCACACTACTCAGACTCTGAAGTTTCCATTCTATGGGGAAGTGTATTTGACATAGGTATTCCTTTCAATTGCAAACAACTCAATATTTCTACAGGAATATGACTTCTTCAGGAAAAAGCTAAATATTATCAACTGGGGCTAGAGTGTCACATGACAAGCAATGAATGTTATTGCATACAGCTAAGAACAACAGCTGAAAAGGAATTAAAACCTATGTGTGCTGGGCTCAAGGAAGTGGAGTCCAATAAAAAGAGGATATCCTGGAGACTAAATTGTCATCTCTAAATTCAGAATGCCAGACGCCTCCAATCCACACCAGTCTTTCAGAACTTCTAATGCTCTCCTCTACTTATACTGTCTAACCTCAACCTATACTGTTTAACCTGGGTCAGAAGATTTTTAAGACATTTAGGAACTCCAAAGAGTAACAAAGCACAAAACACATACGTTAAGTCTATAAGATCCTAGATCGGGGCTGGGAAGGTGGCTCAGTGATAGAGTGCTTGCCTTGCATGCATGAGGCCCTGGGGGTTCGATTCCTCACACCACATAAGCAGAAAAAAAAAGCTGGAAGTGGTGCTGTGGCTCAAGTAGAGTGCTAGCCTTGAGCTTCAGAGCTGAGGGACAGCGCCCAGGTCCAGAGTTCAGGCCCACGACCAGACCCCCCCCATCCCCAAAAAAGATCCTAGATCAGCTATATTCATTAAGCACATCCAAAATCAGAAGTAAAATTCCCAGCAAGATTACAATTTTTTTAAAAAATAGTGGAATCAATAATACAAAAAAGGCACTAGCTAAAGGGATCTAAGAACCTTCTGGACCAAGAGCACCCCAGCAGAGGCCAAATCATCGATTACACAGATGCCCAGGAATGTGCTTGTCTTCTCCCTCCCCAGTCTTGCCCAGGTAGGCAAAATGCGGGAAGTGCAAGGTCTTCCGCAGAACTCCTTCTAGTGATGAATACACCTGCAACACTGGGGGCTCTGCTTCCGAGGTACCCAGAGGTTTAAAATAGCGACCACACAGGAAAAGTCCATTTCTGTCCATAAGGGCGATCTCCTCGCAGCCTCCAGCCACCCTGAGGCGCTGCGTTCCCAGCGGAGCAGCGTCAGTCACCCTGCAAAGTTGTTCTCGGGCACTGTCATAATTAACACAACAAGCGTGTCAACAGTTCGCAGCCACAGGCTCCACACCCGCCCTCACCCCGAGTCAACCCGGAAGGCCTCCGAGGCCCGTACAAGTGTGGAAGGAGCAAGCTCGGGGGAAGGAGGAGGCCCTGACGCTCTCACACTCCAACAGGTCGCGCAGCCGCGCTGTGGAGGCCAGCGGCTGCAGGCGCGAGTGTGCCCCTCCGGGCGGGCGGGCGCGCGCGCTGGGGGCCACCTCATCAAAGGCCGG
>NW_012267236.1:7814593-7821251 GCF_000151885.1 Dipodomys ordii
CGGCCCCGCCTCTCGCGGCTGGAGTTCCAAGCGAACGCCTGGGCCTCCCGACCCGCGCCCGCAGAATTCCGGGCGGCCGCCGCCACGCCGGGGAAGCCAGACGAGCGGGTCAGCGGTCAAGGCCGTGGCGGCTCCTCGGCTGCGGCAGGTCAGGCCGAGCGGGCCTGGCTGCCGAGTGAGCCGCGCCGCCCACAGTACCCTCCGGCCGGTCCCACTGTCCCAGGGCTCGGGCGCGGTCCTGCCATCGTCTCGCAAGCCCTTGCCTCTGGGACTCGTCCCCCAAGGGCTCACCTCCCGGCTCCGCGCCCGCAGCCTGCGCTTCAGCTCCAGCTCGGGTTCCGGGACCTCGGAGCACAGCGACTCCCTCACAGCTGCGCTCCACAGCGCAACCGAACTGCGGGCCCCGCCCTCGCGGCGTCCGGCCCAACAGATGGGCGGTGCCGCCGCGCCGCCAGGTTTCCATTGGACGGGGCGGTGAGGGGCGGTGCCCGCACACGGGCGCTCGCAGGGCGGTGCTCAGCCGGGTCTCCTCCCTGTCCGCTGCCGGGGCCGACACATCGCCGAGGGGTGGGTCGTCTCTGTCTCCGGTCTCCGCTGGGGCTCGTCTCTGCCCACCGGTCCTCCCCGTCCAGGTGCCCCCAGTGATTCTGCTGGACGAAGGGAAAGACTTCTCCCTCTTCTCCAAGGCGCCATGACAGTCCTAGTCGCTTGAAAAGACAAAAGGAGCTCTAGACATAGCCTCCAATCCGAGGGGAGCCCATCACCTTTACCAGTGGCGGAGGAGACAGACTGAGCAGGGCACTCATTCATCAGGAAGCTTTAAACACACACAACAAAACAAGATAAGAACACGATACTGAAAATTAATAGTTAACTATTTGCTAAAACTTTGCAAAAGGTTTTCACAGACTGCTGCACTAAAAAGAGTTCGGGTTACCCCACATCATAGATTGTATTTCTGATTTCGGCCCATTCTAGTACAGGTGTATGTGCTTAGTTCTGTATTTTTGATTGATTTTCAGGAATCTCCCTATGTAGATAACACTGGCCTGGAATTCACTATGTAACCCAAGCAGGCCTCCAACTTTTTCTTTTTTTCTTTTTTTTGTCAGTCGTGGGGCCTGAACTCTGGGCCTGGGCACTGTCCCTCAGCTCTTCAAGGCTAGCTAGCACTCTACCACTTGAGCCATAACACCACTTCTGGCTTTTTCTGCTTATGTGGTGCTGAGGAATCAATCCCAGAGCCTCATGCATGCAAGGCAAGCACTCTACCACTGAGCCACCTTCCCAGCCCTGCCCTCAAACTTTTGATCGTCTTGACTCAGTCTCTAGATTGCTGGGCTTATAGGTATGACCATGCCTGGACTCCTGTGGTGTGTGCGTGTGCGTGTACGTGTGCGTGTACGCTGTTACTTGAGTGCAGAGCCTATATGCATTGTACCTTAGCTTTTTCACTTAAGGCTGGCACTCTACCACTTGAGCCACAGATCCACTTTCATCTTTTTTCCTTTTTTTTTTTTTTGTTGTTGTTGGTTATGGAGCTTGAACTCTGGGCCTAGGAACTGTCCCTCAGTTCTTCAGCTCAAGGCGAGCCCTCTACCATCTGAGCCACAGTGCCATTTCCGGTTTTCTGGAGATAAGTCTCACAGACTTTCCTGCCAGGGCTGGCTTTGAACCGAGAGCCTCAGGTCTCAGTCTTCTGAATAGTTAGGATTATAGGTGTGAGCCACCAGCGCCAAGATTGTTTGTTTGTTTATTGTGCTTATGTGGAGATGAGTCTCATGTACTTTATTGTCTGAGCTGGCTTCAGAACTCTATCCTCAGATCTCAGACTCCTGAGCAGCACACAGATGTGATAAGTAGTTTAGATTACAGGCATGAGCCACCAGAACCCAGTTTACGGTTTTAAGAGGAGACAAATACATGATATTGTGAAATTTTATGAAGTATTTGATCAATTTAAGAGTGAAAGTTTGAAATAAGAGGAGAGTTTCAGGCTGATGAAGGGTTCCCTATAAGTACTAGAAAGGAACTAGTTGAAAGAGAAAGGCTCATGCCTCCGAAAAAAAGATTAGTTTTTAAAATAAATGTTGTAAGGTGAAGAAATGAGAAAATGAGTTTCTGTGAAGTTTCTTCTTTATCTAAGTCAGATTTCGAGATTTCTCCCTTTAAGAGCAATGAAATTTGGCAATTATGACTCCCAAGTTCAGTTGATTGATTGATCCTTTTTCCTCCATAATATATGTCTAATGGCAATGAATTTCCATCAGCCAGTTTTGTCTTTAGTTTTCAATGAGTCACCCAGAATCTATCACCTTTATGTATATGCATGTGCATGGGTCCTACGGTTTGAACTTGTGGAAGCTGTCCCTGTGTTCTACCACTTGAACCACAGCTCCACTTAGGTGTTTTTTTTGTTTTTGTTTTTTTTTTAAAGTATTAATTGGAGATAATAATCTCATGGGCTGTCCTGCCCAGGCTGGCTTCAAACAGCCATTCTCAGATCTCAGTCTACTGAATAGTTAGGATTACAAGTGTGAGCCACCAGTGTTCTACCACAATCTATTATCTTCTTCATTTTTTTAAAATTTTTTTGTCAGTCCTGGGGCATAAACTCTGTGTCTGGGCGCTATCCATCAACTCTCCAGCTCAAGGTTAGTGTTCTACCACTTGAGCCACAATGCCACTTCTGGTTTTCTGAGTGGTTTATTGGAGATAAGAGTCTCATGGAGTTTCCTACCAGGGCTGGCTTTGAACCTTGATCCTCAGATCTCAGCCTCCTGAGTACCTAGGATTACAGGTGTGAGCCACTGATGTGCAGCTTCTATAATCTTTTATTTCAACTTTTTCACAACCAATCTAAATTCCTTCCAAACATCTTTTAAAGGAAACCTTTTAACGATTTAAGATTTTTGTGGGTCGTGGGGCCTGAACTCTGGACCTTGGGTAGTGTCCATCAGCTCTTCAGCTCAAGGCTAAAGCTCTACTATTTGAGCCACAGCGCCACTTCCAGTTTTCTGGTGGTTAATTGGATATAAGAGTCTCACAAATTTTCCTATCAGGGCTGGTTTTGAACTGCAATCCTCAGATCTCAGCCTCTTGAGTAGCTAGGATTACAAGCATGAGCCACCAGTGCCTGGCAGTAATTGGAAAATTTATTGCATTTTTGCTCAAAGTTTTCTTTCTCAGTTAGAGACCATTACCATATCTCTAATCATATTATTCCTCTATGGATAGAATGGAAAGAAAGAGAAAGAAAGACAGACAGAAAGAGGAAGAAGGAAGAAAGAAAGAAGGAAGGAAGGAAGGAGGGAAGGAAAAAGCAAGCAAGCAAGGAAGCAGGCAAGCTGGGAATGTAGGTTAGTGGGAGAGTGCTTGCCTAGCAGGCATGAGACGCTGTGTTCAATTCCTCAGTAGCACATAAGCAGAAAAAGCCAGACGTGGTGCTGTGGCTCAAAGTGGTAGAGTGCTAGCCTTGAGTAAATCCTACATGATTTCTGAGGTCAGTCCCCAGGACTCGCAAAAAAAAAAAAAAGAGAGAAGAAAAGAAAAAGAAAGAAAGAGGGGCTGGGAAGGTGGCTCAGTGGCAGAGTGCTTGCCTTGCATGCATGAGGCCCTGAGTTCAATTCCTCAGCACCACATAAGAAAAAAGAAAAAAGCTGGAAGTGGCGCTGTGGCTCAAGTGGTAGAGAGCTAGCCTTGAGCTGAAGAGCTGAGGGACAGCACCCAGGCCCAGAGTTCAGGCCCCACAACCAACAAGAAAAAAAATGAAAGAAAGGAAGAGAGGCAGGGAGGGAGGAAGAAAGAGGGAGGGAGGGAGGGAGGGAGGAAGGAAGAATGAAAGAGAAAAAAGAGAGGGCTGGGAATGTAGCTTAATGGTAGAGTGCTTGGCTAGCACGCATGAAGCCCTGGGTTCCATTCCTTAGTACCACAGAAAAAGTCAGAATGGAAGTGGTAGACTGCTATTCTTTTTTTTTGGGGGGGGGGTCCAGTCATGGGGCCTGAACTCTGGGCCTGGGCCCTGTCCCTCAGCTCTTCAGCTCAAGGCTAGCGCTCTACCACTTGAGCCACAGTGCCACTTCTGGCTTTTTTCACTTTGCTTATGTGGTGCTGAGGAATCGAACCCAGGGCCTCAGGCATGCAAGGCAAGCGCTCTACCACTGAGCCACCTTCCCAGCCCTAGACTGCTATTCTTGAGCTAAAGAAGCTCAGGGACAGTGCCTAATCCCTGATTCAAGCCTCAAGACAGGGGACAGAGGGAGAGAGGGGGAGAGAGAAAGGGAGAGGGGGAGTGGAGGGGGGGAAGAAAGAGAGAATAACCAATCCTTTCAGGGTTGGAGGTGTGGCTCTGTTGGTATTATGCTAGCCAAGGAGTGAAAGCATCAGATACTGAGTTGGAGTCCCAGTCTTGGATCTAAATAAAGAATGTGGACCCTATCTTCCAATAGTATCTTAAACTGAAGACATAATTAAGATGTCACTTTGCTTAAAGCTTTGTCTCTCAGTGTATCTCTGTCTCCTCACCCCCTCCCCCACCATTTCTTCCTTGCTGAGGATCAAACCCAGGGCTTCATGCATGCTATAGACTTTTGGGGATTATTTACAATTCTGTAAGACCTCACACTAAGAGGAGTTTCCATTTCTTGATATCAATTATCTGACTTGTTCTAAAACATACACAATCCAGGACCCTCCTTAGATCAACTGCTTGTGAATCTTGGGGTTCACAGAGGGATGAAACTTGGGTTTCTCTATATCTAAGAATTTTCCAGGTGATTCTGATGTGGTATTCTGATTTCTGGCCTGTGTGGTAGCCATCACCTTAACCCATATTCTGCACCTTCCTAAGGATGAGCCATTCCCTTGAGACATTGCCTCACACTCAGCCTCTGAGCTTCACTTTTTTTTTTCTTTTCTTTTTTTGCCAGTCCTGAGCTTGAATTCAGGGCTTGGGCGCTGTCCCTGAGCTTCTTTTGCTCAAGGCTAGCACTCTACCACTTGAGCCACAGTGCCACTTCTGGATATTTCTGGGGTTTTTTTGTTTTTGTTTTTTTTTTCCAGTCATGGGGCTTGAACTCTGGGCTTCGGCACTGTCCCTGTGCTCTTCAGCTCAAGGCTAGCGCTCTACCAGTTGAGCCATAGCTCCACTTCCGGTTTTCTAGTTGTTTATTGGAGATGAGAGTCTCACAGACTTTCCTGCCAGGGATGGCTTTGAACTGCGATCCTCAGATCTCAGCCTCCTGAGTAGCTAGGATTACAGGCATAAGCCACCAGCACCCTGCTTCTGGCTTTTTCTGTTTATGTGGTACTGAGGAATCCAACCCAGAGCTTCCTGCGCACTAGGCAAGCACTCTACCACCAAGCCACATTCCTAGCCTGAGCTTCACTTTTTACGTGAACTTTGGTGAATCCCAGCATAAGGAACTAAGTCTGCTTGTAAGAAAATCATAAAATACAAGCAGGACTACTGGGGAATTCAAGAATTAAAAAAAAAAAAGCCAGACTGGGGATTTAGTTCAATGGTGGAGGACCTTCCTAGTCCTCTAAGACTCTGGATTTGATCTCCAGCATCTGAGTAGCAAGGATCATAGGCATAAGCCACATTTTAAAACATGTTTGGTGAGGGTATAACTTCATAAGTAGAGGAACATCTTACACATAGACTGAAAACAAACGATTCTCTTTGTAGAGAAAGATTATGTGGGCAGGTATCTTGGGCTGAATAACATTCCCCAAAAGTATCTATGTCCTATGTCCTAGAACTTGTGTTGTGTTATGGGGCAAGAGGAAGCATGCATGTGCTTAAGGATTCTAGAGAGAGTGCATTATTCTATATTATTAGGGTGGTTTTTAAATGCAATCATAAATGTTCATCTAAGAGAGAGATTTAATTACAGAAGAGAAGGAAATGTAACTAGAGAAGCAAGAGCTTGATGCTCAGGAATGCAGGCAGCTTCTTGAGGCTAGAAAAGGTACCAAACCAAACTCTCCCTTACAGACCCCAGGAGGCATCCACTGTCAATAGTGCGATCTGTTCCAGTATCTAGCCTCTAAGAATGTGCAAAAAATAAATCGTGATGTTGTCAGTCACCAAGTTTGTGGTGATTATGATAGCAGCCATAGGAAACTAATAAGTTTTTCCATGGGGGGCTGGGAAGGTGGCTCAGTGGTAGAGCGCTTGCCTTGCATGCCTGAGGCCCTGGGTTCGATTCCTCAGCACCACATAAGCCAAAAGAAAAAAGCCGGAAGTGACGCTGTGGCTCAAGAGGTAGAGTGCTAGCCTTGAGCTGAAGAGCTGAGGGACAGCGCCCAGGCCCAGAGTTCAGGCCCCACAACCGGACCAAAAAAAAAAAAAAAGTTTTTCCATGGAAGAAAGTTGACTTGGGTTCTAAGGGGTAAGTAGAAATTCAACCCTAAGTTAAGAACAGTCCAGGGAAGACTAAAATCTCCTTCGATCTGACTCTTCTAATATTACAAGACAGAAACCTGGGCCATAAAACCTATGTATTTTCCAGATAGCATCTTCTATTTTTGACTGGGGCCAACTTTGGACTATGAGCCTCTCAATTTCTTTTTTTTTTTTTTTTTGGGTCCGGTCGTGGGGCCTGAACTCTGGGCCTGGGCGCTGTCCCTCAGCTCTTCAGCTCAAGGCTAGTGC
>NW_012267236.1:7829871-7835497 GCF_000151885.1 Dipodomys ordii
AAAAAAAAAAAAAAAGGCCGGGCACTGGTGTCTCATGCCTGTAATCCTAGCTACTCAGGAGGCTGAGATCTAGGATCGCAGTTCAAAGACAGCCCGGGCAGGAAAGTCTGTGAAACTCTTATCTCCAATAAACTACCAGAAAACCAGAAGTGGCGCTGTACCTCAAATGGTAGAGCTCTTGCCTTGAGCTGAAGAGCTGAGGGACAGTGCTCAGGCCCAGAGTTCAAGCCCTATGACCACCAAAAAAAAAAGGAACTTCTTGCCTGATAAATTTTGAATGAGTAGAAACAAAATGGTAAAATAAAACCACTCTGTGTCTTTGATCATTTAAAATAATACTTATCAAAATGAAAAAATCCACCAAATTCCTAAATTAGAAAGAGCTCTAAAGTAGAAATTAATTTACCTAGAATGAAGCACAATGATACAAGGATATATAAACAGCCACAAGAGAGAACATGTAGAAGGCCAATTCTAGAAAAATAAAGAAAATGATGGTTAACCATATTTGAAAGTTCAAAAGACAAGAATTCTTAAGTCAACTTTGTTAAAGTAATCTTTTAGCACGCCACGTTAAACACATACTGCTGATCTGTTCCCACAGAAACTCCTGTTGAAATGGAATCCCCATTGTGAGGTACTAAGAAGTGAGGCTTTGGAAAGGTAATTAGGTAATGAAGGCTCTGCACTCACAGATGGAGAGTTCATTAATAGGTTAATGGGTTATCTCGAGAGCAGGTCTGTCATAAAAGCAAGTCCTGTGTTTTGGATGAGCTCCCTTTCCACACTGTCTCAGGACTCTGCAGACTGCATCTGCTGTCAGACCCTCAGCAGAGGCAGCCCCACAACCCTGGATTTTCCA
Organism: Dipodomys ordii; assembly: GCF_000151885.1. NCBI lineage: Eukaryota > Metazoa > Chordata > Mammalia > Rodentia > Heteromyidae > Dipodomys > Dipodomys ordii. Next base: position 7,830,734 of record NW_012267236.1, read on the forward strand.
GCCTCCATTACTATGAGAAATAAATCTTTTCTTCACAAATTACCCAGTCAGTTAACAGCAAGAGAAAACTGATGAAGATACATTTGAAACACATTGTAGAGGCAGTTGTACAAGTTCAAGGATAAAAATAAAATTGTAAAAGCTACCGGGAATCAGATTATCTGAGACAGTAAAATTGATAAAAAAAAAAAAAATTCACTGTCAACCTAGAATTTGATCCCTAGCCAAACTGTTATTCCAGAATGAAGAAAGATGAAAGTTTTCTTTGGTGAATTTTCTCTTTTGATCACAATTAGGTTCAGATTTGGGGTCTCATACTTGCTAAGTGATTCCTACCATTTGAACTACACCTCCACCCCAGCAAAATGCTTTTTTTTTTTTTAATTTATTAGTCAGACATAGGGCTTGAACTCAGGGTCTGAGTGATGTCCTTGAGTTTTTTCAATCAAGGCTTACACTCTACAAGAACTCCACTTTGTTTTTTGTTTGTTTGTTTGTTTGGTGGTTAATTGGAAAGAAAAGTCTCACAGACTTCCTGCGTAGGCTGGCTTTGAACTATAATCCTCAGATTTTAACCACCTGAGTAGCTAGGATTACAGGTGTGAGCTCAGCAACAAGCTCAAAACACATTTTTATGTCCCAGAAACAACTAAGGGATTTTAAAAAAGAAATACATTATTAAACCACAATATATTCATAAATAACAATTTATAAAACTTGGGAAAGTTTCCATTTCTGGACATAATGGTTTATCAGGGACCAAACTTACCCTCCTCCCTTAAACATTTAGAAAATTATACAAAAATGCAAAACAATGCTTTTAATATATTGGATAAGATGCATTAGAGATTGGGGGTGTAGGTGAATGGCAGCATACACACTTATGTATGAGACTTTGCAATGTTCAGTGGTCAATATCCCCAGAACATCAACACTTACAAATAACAATAATTTAGCTGGGAACTGGTGGCTCTTTATAAGCTACTCATGAGGCTGAGCTCTAAGGATTGCAGTTCCAAGCCAGACGGGGTAGAAAAATCCTCAAGTCTCTGATTTCCAATTAATCATTGAAGTCTAAAAATGGAGTTGTGGTTCAAGTGATAGAACACCAGACTTCAGTGAAAATGCCAAGCAAGAGTGAGAGTCCTAAGTCCCTGAAGATTAATTATATGATTCTACATAAGTAATCATAGAACATGAACATACATAAGGACTATATAAAAGATGGAAAAGGGCTGGGTACCAGTGTCTCATGGCTGTAATCCTAGCTACTCAGGAGGCTGAGATCTGAGGATCTGGGCAGGAAAGTCCGTGATCTCTAATTAACCACCAGAAAACCAGAAGTGGCACTGTGGCTCAAGTGGTAGAGAGCTAGCCTTGAGCTGAAGAGCTGAGGCACAGCACACAGGCCAAGAGTTTGAGCCACACAACAACGACGACAATGACAACAACAACAACAAAAAGATGGAAAAAGAAAAATAGCAAATAACTTCTTTTATTTTTTTTTAATTTATTTATTTTTTTTATTTTATTTGTGAAAATACTGTACAGAGGGGTTACAATTGCATGGGCAGGATAATGCATACATTTCTTACCAAGCATTGCAGCCTCCTCCTTTGTTTACCCTTCACATCACTTCCCAGCCTCCCCCCTCCCCCAGCAAATAATTTTTAAATACATTTTATTTATTTATTTTTGTTGGTCATGGGGCCTGAACTAGGCCTGGGTACTGTCGCTCAGCTCTTCAGCTCAAGGCTAGCACTCTACCACTTGAGCCATAGTGCCACCTCTGGCTTTTTCTGCTTATGTGGTGCTGAGGAATGGAACCCAGGGCCTCATGCATGCAAGGCAAACACTCTACCAATGAGCCACCTTCCCAGTCCCTGAAATACATTTTAAAAGAGGATGAAGGCCAGGTGCCAGTGACTCCTGCCTATAATCCTAGCTACTCAGGAGACTGAGATCTGAGGATCCTGGTTCAAAGACAGCCCAGGCAGGAAAGTCCATGAGACTCCTATCTCCAATAAACCATCAGAAAACTGGACGTGGTGCTGTGGCTCAAGTGGTAGAGTGCTAGTCTTGAGCTGAAGAGCTGAGGGACAGCACCCAGGCCCAGAGTTCAAGCCCATGACCGACATAAATAAATAAATAAAAGACAATGCATATGGTTGCAATAGATTATTTGCAACTATAAAAATAGAATAATGAAACTGGTTGCAATTGTTTAGGGAAGGTGGAAGGAAGAGTGGTAGAGGGATAAAACTGATGGAAATGAGACAATGAAATGTCTCTTTAATTAATCCTCCTAACAATGTGTAAGCTAATAAAAATGCTAAAAAGAAAAGAAAAAGCCATGCATCAGTGGTTCATGCCTGAAGTCTTAGCTACTCAAGAGATTGAATCTGAGAATCACAGTTCAAACCCAGCCTAGGTAGTAAAGTCTGTGAGACTCATCTCAAATTAATCACAGAAAAATCTGGAAGTGGTGCTTGTAGTTCAAGTGGTAAGAGAGCTAGCCTTGAGCAAAGAGGAACTTAGGGACAGCGCCCAGGCCCAGAGTTTAAGGCCCAAGACTGGCAAAAAACAAAAAAAAAAAGCTATAAATATTGTATGCTTTTATTTAATGAACATAAAATTCCAGTTTAAGATAAAAAGTTCTGAAGTGATGGTTGTGATGTTGCATTATAATGTGAAAAGTACTGAATGTCACTGAACTGTCCATATCAAATGATTAGAATGGCAAATTTTATGTCATGTGTATTTTACTACCACAATAAGGTCTTTAGGGAAAAGAAGTTGAAACTACAACTTTGAAAAATTATAACAAGATTGGATTTAGTAGGTAGTTAAAACTTGCTGAGATCTTTTTAAGCTGAGGATAGAAATATTAAACAACTCTAGATTCTTTTTTGGGGGGCGGGGCGGGTGTCGGTTGTGGATCTCGAACTCTGGGCCTGGGCGCTGTCCCTCAGCTCTTCAGCTCAAGACTAGCGCTCTACCACTTGAGCCACAGCACCACTTCCTGCTTTTTCTGTTTATGTGGTGTTGAGGAATTGAACCCAGGGCCTCAAGCATGCAAGGCAAGCACTCTACCATGGAGCCACCTTCCTGGCCCATCTCTAGATTTTATAATGAATATTTATGGTAAGTGTGAATGTTAACACTGTAAGAAAACTGTAAGGAAAATCACTAAAATATAGAAACACTCTAGAGCTTCTACCATCAAATAAAATTAGGAATACAGGAGGAGGCTTTATCAATCCAACATAAAGTAGGAAATGGGAGTGGAGGAAGAAACAAAGGATAAGAATGGTAAGAAGAAAATACAAATAAGATGGTAGCAATAAACTCAGATATATGAGAAAAAATTAAAACAACAAAAGCTCAAGGAACTTACTAAAAGAAAAAACTTAGCCAGGCTCTGGGGTTCATGCTTATAAATCCTAGCTACTGAAGAGGTTGAGATCTGAGGATTATGGTTAATAGCCAGCCTGGGCTGGACAGTGAGACTCCTACCTCCAATTAACCATCAGAAAATGGAGATGGAGCTATGTTTCAAAGTGGTAGAGCACTAGCCTTGAGCAAAGAGCTCAGGGACAGTGCCCAGGTCTTGAGTTCAAGCCCCAGGACCAAAGCGGGGAAGAGGGGGAGGGGGAGTAATAAATTTTTAGGTTGGATTTTCTAAAAGTTCAGTTATATATTTGACAAGATACCTTTAAAATATGACTCAGGGAAGCATGACGGTGCATGCTTGTAATCTCAGCACTGGAGAGACCATGAAGGAAGATTATGTATTTGAGGCCAGCCTAGGAAACATAGCCAGAACCTTTTTTTTTTTGGGGGGGGGGTCTGGTCGTGAGCCTGAACTCTGGGCCTGGGCGCTGTCCCTCAGCTCTTCAGCTCAAGGCTAGCGCTCTACCACTTGAGCCACAGTGCCACTTCCGGTTTTCTGGTGGTGTATTGGAGATAGGAGTCTCACGGTCTTTCCTGCCTGGGCTGGCTTTGAACCTCGATCCTCAGATCTCAGCCTCCTGAGTAGCTAGGATTAAAGGCGTGAGCCACCAGCGCCCGGCTTGTATTGCCATTTTTATGATGTTGATCTTTCCAATCCAGGAGCATGGGAGGTTTTTTTTGCCACTTTCTAAGTTCTGTTTTGATTTCCTTTTTCAAGTTTTTAAAGTTTTTTATCATAGAGGTCCTTCACTTCTTTGGTTAAGTTAATTCCCAGGTATTTTATTGTTTGTGGGAGCCTCTCAATTTCTGTCTCCTCAGTAGCTGGGATTCTTCACATATACTACTATGGCTGGCAGTGAGAATATTCTTTTTGGTTTTTATTTTTTGGTTGGTCATGGAGCTTGAACTCTTGCCTTGGATGCTATCCCTTACGCTCTTCAGCTCAAGGCGAGCACTAGATCTACCACTTGAGCCACAGCACCACTTTTCTGCCTGGGCTGGCTTTAAATTGTGATCCTCAGATCTCAGCCTCCTCAGTAGCTAGGATTACAGGCATGAGCCACCAGTGCTGGGCTGAGAATATTCTTAAGAAAATAAACCACAAGAAGGAGTCTGGGGAAGGAGAATCTTAAATTCAAGACCAGTCTATTCTGAAGAGAAACAGAGGCAGAGAGAATGGGAGGGAGGAAGAGAGAAAGAGGAGGAACAGGAGGAAAAGGAGAAAACTAAAGAGAGAATCTGATCTCTGACACACATTACTACAACAAGCTTGGGGAGAAAGTAACAAAGAACTCTACAAAAAAAAAAAAA
>NW_012267236.1:7835762-7837477 GCF_000151885.1 Dipodomys ordii
CTCTACCACTTGAGCCACAATACCACTTCTGGTTTTTCTGAGTGGTTTATTGGAGATAAGAGTCCCCGAGTCTTTCCTGCCTAGGCTGTCTTTGAACCATGATCCTCAGATCTCAGCCTCCTGAGTAGCTAGGATTACAGGAGTGAGCCACCAGCATGTGGCCAATAGCCATTTTTGTAGACTGGGTAGCAGGATTACGTTGGCAACTTTCCTATTACTGCTGCCATTAGTGCCTAGTTAATTTCAGGGCCAAAACTATTGACTGTGAACCTCAATCTTTAAGACTTTTTTTATCCTAGAACTGATCATTAGAAGCAAGATTTCTCTCAATAACACCCACTGGTTCTCTTGGAGTAATGTGTCAGGCTCACTAGTTTGACCTTGTGGCCTATATGACAAAGAAATTCTCTTACTCAGAGATTTAGGAGAATCGTCAAGGAATAAGTGCATCCCAGATCTTCCCTAGAGACTCCCCTCACTTTTGCCAGCTGTCCTTGCTCTCAATCACTATTGTTCCTGGGCTTGCCACTGCCTCTTTTAGCCTGGCCTCATGGCCTCACCCCAGCATATAGGTAGAGCTCATATTTTGGTGGCAGGGAATGCACCTAGGTCCTTGGCACATGCACAGCATAAACTCTGCTACTGAGTCCCTATCTCCTACTGAATCTTCACCCAAAAACTCAGTCTCCATTCAGACTGTTCCGTTTAACAAGACAGAGGAGAGGTCACAGACAGCTACCACTAGAAGTAACTATTTTTCACTCTTGGGAAGAGCTGGCTCATCCTGCCTGATTTTCCCACCAGGAAAATCTGTGCCACACCTTGGAATGCTAATGCTAGTACTAGGTTGGGTGGGGGCAAAAAGATTTTCTCTCTTTTAATGCAATGTCTGCTTATTTCCATCTGGAACATCTGACAGGAAAAGGAGAAACACCTTCACCTTGACCTGGCCAAGGGAATTCTAGAAGCTATCAACACTGTCTAGAATGGTAATAATGTGGCTTTACATAATGCCAGTGGTCAATCAGTGTTCCTAAATGAAGTGTGAGGATGAAGTTGGTACCGGCATCAGGGTGATCCCAGGTTTTGTAATCTTCTGTGAGCAAACACTTGAACAAGCACATACACAGGTCACCTGAGAGCAAGTAAGATTTTTTAAAAAGACATTTGAGTTCATATTATTTGTAAGGAAAAAAAATCTCTTGGGCTGGGTAGGTGCCTCAGTGGTAGAGTGCTTGCCTTGCATGCATAAAGTTTGATTCCTCAGCACCACATAAGCAGAAAAAGCCCAAAGTGGTCCTGTGGCTCAAGTGGTAGAGCATTAGCCTTGAGCTGAAGAGCTGAGGGACAATGCCCAAGCTCAGAGTTCAGGCCCCACAGCTGAACAAAACAACAACAACTCCTCTTCCTGCAAAGTATATCTTCCTACAGGAATGTATGCCTGCTACAGACATAGACTACCATCAAGATCACTAATGCCTCACCTTCTAGAAATGTAAAAATACAATTGTAGCACAAGACAGTTCTTTGAGTTTTATTTTGACAGTAGCTATTCTGTGTTCTTTTCAGTCAGGTGCAACAACAAGAAGAGACACAGGCCAGGAATAAGAAAACAAAGTCTTAGCCGGGCGAGGCTGAGATCTGAGGATCGCGGTTCAAAGCCAGCCCAGGCAGGAGTGACCGTGAGACTCCTATCTCCAATAAACCACCAGAAA
>NW_012267236.1:7838307-7847187 GCF_000151885.1 Dipodomys ordii
CTGAGGAATTGAACCCAGGGCCTCAGGCATGCAAGGCAAGCGCTCTACCACTGAGCCACCTTCCCAGCCCCGAGCTTCTTTTTCTTAAAGCTAGCACTCTACCACTTGAGCCACAGTACCACTTCAGGCTTTTTTTTGTTTATGTGGTACTGAGGAATTGAACCCAGGGCTTCAGGTACTGAGGAATTGAACCCAGGGCTTCAATCATGCTAGGCAAGCACTCTACCACTAAGCCACATTCCAGCCTGAGGCAATATTCTTTTTTTTTTGTCGGTCATGGGGTTTGAACTCTGGGCCTGGGCGCTGTCCTTTAGCTCTTCAGCTCAAGGTGAGCGCTCTACCACTTGAGCTACAGCGCCACTTCCAGTTTTCTGATGGTTTATTGGAGATAGGAGTCTCTCCTGCCCGGGCTGGCTTTGAACCGCGATCCTCAGATCTCAGCCTCCTGAGTAGCTAGGATTACAGGCGTGAGCCACCAGTGCTGAGGCAATATTCTTATTCTGACAGTTGTGCCTTACTCCACAACTCTTGACTGGCTAGCCTTGAGAAGGGCAGTCTCTCTTAGAAAGGATCTTTGAAGATGTCAAAACATTATATAGAAATTTAAAATATAGGGCTGGGAAGGTGGCTCAGTGGCAGAGCGCTTGCCTTGCATGCCTGAGGCCCTGGGTTCAATTCCTCAGCACCACATAAGCAGAAAACAAAAGCCGGAAGTGGCACTGTGGCTCAAGTGGTAGAGTGCTAGCCTTGAGCTGAACAGCTGAGGGACAGCGCCCAGGCCCAGAGTTCAGGCCCCACGACCGGGCCAAAAAAAAAAAAAAAGAAATTAAAAATATATACAACACTCTTAAATAGATGAAGATAGACTAGCCCCAAACCTCAAACTGGACTTTCTCCATCTCTCCTAATAATTTCAAAGTATTTGTATTCCTTCTTTCTTGTCACTGGGATTATCTTCTTGGATCAACAGGAAAGAATATACTATCAAAACTGCTATTTCCTTAAGTGAAGTGCTGATAACTTACACCTGTAATTCCAGCTACTCAGGAGGCTGAAATTTTGAGGATCCTCATTCAAGCCAGCCTGGGCAGACAAATTCAGGGGATTTTTCTTCAATTAGATAGTAAAAAAAGCTGGAAGCTGGAAGTGGAGGTGTACCTCAAGTGGAAGAGCATCAGCCTTGAGTGACAAAGCCAAGTGAGAGCGCAAGGTACTGAGTTCAAGGCCAAAACTGACATCTGTGTGCATACACTCAAAGCTTTTAACCTTCATGTGATAAATATATGAAATATATGCAAGTATATTGGCATATTTTGAATCAGGTAGACTATCACTTTTTACTTCTGACTGAATTTATATTCATATACACAGTTGAACTTGTGTCACATTATACTCTAGAATATTTAGCTTTTAAGGCAATATTGTCCACATGAGGGTCCCTTGAATTCCCATGGTTCTGAAATATATGACAAGAGTTTATGATTTTCCTTTCTTCCTCCTTCCCTCCCTTCTCTTTCCTTCTTTATCTTCCTCCTTTTTTTCTGTCCTTCCTTCCTCTCTCCCAACCTTTGTCTCTCTTGTACACTGTGGATTGAACTCAGGGTGGCAAGCATTGTACTACTGAGCTAGATATAATGCTCAGCTTAAAGTACCTTCTCTTCCTTTATTATTATTTTTATTTATTTGTGTCTGTTCTGGGGCATGAACTCAGGGCCTAGGTTCTGTCCCCTGAGCTTTTTTGTTCGAGGCTAGTCAGCACTCTTCCACTTGAGCCACAATTCCATTTTTGACCCTTTGTAGCTAGGATTACAGATACTAGTACTTTCTCTTTTGCCTCATGAGAAGCAAAAGGAAAGCAGTTCATGAGAGAAAATAAAAGGAGACTATTTTTTTGGTAAGCTTTCCTTCAACTTAGCCACACCCTAGACCCTACTAAAGTGGTTTGGAAGGGAAGAGGGTTATAGACAGAAATGGGATAATTTTATTGTTTGTTCCCATCTCCATGAGCCCCTTAGTATCTCTGTAATGCTGCTATTCTCAGTTCTTCGATTTTCCTTGCATCATTTTTTTTTCACATTTTTTCTTCCTATTTGTTTCACTCCATTTACTACTTGTTTTTTGTTTGTTTTGGTCATGGGGCTTGAACTCTGGGCCTGGACAATGTCTCTCAGCTCTTCAGCTCAAGGCGAGCACTCTACCACTTGAGCCACAGCGCCACTTCTGATTTTCTGGTGGTTTATTGTAAATAAGAATCTCACAGACTTTCTTGCCCAGGCTGCTTTGAACCTTGATCCTCAGGTCTCAGCCTCCTGAGTAGTTAGGCTTATAGGCGTGAGCACTGGCATCCAGTTACTTTTTGTTTTATGTGATTCTCACTCCAGATTTTAGCATACGTACCTAGATACTTAACGGCAGTCATTTGTTAATGCAACATTTACTGAGATGTTAGCACTGTGCACTCACCTCTTCTTATCTTTAAGGCGACCTTGAAGAATACTGTCTTATAGAAGAGAAACTCAGCCTGAGAGGGAATAAGTAGTTTGTGAAATACCTTACATGGCAAAATTCATGCTTTTTCACAATGTCACATTCCAGACTTAGGGGAAAAAGCTAGAGAGACTGTTTATTGGCTTTACCAAACTTTGGTATTTAAGGTAAAAACCTTCATGATATTTAAATACTGAGCATGAAAAGAACTGTGCTAGGGATGTTGAAGACACAATCAGGAAAGAAAAACGGATATCCAAACTAGTATAGGGATATTAGAGACTGCCCAGAGGAAGTGATGGACTTACAAGTAAGATGGATGGGTGGAGAGGTATGTTCCATGGGTGAAGTTAAGCATGGCTTTGGAGAAGCCCAGTCATAATGCTGAAACACCGAGATGGGAGCAATGGGGAGACATACTCAAATTCCCTTCAGGTAGGAAGGGTCTTCTAAACCACATCAATAGTGGTTTAGAACCCATGATAGTGGTATCATAGTAATTCAGGATATTGAAGACAAAAGGCTTGGCTCAAGTAGTAGGACACCAGCCATGAGCAAGAAAACCGAGTGCAAAATGCTGAGTTCAAACTCCAGTATATGCACACATACATTTCCCCCCTCCTCAAAAAAAAATAACGAAAACATGCTTACACAATCAGAGAAGCAAGAGGAAAAAAGCCACAATGAGTCTGAATTTTGAATGAATCAATCTTGCCAGAGTTTGGTGAATTTCTCCTTTTCCTTCCACCTCCTGAATTCAATCTACTATTAAATCTGCAGGATCCGTTACTTCCGAGTGGTCTACTACCTCCCGCCAGCATCTGTCCCAGCCCATCTCATGCTCAGGTTCAGAGCCCTTCAATCAGTTACACTCCCTTCCCTCTCTCCAGGGCACACTGAACACAAAGACTAGACCAGCCATCTTAGGCTACACCAGCACGACAATGAAGTCCGAGTTACCCATCTTTTTTGCTGTTACTCCTTAGGCTCATTTTCCCACGAGGCCAGCCAGCTTCCTCAACAATCCTCCCAGACACAGCATAGCAGCATACATCCCCTCCCCTCTCCTCCAACCAGGCAGCACACCTCCATTCCCCCTTCTCCGGGCAGAAGGCAATGCCCAGGGGCTTTCTCGGGAGGGCTCGGTCTTGCCCATCAGCCCAGCCGCCGCTCCCGGTCCACCCGCAGACTGCGCCCGACACGTCTGCACTGTATCGACTCCACTTACAGCACAGACCCACAGACACAATGTTGATCTACATTACGCCTACAGGAGATACAATGTTGACTGACACTGTATCAACTCCAATGACGGCCCGTTTCTACACTGTATCAACTCAAGTCCTCATTTCCCTTTTTTCTGAAAAGATGTATATTTTTTCCACCTACGGGCCTCACCAGAGCCCCGGCTACTCAGGACACACGTGTGTGTTGTGTGTGTGTGTGCCCGCGCGCGTGTGTGAGGTTTGACAACACTGCAGAACCGATCGACACCAAAGGGGTTCTAGACAAAAGTCTCCGAGAGGCCACGGCCGGGAAGCCGGGCCGAGGTTAGCGGGTGGACACCGGGACCACCGAGCCGCGGGCCACACGCGGCCCGCAGCGCGTCCGTTGGTGGGCGTGGCGCGCCAAGTCTCGCGGGAGGACAGTTGGGCGGGCCGTTGTCCCCGCGGGCGGGGCGAGTTGCTAAGGAAATGACCGCCCGCTGCGCTACGGAGTGGCGCGCGGGCCGGGCGGGGTCTGGAGCGGCACTGTTTCCGCTTCCGCTCCCTCTGAGCTCCTGTCCCGTTACCGCCTCCTGGCCCGGCCTCGCGCCTTTCACCGGCACCTTGCGTCGGTCGAGCAGCCGGGCCTGCTCCTGCCACGCGCGCCCCGGGAGCTCCGGCGCCGGCGCCGGCTCGGGTCGCGCCCCGTCGCTTCGCCTGCTCCCCGAGGCCGCTGGGCCGCTGCCGCCATGGGTGCCTACCTCTCCCAGCCCAACACGGTGAAGTGCTCCGGGGACGGCGTTGGGGCCCCGCGCCTCCCGCTGCCCTATGGCTTCTCCGCCATGCAAGGCTGGCGCGTCTCCATGGAGGTGAGATGGCAGGGGCTCCAGCGCCGGCCGCAGCTCGGCGGGAACCTGGCCGAGAACGGGAGCGGGGTGCGGGGGATGGGGTCCTCCCCGGGGAAGGGTCGAGGCGGCAGTCCGAGGCCGCGGTCGGTGGCCGCAGCGAGCGCGGGGTCGGGGCCGGAGAGGGAGCAGCGGGTGTCGGGGGACCTGGGGCCGACGGCCAGGGGCAGCGAGGGCTCTGCCATGTGGGGAGCGGCACCTTCCACCCACTGACTGCGCTTTCGCGGTGCCTTCGCGCCATCCTCTGCTGCCTGGACAGCCCTTCGGACTCGTAAGCGGTGTGAGGGTTAGTGTCGGGCTGAAGACGGGCAGAGGGATTATTTACTCGTTTATTTGTAGGGGGAAGAGCCGAAGAGATAGCAGTGACTTTATTTATCAAGTCTGTGAGGTGGGAGGCCTCTTTGGATGTGAAACTTGACAGTGAAAGGAAGCCAATAAGTCTCTTTCCCATTCCTGACACCTATTTGCCTGTCCTTGAGCATCGCCTGTTAATTTCAGAGGGGCTAGCCTCATCTCCAAGAATTGTCACTCCTATGGCCTCTCATCTAAGGGCCTTTGGAGACCTTTGGAAAACGTAAATCACATTTATTTTTATTACGCTTGGTATTTTTCCTCTCTCGCAAACTTAGTAATTGTCGTTTGCTTGTTGTAGTTTGCTTTCCTTGATTTTCACAGTCATTGCATCAATTTTATCCTCAGAACCTAAGAACTTTTTCTTTTTAAGATTTTACTTTGGATAAAAGAAATGAGGGGGACACATGTGAATGAAAATGAGTAATACTGAATAGATGTGAAACTCCAAAGAAGAAAAGGTAAACTGTGGGAGGAATGAAAGAAAAGGGGACTGTGTGTGTGTGTTGAAAATGTTGTGAGGTCTAGGCAGATGAGCCAAGGGAAAATGCTCCATGTCTGAGGTTCAGCATTTATCCACGGGTTTCAGGTAATAGCCAAGTACTGTTTCCCTTGGGATTTTTTTTTTCTTCTCAAATTTTTCGCTCCTCCCTGTGGTTAGCTCTGGAATAACAGTGTGAACGTCAGTGGTTTGTACTCAGAGCAACCTTTGAAAATGGTTCTATCACTAGATAACCAAATTCTAGAGTGGAGAGGATCCTGTAGTTCATCTCATCTAGCTTGGCTCCCACATTAATTTTTTTAAAAATGGTAAAGCTGCTGTACAGAGGGGTTACAGTAGTATAAGTCAGGTAAAGAGTACATTTCTTTTTGGACAATGTCACCACTGGTTCCTCTCTGGGTTGCTCTCACATTTTACAGTTAGGAATTTGAGGCCTAGAAAGGTTAGGACACCTGTACCTTGGTGGAAAGAATCTAGGATCAAATTGTTGTTCAAGACACTTACTAAACACTGTTTTCATCTGTGTCAAATGAAGCACCACATTCATATTCCCCAGCAATGCACAGTCTATATGGTGGTACATGTAGTTATCTATTAGAAACATCTGGATATAGCTTCAAAAGGAAAGTGTAGGGCTGGGTTTGAGTGAGTTAGGAAGTCTGCAAGTTTGATTTCTATGTCAATTTCTGTTCAAGTGACATTTACAGTGAATATCTCATCTCACAGGCCTTCCCTTCAAGTTTTTCATACCTTATTTTCCACTTCTATGGAATGGGAATGGTTTTTCCATTTCATTGGAACTCTTCTTTCTAGTTTTCTTTATGAATTGCGTTGCTTGGATATTAGGTTTCCAAGTTCTTTGCCCAGGGATTCTGTGCTTTGGGCTTCTCTGTTGGATATTTCCCTTTGTTTTGCTTTCTCCTCTGGTAATTACAAAATAGCTTTTTGGCCAGGAGGGGGTGTCAGGTTTTGTTTGATGTGGAACAGATAATCTTGCTAGATTTGCTCCTTAGATTTTAATACTCCTGAGAGTTTTGGCATTGAAGTCTTCCTAATGTGCCTTTTTAAATTTTACTTTTGTTTGAATAGTTAAATATCCTAATTAAACCCTCCTTTTCTACTTCATTGATACTTTTCCTCCTGGGTTTGTTTCTTCTCAGAGTGTAACTGTTTCTTTGCTATTGTAAGAAAATAGTTATGACTTCAAGCCTTTTAAGTGAATCTTAGCTTTTCAGGCTAAGGATATAGCTCAGTGATAAATAAATAAATGAATAAATAAAATAGCTGGGTGCTGATAGCTCTCTTTATACTTGGCTACTCAGAATGCTGAGATTAGGGGGCTGGGAAGGTGGCTCAGTGGTAGAGCGCTTGCCTTGCATGCTTGAGGCCCTGGGTTCGATTCCTCAGCACCACATAAGCAGAAAAAAAAAGTCGGAAGTGGCACTGTGGCTCAAGTGGTAGAGTGCTAGCCTTGAGCTAAAGAGCTGAGGGGCAGCGCCCAGGCCCAGAGTTCAGGCCCACGACCGGACCCCCAAGAATGCTGAGATTAGGAGGATGGCAGCTCAGAGTTGGCCACCATAGACTCCATCTCCAAAATAACCAGCCAAGAGCCAGGCTAGAGGCATGGCTTAAGTGGTAGAACACTAGCTGATCAAGCTTGAAAGCCCTGAGTTCAGCCCCCTTCCCCAGCAAAATAATCCCAAACCAACACCACCACAAAGTGTAGTTTAGTAACTCCTAATCTTTAAAGCTTACTTGCACCAATTAATGAAGTCTTAACTTATTTGATAGGTTTTAATGATTCAGTTCAGGTAAGGTTATCTTCCCAATACATGTGATAAAGATTGTTAAAATTTTAACTGATGGATAGATTTAGCCTTAGAGGCAACTGTTTTATCTCTTCTCTTGAGGCAAGGAACAGCTGTTACCATTTTATACTTTTGACTGTCTCCAGTCTTTCTTGCTATGAAACCCAGGTTGTTTTGAGGAGAGTTAGTCAGAATACAACTTGATGTTCTCACTTCTGCATAGTTTGTGAGATCTCAGCTGGTTGAGCTGTGAGCTTGAGGTTAAGAGGTAAGTTTGTGGAGAGAGGGGTGCTAAGAAATATATAAGAAAAGATACTGAGTTCCATGGCTAACAAGAAGTCCAGTCTGAAAACAAGTGTAGTAGATAACATAGTCTTAAAGGGACAAGGTCTTTTGTTTGTTTGGTTTTGGTGGTACTAGTGTTTGAACTCAGGGCCTTGCCCTTCCTAAGCAAGCACTATTATTGCTCAACTACTCTTCTGCTACTCCTCCTGACTTTTGTTGGTTGTTTTTGAGATAGGGTCTCATTTCCTGTCCACAGTGCACAACTGGACAAAATTTGCCTGTATTGGCTGACTGGTAGATACATGACAGATATGTGACACTGCATCTAGCTCTTCACTGAGGGGTCATCTGGAGGACTCTTTCTGCCTGAACTGGCCTCCAGCCTCGATCCTCCTAATCTCAGCATCCAGGTAGCTAGGATCACAGGTATATGCACCTACAAATGAGAATTAGGGTTTTTTAATTTAATAAGTTATATCTTCCTTTCATTAAAGGCAGTATCAATATGTACAGTATAACTTTGAGTAGACTAGTTATTGCCATTCAGAGATAGTGAACATAGAAGATCATCTAAAATATAATACTGAACAGAACTTTCTTAAAATACTTGCATGACTCTGTGTGTGTGTACGTATGTGTGTATGCACATGTGCTCATGCCAGTCTTGAGCTTGAACTCGGCCTGGGCACTATCCCTGAGCTTAATTGGGGATAAGAGGCTCACGGACTTTCCTGCCTGGGTTGGCTTTAAACCACGATTCTCAGATCTCAATCTCCTGAGCAGTAAGGATTGTAAGCATGAGCCATATGTGCCCCACTGGAAGTATCTTGATCTTAACAACTGAACTTAAGGTGTTTAGATGAGCCAGGTGCTGGTGGCTTATGCCTGTAATCCTAGCTACTCAGGAGGCTGAGATCTGAGGATCAAGGTTTAAAGCCAGCCTGGGCAAGAAAGTCCATGACACTTTTTTTTTGTTGTTGTCAGTCATGGGGCTTGAACTCTGGGCTTGGGCGCTGACCCTGCTCTTCAGCTCAAGACTAGCACTCTACCACTTGAGCCACAGCGCCACTTCTGGTTTTCTAGTGGTTTATTGGAGATAAGAGTCTCACGGACTTTCCTGCCCGGGCTGGCTTTGAACTTCAATCCTCAGATCTCAGCCTCCTGAGTAACTAGGATTACCCAAGTGAGCCACCTGCGCCCTGCAAGACTTATCTCCAATAAACTACCCAGAAAATGGGAAGTGGTGCTGTGGCTCAAGTGATAGAATGCTAGCCTTGAGCTGAAGAGCTGAGGGACAGTGCCCAGACCCAGAGTTCAAGCCCCACAACTGACAAAAA
>NW_012267236.1:7848422-7849166 GCF_000151885.1 Dipodomys ordii
GAGCCCTCTACCACTTGAGCCACAGGGCCACTTCCAGTCTTCTGGTGGTTTATTGGAGATAAGAGTCTCACAGACTTTCCTACCAGAGCTGGCTTTGTACTGTGACTCTCAGATCTCAGCCTCCTGAGTACCTAGGATTATAGGCATGAGTCACCTGAGCCTTATGGTTCTTATGTAGCTAGATTGATTAGGACTCAGCACTTCATCAGTTTGTTTGTTTGTTTGTTTTGTCGGTTGTGGGGCTTGAATTCTGGGCCTGGGAGCTGTCCCTCAGCTCTTCAGCTCAAGGCTAGTGCTTTACCACTTGAGCCACAGCACCATTTCCATCCTTTCTGCTTATGTGGTGCTGAGGAATCCAACCCAGGGCCTCATGCATGCAAGGCAAGCACTCCACCTCTGAGCCACCTTCCCAGCCTGGACTTCATCAGTTTTTTTCTGTAAAGGTGGGTGTCTCATAGATTTTTTTGGCCTGAGTTGACCTCAAACTTCAGTCCTTATCTCAGCCTCCTGAGTTGCTAGGATTACAAGCATGAGCCATACTGAGGAGTGCCTAGCCTCTTTTGCACTTTTGATCTCACTTTTAGGGAACTCACTAACAAAGTCACAATTCACTCAGGCTTTCTTCTATATCTTGTAGTTTGTTCTCTTAAATCTATTTCTCTTTCTCTCTCTCTCTCTCTCTTTTTTGGGTCCGGTCATGGGGCCTGAACTCTGGGCCTGGGCACTGTCCCTCAGCTCTTCAGC
>NW_012267236.1:7849216-7888051 GCF_000151885.1 Dipodomys ordii
ATGGGGCCTGAACTCTGGGCCTGGGCACTGTCCCTCAGCTCTTCAGCTCAAGGCTAGTGCTCTACCACTTGAGCCACAGCACCACTTCTGGCTTTTTTTCTTTTTGCATATGTGGTGCTGAGGAATCGAACCCAGGGCCTCATGCATGCAAGGCAAGCACTCTGCCACTGAGCCACTTTCCCACTCCCCGCTCCCTCTTTCTCTTCTCTCTTTCTCTCTCTTCTCTCTGGTGCTTTTCCTGGGGCTTTAACTCAGAGCCGGGGCTGTGCCCCTGAACTTTTGTGCTCAAGACTAGCACTCTACTGCTTGAGCCACAGCTGTACTTCTAGCTTTAATTTTTTAGTTGTTATTATAAAGGTGATGTACAGAGGGGTTATAGTTACATAAGTCAGGCAAAGAGTATGTTGTTATGTTTTTAAATAGTCCCAGGGCTTGAACTCAGGGCCTGGACACTGTCCCTGGGCTTTTGCTCAAGGCTAGCACTCTAACACTAGAGTCACATTGCCACTTTTAGCTTTTTCTGTTTATGTGGTACTGAGGAATGGAACCCAGGCCTTCATGCATGCTAGGCAAGCACTCTACTACTAAGCCACATTCCCAGCCCAAGAGTACATTTCTTCTTGGGCAATGTCACCTCTTTCCTCATTCTCTCCTAGTGTTTTCCTCCCAGCCCCACTCACAAATTGTATAGTTCATTTTCAACATGTGAGTACTTCTGGCTTTTTTGGTGCTTAATTGGAGATAAGAGTCTCAGGGACTTTCCTGCCCTGACTGGCTTTGATCCTCAGATCTTAACCTCCTGAATAGCTAGGGTTTCAGGCATGAGCCACTGCTGCCCAGCTCTATTAGCCTTTTGTTGTTGTTGGTTGGGGCTTGAACTCAAGGCTTGAGTGCTGTCCCTAATATCTTTTTGCTGAATGCTAACACTTTACCACTTTGAGCCACGGTGCCACTTCCAGTTTTTGGAGGTTAATTGGAGGTAAGAGTCTCCTGTGCAGGCTGACTTTGAAGCCCAATCCTCAGATCTCAGGTATGAATATAAGTGTGAGCCACTGGTGCTGGGCATATTAGCTTTTCTTTTTTCTTTTTTGCCAGTCCTGAGGCTTGAACTCAGGGTCTGGGCACTGTCTCTGAGCTGCTTTTACTGGAGGCTAGCGCTCTACCACTTGAGCCACAGAACTACTTCGAGCCTTTTCTCTTTATGTGGTACTGAGAAATCAACCCAGAACTTCATGCATGCTAGGCAAGCACTCTTACCAAGCCACAATCCCAGTCCGTATTAGCCTTTTTGACATAACTTTTCTGTGTAGTGTAGGGAAGTGATACAACTTAATTCTTTTGCCTGTAAATATCATGCAAAATATTGTCTCAGCGGGGCTGGGAAGGTGGCTCAGCGGTAGAGTGCTTGCCTTGCATGCATGAGGCCCTGGGTTTGATTCCTCAGCACCACATAAGCAAAAAGCCGGAAGTAGTGCTGTGGCTCAAGTGGTAGAGCGCTAGCCTTGAGCTGAAGAGCTGAGGGACAGTGCCCAGGCCCAGATTTCAGGCCCCATGACCGGACCCAAAAAAATATATATATATTGTCTCAGCTTCATTTGATTAAAAACTTTCCTTTTCCTCCTAGTAGTTTAAGATACTAGTTTCAACTCAGTCTTTTTTTTTTCCTTCTTTTTCTTTGTTCTTTTCTTTTGTCAGTCTTGGGGCTTGAACTCTGGGCGCTGGGTGCTGTCCCTCAGCTCTTCAGCTCAAGGCTAGCATTCTACTACTTGAGCCACAGCACTACTTCCGGTTTTCTGGTGGTTTATTGGAAATAAGAATCTTACAGCCTTTCCTGCCTGGGCTGGCTTTGAACCTTGATCCTCAGCTGAATCTCAGCCTCCTGAGTAGCTAGGATTTCAGGTGTGAGCCACTGGCACCCGGCAGGATTACATGTTTGAGCCAAGGTGCCTGGCTTCACTAAGTTTTTTGAGTATCATTGTCAAAGATCAATTGGCTGTCAATATGAGGGCTTATTTCTGGACTCTGAACTCTACCCTATCAATTTGTGTGTCTTTATTCCAGAACTATACTGTTTTGCTTATTGTAGCTTTGTAGTAAGTTTGAAATTGGGAAGTATGAATCTTCAGATTTATTATTCTTGTTTCTCCTTTTCTATATCTTCTTACAGATTTTAGGAATAACTTGTTAATTTGTTCATAAAAGGCACTTTAGGCTTCCATAGGGATTGTACTGAATCTGTGGATCAACTGTAGTATTACTGTCTTAATACATTAAGTCTGGTTCACAAACACAGACACTGTTTAAGAGGCATTTATTTATTTATTTTTGTGGTACTTGGGTTGGAACTAGAGCCTCAGGCTTGCTAGTCTGCCAAAATGGACCACCCCTCCAGCCTGGCCTTTTCTGGTTCTTTGGAGATTGAGTCTTGACATTTCTGCCCAGGCCGGCCTTAAACCATGAACTTCCATTCTCAACCTCCTGAATAGTTAAGATTGCCGGCCTGAGGTACAGATGGCTGGTTTCACTGATTATTTGTAGTATATGATCCTGCTTTCCTACTAGTGCATGCCTGAGACAAAATCCTATTTTGGACCTTGCATCCATCTTCACTTTATTGAGACAGAACGTACGTACGTGTGTGTGTGTGTGTGTGTGTGTGTGTGTGTGTCCATTGAGACAGAACATGTGTGTGTGTGTGTGTGTCCATTGAGACAGAACATGTGTGTGTGTATCCTGGGGCTTGAACTCAGGGTCTGGGTACTTTCTCCATCTTCACTTTATTGAGACAGAACGTACGCGTGTGTGTGTGTGTGTGTGTGTGTGTGTGTGTGTGTGTGTTCCATTGAGACAGAACATGTGTGTGTGTGTGTGTCCTGGGGCTTGAACTCAGGGTCTGGGTACTTTCCCTGAGCGTTTGTGCTCCAGGCTCGTGATCACCTGCACCACAGCTCCACTTCTGGCTTTTTTGGTAGTTAATTGGAGATAAATGTCTCACAGATTTTCCTGTCCAGGCTGGCTTCCAACTGGGATCCTCGATCTCAGCCTCTGAGTGGCTAGGATAGTTTCAATGCATAAGTGGTTGAATCTAGACATATGGAGCCTGCAATTATGGATATTTTTGAATATTAATGTTTATTTACATATTTGGTATCATTTACCAATGAAGCTATCTTAGCCTGGCCATTTCTTTGTGCAAAGTTTTTTCCCCCTTTATACATGTAGCAATTTACATCTTAACCATTAAAAAATCTATTGGGGATGTGGCTCAAGTGTTACAGTACTTGCTTAGCAAGCATGATGTCTTTAGTTCAAACCCCATTACCCCCAAATCATCAACAACAAAGAAATGGCCAGGCTAAGATAGCTTCATTGACTCTAATTCAGAAAAGATTATTTTTTATCTATTTGCTGGTTTGGGGGCTCAAACTCAGCCTGGACACTGTCCCTGCTCCAAGGCTAGTGCTTTACTACTTGTGACTTTTCTGTGATTAAGGAGAGATAAGAGTCTTACTGGGGGCTGGGAAGGTGGCTCAGTGGTGGTAGAGTGCTTGCCTTGCATTCATGAGGCCCTGGGTTCGATTGCTCAGCACCACATAAGCAAAAAGAAAAAAAGCCAGAAGTGGTGCTGTGGCTCAAGTGGTACAGCTCTAGCCTTGAGGTGAAGAGCTGAGGGACAGTGTTCAAGCCCACAACCAGACCCCCCCCCCAAAAAAAAAGAGAGTCTTACTGGCTTTCCTGCCTGGGAAACCTTGAACCTCATCCTCAGATCTCAGCCTCCTGAGTAGCTAAGATTACAAATGTGCCCACCAGCACCTGGCTCAGAAAAGATTATTTTATGGGCAAAGTTGTAAAGAGAAATTGAAGTGCTTAGAGTAAATAGAGCAGAGCTGGGTGCTGGTGGCTCATGCCTGTAATCCTAGCTACTCAGGAGGCTGAGATCTGAGGATCATAATTCAAAGTCAGCCTGGGCAGGAAAGTCCATGAAACTCTTTTTTTTTTGGGGGGGGGGTCCAGTCGTGGGGCCTGAACTCTGGGCCTGGGCGCTGTCCCTCAGCTCTTCAGCTCAAGGCTAGCGCTCTACCACTTGAGCCACAGCGCCACTTCCGGCTTTTTTCTTTTTGCTTATGTGGTGCTGAGGAATCGAACCCAGGGCCTCGAGCATGCAAGGCAAGCGCTCTACCACTGAGCCACCTTCCCAGCCCAAGTCCATGAAACTCTTATCTCCAATTAACCATCAGAAAACAAAGTGACATTGTGGCTTTGGTGGTAGAGCACTTGCCTTGAGCTGAAGAGCTGAGGGACAGCACCCAGGCCCAGAGTTCAAGCCCCATGTGTGACCAAAAAAGAAAGAAAGAAAAGAAAGTAGAGTAACAGTACAGGCCCAAAATCTCACCAAGAAATGGAAGAGTGAATAATTTAGAAACTTCCAAGAATTGAAACCTCAATTCTTGAGGTAAAAGGTGAATATTGCCCTTATTTTGTTTTGGAAAAAAGGATAGAGAAGAAAAATGAAGGCTGGTACTAAATGTCAGAGCAAATATTATTTAAACTGCAAAATCCAGTAGACAGAGAACCTTTCCATGTTTTGCATCATCTTCACAAGTCCTGTGATAATGTGGCTAAGTTAGATGTTAATCCATATGATTGAATAGAAGATTGCATATCACATGGTAGCTGGCTAGTGATAATGCAGTAGTTAGCCTTCTGTGTCAAAGGTGCACTTGCAGACATTTTAGAAAGTAATTGTGGCAGTGCTGAACATGTATGCACTTCCTTTTCTTTTTCTTTCTTTCTTTTTTTTTTTTTGGTATTGCTGAGGATCAAACCCAATATACAGACTTATTTTCTAAAGAATACAACAACCATTTATGTAACATTTACATTGTATTAAGTATCATAAGTAATCCAGGGTGATTTAAAGTATACAGGAGGAGCCAAGTGCCGTTAGCTCATGCCTGTAATCCTAGCTACTCAGGAGGCTGAGATTTGAGGATCATGGTTCAAAGCCAGGCCTTGAAGTAAAGTCCGTGAGACTCTTATCTCCTATTAACCAGAAAACCAAAAGTGGTGGCTTACATGCTAGCACACTAGCCTTGAGCGAAAAGCTTAGGGACAGCACTCAGGCCCAGAGTTCAAGCCCAATGACTCCCCTCCAAAAAACAAAACAAAACACAAAACCAAGAAGTATATAGGAGGATGTGTGTAGGTTCTTACTGTGCCATTTTTTAATAAAAGAAGTATGAGCATCCATAGATTTTGGTATCTTCAGTGTGTTTTGGAATCAGTTTCAGAATCAGTTTCCTATGTGTAACAAGGAATGACCCTTAGATGGTAGAATGGTAATTTAAGACCAATTCTTAGATTTGTTGTTGTTATTATTGTTCAGAAAGACAAGGAAGAAGTTCTCTTATTACACAAACAAAATTTAAATGCATGTTGGAAAGTAGAAATTATGCAATCTTACCTTCTACTCTTACACACCTAAGTTTGACATATGATCTTCTACACATATAGTCTTTTTGAGTCAGTATTTCACCAGGAAGCCCAGGCTGTCATGGAACTCACTGTAAAGTCCAGATTGGGCTTGAGCTCTTGTTCTTTCTGCCTTTGTTTGTTTTTTTGTCCTGTCGTGGGGCCTGAACTCTGGGCCTGGACGCTGTCCCTCAGCTCTTCAGCTCAAGGCTAGTGCTCTACCACTTGAACCACAACTCCATTTTCATTTTTTTTTTCTTTTTTGCTTATGTGGTGCTGAGGAATCGAACCCACGGCCTCATGCATGCAAGGCAAGTGCTCTACCACTGAGCCACCTTCTCAGCCCTCTGCCTCTGTTGAGTTTCTGGAACAATATATGTGCTCCACCACACCTAGTTTGCTTGCTTGTTTTTTGTTTTGGGCCGGTCCTGGGGCTTAAATTCATGGCCTGGGCACTGTCCCTGAGCTTTTTGCTCAAGACTAGCACTCTACCACTTGAGCCACAGCGATATTTCAAGCCTTTTCTGTTTATGTGGTACTGAGGAATCAAACCTGGGGCTTCATGCATGCTAGGCAAGCCCTCTACCACTGAGCCACATTCCCACTCCCACTTGCTTGTTTTTGAGAGTGTTTCACTGTGGAGTTCAGGTAAGCCTTGTACTGGGCAATTCTCCTGCCTTAGCCTTCCCAAGTGCTGGGATTTCAGATGTGCACCATCATGTCTGGCTTCATATTCATCATTTCAAACAGCTGCATGTATAGGAGGAATTTTACAATTTTTAAATGTATTAAATGTTGCTATAATAAATATATACATATTTTTCATATTGTCTAATTACATTCATATAATAAACAGTCTGGTTACTAAATCACATTGGACATTTTGTTACATATTATCATATGGCTCTCCAGGCAAGCTATAATAATTTATATTCCTGTTGATAAGGCTAGGAGAATGTGCTTTTACAAAACTCCCTTCTCCCCCTTCCCCCCCTCCCCACCCACTCTCCCTCCCGCCCCATCCTGGGGCTTGAACTCTGGTCCTAGGTGCTGTCCCTGGGCCTGGGCCTCTTTGTGCTCAAGGCTAGTGCTCTACCACTTGTGCAATAGCCCCATTTCTGGCTCTTTATGAGTAGTTTATTGGAGATAAGAGTCTCACAAGAGTTTCCTGCCCAGGCTGACTTTAAACCATGATCCTCAGATCTCAGCCTCTTGAGTAGTTAGGATTAGAGGTGTGAGCTACTGGTGCCCAGCTCAAAGCTTCATCCTTACTACAACTATATATTACTCTTTCCTCATCCTGATTTTATAAGAAGAATTTCTTCCTTCTCTTCTCTCTTTTTTCTCTCCCTCCCTCCCTTTTTTCTTTCTTTTTCCTTTTATTTTCCTCCCTCTCTCCCTCCCTCTCTTTCCTTTCTCCTTCTTTCTTTCTCTCCCTCCCTTTCTCCTTTCTTTTCTTCCTTCTTTCCCTCCTTCCCTCCCTCCCCCCTCTCTCTTTTTTGCTGCTGATACTAGAGTTTGTTTGTTTTTTTGGGTCTGGTCGTGGGGCCTGAACTCTGGGCCTGGGCACTGTCCCTCAGCTCTTCAGCTTAAGGCTAGCACTCTACCACTTGAGCCACAGCGCCACTCCGGCTTTTTTCTTTTTGCTTATGTGGTGCTGAGGAATCGAACCCAGGGCCTCAGGCATGCAAGGCAAGCGCTCTACCACTGAGCCATCTTCCCAGCCCCTGATACTAGAGTTTGAAGAGGGCCTTGCCCTCTTCCTTGGCTTTTTCTCAAGGCTGATACTCTACCACACCTCTATTCCCTTTTCCCTATTTAAATATTCAGTTATTTGATTACTAATGAGGCTAATTATTTTATCATATTTATACTTAGGTTAGATCTACTTCAAAATCATACACTTGAGGAACATACTTTGAAAACAGGGTATAGGTTCAAAAGATATGATATACTGCGATCTAGAGTAGCATTATAGGATAGAAAAGACTAAGTGATCCTTTCTATTCTACCAGTAGGGAGTATGGTAGGAAGAGTATCTCTCTCTTTCCTACCAAAAAAGGTAGAATTGGTGGATCAACTTTTTACATTTTAGTAATAAACTAAGTCTTTAAAAACATTTAATTTACTTTGGATAAAGCTAAATATTCCCATTCAGTATTGTCCCCAGTGTCTATATATATTCTTATATCTTCTCATATTTAATTGATTTTATTATCTTTCTCTGTGTCCCATGGTATTAACAGTATGAAAAAAACAAACAAACATATACTTATGATCCCTCTTCAGCTTAATACATGTTTTGTACTCCCTTCCCACGAGTGCTGGAGATTGAACCCAGGAGACTGCACGTGCTATCTAAGACTACATCCCCAGTTTCATGTAGTTTTGCTGTCTTTGTTTAACAAAATTTCTTGGAGGGAGGGCATCCGTGGATTTTTCATTTCAAGGAATGGAATACTGGTAGAACTCCAGTTTTCATTACAATAATTTACTGTTGTTCAATTTAACATTTGTAAATATAAATTTGGGCTTAAATTTCATGCCAACAAGATAAACTATAAAATCAGTTGGAGAAAAATCAGCATAAAAGTAGCACCGTTCTTCTTGTTAAAACTAATTAAAACACTTGGCATGACTTAGGTTCTTGTACCTATATATATGCCATGTCAGTTCAGTTCTCTCACTGTTTTTCTCCTTACTTGTTCTACTCTTTCCTTCCAATTTGTCACATATATTCCCCACTAGAATATAAAGGTTTTTTTTTTTATGATTCATGAGTCTTTCATTTACTGACATATAGCTCAAATATCCAAACACATCTAGGCACATAATGGGTTCCAGAATACTTGATGAGTGAATAAATTCTTAGGCACATTCAAGTTTTAGAATTGCTGGTGGAAGGTCCTGGGCAATAAATACATATCCTAAGTGCAAGTGAGAAGGTATTGATATAGTGGTGAGAAGAGAGGGAGGTACAGGAGGGAACCAACTAGCATAGCTTGTGGTAGAATATTAGGAAGAGTGAGAAAACAGGTAGCTACGTCCAAGACATAAGACCAAAAGGCAAAAAAAACAAAACAAAAAAAGACCAAAAGGCACTAAAGTTGATGATCATAACTATGTCAACCATGACAACCCCTTAGTTTCTGGAGTACTCTCTCCTGCAGATAGGGACCTAGGTTTTGTTTTGTTTTTGTTTTGTTTCTCACCTTAACTAAGACATAGTTATTTTAGGGACAACAGAAGGATTTTCTCACTTTTGAAAAAATTAGAAATTTTAAGGTTCTAGTGCTTATAAGAGAAGGGAGAGTTAAGAAGATGGAGAAAGTGGCACTGTGGCTCAAATGGTAAAGTGTTTGCCTTGAGCTGAAGAGCTCAGGGACAACACCCAGGTTCAGAATTCAAGCCCCATGACCGACACCCACCCCCTCCCCCCAAAAAAACGAAACTATGTGCAGGCACTGGTGGCTCACACCTGTAATCTGGAGTCTGGTATCTGAGGATCAGGGTTTGAAGACTGCCAGGCAGGAAAGTGGCACTGTGGTAGGATGCTAGCCTTGAGCAAAAGGAGCTGAGGGACAGTGCCCAGGCCCATAGTTCAAGCCCCAGGACCAGTGTGCATGCACGTGCACACACACACACAAATAAAGGATAAGTAAGCAAAGTACAGAGTTGCATTATTTTATTTATAGAGAGCCCCTGAAGGAAAATTAGGTTGTAACCTGCTATACATTTTACTTTAGGGTTCATAGTCTTGCTTGATCTTTGACTTATTTTTAAACATTAGTTTGAAGTGCCCAAATTCTGTGATTAGAAGAATTTGACCAAGTTCAATCCTGCAGTGAAAAGCATTCCTATATCTTAATACATTGGGCAATTGTACAAAATCATCAGATATGCTATGCTATTAGAATTGAATGGAATCTTTCCATGTGAGGATAGGTGAGAAAGCTGAGAGCTTGAAGTGTTGTAAATTCTAGTTAACAAGTCTTAAACACAGCTGTGGTTTAAGGGCTTTATTGGGGAGATACTGTTTGTAAATCTTACAGCTTAGCCTAGTGGTAACTCAATAGCGAAACAATACATTTTCAGTCATCTGGACTGAGATCTGGGCAGAGGTAACTAGATTACAGAGGTAGTGCTCTGATTCTCCCCTCTTTGTTCTTTTCTGTTCCCTTTCCTAGTTTGAATTTTCCCTCCTTTACCTCTCTTTATCCCTACCCTGTTACTTCTTTTCTTATTATCCATTTGCTTTCTCATTTCTAGGCCCTACTAGGCCAGTCAGGAAAGGTTTATGATAAAAATATGTGAAGGTACTTTATGTCATATGATATACAAGGAAGAATAGTCTTTGACTTTGAGATGCTGATGATTATGCTCTTTTTCATAGGATGCTCACAACTGTATTCCTGAACTGGACAGTGAGACAGCCATGTTTTCTGTATACGATGGACATGGAGGTAACTTTAGCACACCATAATGGCAACATTTGAGGACCCTAATTCCAGACTTTTAGGGAAGGAGGTCCTTTGTTCTTTTACTTTTCAGAGTTCTGGCCCAGGTGTTTAATTTCCTGCCTAGTGATATTTTCCTCTGACAATCCTTTTCTCTCTAGTAAGGCATTTTATTAGTGAATAATTTGTCTAGGTCTTCATATAAAATTCCTTTTCTTAGATTGGTATTTATCTTTTTTAAAAAAACAAAAACTAAGAATACAGTTATGAAAAGACACAACGGATGTAGTTATTTACTCCTCAGAAAAATGGTGGTAAATCCATTTTTATGTGTGGGAAGCAGTGCTTTAGATAACTTAACTTTTATTCTAGGAGAGGAAGTTGCCTTGTATTGTGCCAAATATCTTCCGGATATCATCAAAGATCAGAAAGCCTACAAGGAAGGCAAGCTACAGAAGGTCTGTCTTTCCCCTTGAGTGGGTTTTTCCCTTTGTTTCCCAACTCTTGGCTTTTCCTTACTCTTTGCCCCCAGCTGCTGCTTATTTACTGCACTTCTTCTTAAAGAACCCTGTGCCTAAAATAAGCTTATTCCCACTTGGGTCCTTTTAGATCTGCCTTATTCTCAGGTCTTTGAACTGTTTTACCTATCCTGAGTATCTTGTCTAGTGTGGTTGACCACACCTGAATATGCCTTCCACAAGAGTGCTTAGGATTTTATACAGGCAATTTGTTTTGTTCCCACTTCACTTTTTCCTATACTTGCCTTAGACTATTTTGTTTATATTCAGGCTTTAGAAGATGCCTTCTTGGCTATTGATGCCAAACTGACCACTGAGGAAGTCATTAAGGAGTTGGCACAGATTGCAGGAAGACCTACTGAGGATGAGGATGAAAAAGAAAAAGTAGCTGATGAAGATGATGGTGAGTATGGCATCCCATGTTCAAGAGGAAATCATATTATCAGTTCTAAGGCAGAGTGGCTTCCTAGGGACCTGGGGAGTCCTCATATTAAAGAACCCTGTGGTGTTCTGCACTGCATGTGGTTATGAAAGGAGAGGAAATTAACCATTTTGGAGTACATAGTTGTAAGACTTTTTGCATACATTATCATTTGTCAATCTGAATGGGTCTTCCTGTTTCCTGCTGTTATTTTTGTGACCTTCTTTCAAGCCTGGAGCAGTTATTAGCCCCAAGAGCTAGCTATTGACCACCCTCATCCTAAGGCATTGTATGTGGGTTTCCTGGGTCCTCAGCAAGGAGTTTTCAACTGAACAAAACCAAATGAGAGATGAGAGGGGAAATACAGTCACTAGTGTTCCTTTGGCTTAAGGGGACAAAAGACAAAGACCAAAGGAGGTCTGTAGAGGAGAAGGAAGCTAAAGGATGTTCTTCTGAGACTTGCTAAGTGAGAGGAGCAGTAGGAGTGGGAGGTTGTGGGGAAGTTGGAACTCAGGCTGCTGGGGAGGTTGAGGCAGTGAGAGGGATTGATCCTGTGAGGAGTCTGGCATGGGGGCTCTGATTTAGCCTCTTCCCTGCAGTGGACAATGAGGAGGCTGCATTGCTGCATGAAGAGGCTACCATGACTATTGAAGAGCTGCTGACACGCTACGGGCAGAACTGTCAAAAGGGCCCTCCCCACAGCAAATCTGGAGCTGGGACAGGCGAGGAACCAGGGTCCCAGGGCCTCAATGGGGAGGCAGAACCTGAGGACCCATCTAGGGAAACTCCTTCACAGGAAAATGGCCCTACAGCCAAGGCCCACACAGGCCTTTCCTCCAACTCGGAACGTGGGATTGAGGCAGGCCCAATTGGAGAGCCTGGCACTCCCACTGGTGAGGCTGGGCCTTCCTGCTCTTCAGCCTCCGACAAGCTGCCTCGAGTTGCTAAGTCCAAGTTCTTTGAGGACAGTGAGGATGAGTCAGATGAGGCGGATGAGGAAGAGGAAGACAGTGAGGTAAGGGCCTGTGAGGGCAGGCAGATGGTAAAGTTGCAGAGAGGGCCTATTTAGTTGCCATCTGTAGCTTTCAGCTCTTCCTCCTATTTTATCATCATCCCCCAATACCTACTGTATTCTACTCTATAGCCTTTTGAGTACAGTATCTTCACCATCACAGGTACTGTTAGTCTTCTTCCTTTGTTGATAGTGAAACAGATATATCCTAGTTCTGGCCTTTCAGAGTCAGTCTCCTAGAAAAAGAACAAGAAGGTAGTTGCTGTTATTTTAGGTGTTTTCTGCTCTGGACAATTTATTTCTGGTCACATTGCCTGGAAGATACTTTTGGCTGATGGCCTTGACCTTCCTTGGGGCTTCTTGCTGGTGACTGCTGAGCCTGGTTCAGAGTGTCAGTTATGTATAGTCTAGCCCTCTCCCCTCTCCCAGATTGTCATGATCATATAGTTTTATCTTTCAGTGTTTTGAGGACCTGTGTTCAGTCAGGGCCTCTTGTGCTCCTAAGTATGAGTTGGGGCTTGGGGCTAAGAGCCATCCCAGTCTTAGCAGCCTGGGATCCTCCTTCTGGCAGGAATGCAGTGAGGAAGAGGAGGAGGAAGAGGAAGAAGAAGATGGCTACAGCAGTGAAGAGGCAGAGAATGAGGAAGAAGAGGATGATACTGAGGAGGCTGAAGAGGATGATGATGATGAAGAAGAAATGATGGTGCCTGGGATGGAAGGCAAAGAGGAGGTGTGTAGGAAAGAGGACCAATGAGTCTGGAAAAGCCAAGAGACAGATGTGGATCCTCTGATTTTGATTTTTAAGAGATTGACCCCTTTGATATCTTAGTACTACAATTGTAGTCAGGTGAATTTATTTATTAACCTAAAAAGGTAATACCAAAGGTAGAATTACCTATAGGAGGGAAACTGGGACCACAGCTCAAGTGGCCCTGGGTTTAATCCCCAATACCCTAAAAACAAGGGTAGGAACCACACTGTTGTCTATGGAGAGATGAAATCTGTTCTTCCCATTGGTTAAAGCTCTCTAGTATAGGTGCCTGGTCAGGAGTGCACCAAGTAGGCACTCGTGCCCAGGAGCTCCCACAAGGCTCCCCTTTCCTTCTTCTTAAGCCTGGTTCTGACAGTGGAACAACAGCAGTGGTGGCTCTGATACGAGGGAAGCAGTTGATTGTAGCCAACGCAGGAGACTCTCGCTGTGTGGTATCTGAGGCTGGCAAAGCTTTAGACATGTCCTATGACCACAAACCAGAGGATGAAGTGGAGCTAGCACGCATCAAGAATGCTGGTGGCAAGGTCACGATGGATGGACGAGTCAACGGAGGTCTTAACCTCTCCAGGGCCATTGGTAAGGGTCAAGAAACTGGGAAAACGTGGGATTTTGCTGTCTGTCCCAGACAATCTAGTAACAGACTCACAGCCCCTGTACCTTTCAAAGTAATTTTGTATCATCTCCCTCTGTTCTTAAAATATCTTGTGACATAGCTAAGATAGGTCTCATTATCTTCTGTTTCCTGGATGATGAAAAAGACAGATGAGCTACTTAAAATTCAGCAACCTAATGACATGGCTGAAACTAGGAAAAGTAGAACCTAGCTTTCAATTCCACTGCTTTGTGGAATTTTGTTAAGGGAAAGAAAAGGAATGAATGAATGAATGGTAAGGTTTGACTTGGCCCAAACACAAGTCTATATGAAGTATTCAAACTACTTGCCATATCTTTTCCTTCAGGAGACCACTTCTACAAGAGAAATAAGAATCTGCCACCTGAGGAACAGATGATTTCTGCCCTTCCTGACATCAAGGTGCTGACTCTCACTGATGACCATGAATTTATGGTCATTGCCTGTGACGGCATCTGGTAAGCACTGGGTGGAACACCCTCAAATGCCCTTTTTTGTAGCATTACTTTTCTTTGACTCGGAGCTGCTGATTATACTAAGGCCAGCTTCTTAGTCAAAACCACCAAGCCTAAGGCTGAGGAGATTTTCTGTAGGTATTGACTTTGGGTCACTACCTTTACCTTGCCTTGTTTGGTCTAAAAACAGTCTGATCTTCTCTTTTTGACCCCAGGAATGTGATGAGCAGCCAGGAAGTTGTAGACTTTATTCAATCAAAGATAAGCCAACGTGATGAAAATGGGGAGCTACGGTTATTGTCATCCATTGTGGAAGAGGTGAGTTAAGGGTTGAGAAGAAAGAGCATTTGGTTTGCATAGCCATGGTCTTTTCTTTAGAGCTAGAACCAGAGCCTGGTAGTGCTTATCAATTATCCACAGACACCAAATCTTGACTAAAAAGTTCTACCTTCCCTCATATCCCTTACTTAGCTTGTGTATGTAACAGACTCACTAGTGGCTATTTTTTGAAGTCCATTGCCCATACCCCTTCCCTCTACCACCCTAGGCTACCAGAGCTAGCCCTCTTGTGGAACTGTAGGTTCCAGGAAGGTTTTCAAACTCTGTGGCTGAGCTGCCCCATCCTTTTTGTAGTTGCTGGATCAGTGCCTGGCACCAGACACTTCTGGGGATGGTACAGGGTGTGACAACATGACCTGCATCATCATTTGCTTCAAGCCCCGAAACACAGCAGAGCTCCAACCAGAAAGTGGCAAACGGAAACTGGAGGAGGCACCCTCTGATGAGGGGACTGAAGAAAATGGCAACAGTGACAAGAAGAAAGCCAAGCGGGACTAGTAGTCATCCAGATCCCTGCCCACCTGGACTGTTTTTTGAGCCCTCCGGACCTGAGACTGAATTTTGTCTTTTTCCTTTAGCCTTAGCAGTGGGTATGAGGTGTGCAGGGAGAGCCGAGTGGCTTTCCACAGCCCATTCCAAAGAGGCCGCTCTCCTTCCACACGGCAGCCTGGAGCCTCTGATGTCCTCTCCGGCCTCCTCGCTCCTTTGGGCTCATCACCAGTGGGTTCTGTGCCTGTGCTCTATTGTGTTGGAGGGAAAGACTGGTGGTTTCTGGTTTTTACTCTGTGAACACTTTATTTAAGAACATTCTTTTTTATTAGCGGCTCCATGGTCCCCAGCCGCTTGTGCCCACTCTGTTGTACACTTTCAATCAACACTTTTTCAGACTAAAGGCCAAAACCTAATTGTGCCCATGGTGTCCGTTTTCTCTCTACTGCTGTGGCCCCCAACTTGGTAGCCCAGGAAGCATCTGGCAAGTCCCTGTGTGTGTGTGTGTGTGTGTGCGCGCGCGTGTGCATTCTGCGTGCCTGTAAGAGAGAGGCCAGTGGGCATTGTAGCCTGCCCCAGCGAGTTCACTCGGCTAGGCCCAGGTCACAGGTCATCGTCTCTCCGACTCTGAGTGACTTCCTAGTTCCTCTGCGAGGGGGGCGGCGCACACTTCCTGGCTGGCCGGCCGGCCCGGTTTGTGCGGCCGCTGATTGGGTGTCTCGGCGAGCATCACAATCACTTCCTGGTCACGTCGGGGCCGCGCTTGCGGTTCTGCATGCCGCGGACTACGCGTCCCGTGCGGCTGCGCGGCGGCGGAAGCGGAAGCGGGGACGGAGGTACCAGCTGGTCTCCGGAGGGGGGGTAGGGGGCTCCATGAATGGAAGCGGCGGCGGCGGCGGGAGCGGCCTGAGCTGGGCTCCGGGGCCAGGGCCTGGGGCTGCCCAGGGCCCGCGCCGCTGCATGGGGGCTGCCTGCGGATCCTGAAAGCCGAAGCGGGCGGGCGAGCCGAGCTGGGAGGGGCGGGGCCGGGCGGCCACGGGCCGGAGGCGCGTCGGGCTGGAGCCGGTCACGATGCCCCGGAGGAAGCAAAGCCACCCGCAGCCCGTGAAATGCGAGGGGGTCAAAGGTCAGGGGTCATGGGGCCTTGAGGGGGGAGGAACAGGGGTGGGGTCAGTGGAGTGGGCTCAGGTCAGGGTGGAGGGGAGCTCCTGAGGGAAGGGGTGGGTGAACTGGACTCCAGCTTCCCACTGAGGTACTAAGGGAACCCCAGAGGGTCAACGGGCACGGGAAGTGTGGTCCACGGCCGCTGGCTCCCGAACGCGAATCATGGGCACGGCTCGGGAGGGAGAATCCACAAGCCCCCTCCCCTCTTCAGCCGAGACTGAAGACTCCCTCGACGAAGGACCCGGGGCTCTGGTGTTGGAGAGTGACTTGCTACTAGGCCAGGATCTGGAGTTTGAGGAGGAAGAGGAGGAGGAGGAAGAGGAAGAAGGTGACGGCAGCAACGACCAGCTCATGGGCTTTGAGAGAGACTCTGAAGGTAAGTTTAGAGGACTTAGTTAGGGATTAATGGTCGCAAAGAACCAGCCCTTTAGGGAAGAGGCCAGGTTTAGCGTTAATGACCAGAAAACTGCTTGCTGCTACAACGTAGGGGTGATTTAGATGGGACGCTCAATATTTCATTTGCATACTAATTAGATCAGCTCCATCACTTTGCCTTAATGAAGTGTAGGCCTGATGTAAGGATGGTATACGAGTAAAAGGTTTGGCAAATCACATGGAGCAATTGGTAAAAAAGTAGATAGATGCCCTTTCGATAACCTTGTCCCCATCCCTAGCCCATTTCTGGTATGTATACATTCAAAGAGTTCACGGAAAAGCCTTCTGTATAAATCGTTCAGGTATTTCTACTCTTAGCTCCCTTTTGTATGGAGTGGTTTTACTTTCTGCCTTTATCTTCATTCTTTTTCCCTGTGATTTTAGCCGAACCCGACCTTGATTGCTGGTCTGCTTATGCAGTGTGTGTGTGTGTGTGTGTGTACATGTGTGTGCATGTGTGTGTGTGTGCCCTGAACCTGGGGCTTGAGCTGTCCCTGAATTTTAGGCACTCTTCAGTGTCTCACGGACTTTCCTGCCTGGACTGGCTTTGAGCATTGATTATCATCTCTCAGCCTCCTAAATAGTTAGGATTACAGGCATGAGCCAACAGAAGTCAGCTGCTCACCCACTTTTGATGGATGTTTTTGAAAGTCACTGAGAAGATCTATATAAAACATAGGCCCATTAGTCATAACATGTAATACTTTCATTGTTCACACTTCCAAATATTATCTTGGGATGTCTTATTTTTTTTAATTTTTTTTTTTTTTGGGTCTGGTCGTGGGGCCTGAACTCTGGGCTTGGGCGCTGTCCCTCAGCTCTTCAGCTCAAGGCTAGTAGTGCTCTACCACTTGAGCCACAGCGCCACTTCCGGCTTTTTTCTTTTTGCTTATGAGGTGCTGAGGAATCAAACCCAGGGCCTCAGGCATGCAAGGCAAGCGCTTCAAGTTTCTCTGCATTTTCAATTTTTACTTTATCTTAACAATTAAATCACTTGATTCATGGCAGTATTATTCACATGCGACTCACCATGAACTCGTTTTCCATTCAGTAGAACCAAGTCTAAGTAGTTCATCTCTGCCCAGAGGTGGGCAGTTTTGTTGAATTTTCTTGTCACTATAGGGGAGACTTAGATTCCTTTGAGGGAACAATAGGAATCATCAAAACAAAGAGAAAGGTGGGCTGTTGAAAAATGGAGATTTTAGAGCCTGGTCTTTAACTGTGTTGATGTCTCTTTTCATTTCTGTCTCAGCAGGAGACTCTCTGGGGGCCAGGCCTGGGCTTCCCTATGGGCTGAGCGACGACGAGTCTGGGGGCGGCCGAGCACTAAGTGCTGAGAGTGAAGTTGAGGAGCCAGCCAGGGGTCCAGGGGAGGCCAGGGGTGAGAGGCCAGGCCCAGCCTGCCAGCTGTGTGGGGGGCCGACAGGTGAGGGGCCGTGTTGTGGGGCAGGAGGGCCGGGTGGGGGGCCCCCGTTGCCCCCACGGCTGCTGTACTCATGCCGCCTCTGCGCCTTCGTGTCCCACTACTCGAGCCACCTCAAGCGGCACATGCAGACACACAGCGGGGAGAAGCCGTTCCGCTGTGGCCGCTGCCCCTACGCCTCAGCCCAGCTCGTCAACCTGACACGACATACCCGCACCCACACTGGCGAGAAGCCCTACCGCTGTCCCCACTGCCCCTTTGCCTGCAGCAGCCTGGGCAACCTGAGGCGGCATCAGCGCACCCACACCGGGCCCCCCACTCCGCCCTGCCCGACCTGTGGCTTCCGCTGCTGTGCTCCAAGACCAGCCCGGCCTCCAAGTCCCACAGAGCAGGAGGGGGCAGTGCCCCGGCGACCTGAAGGTAAATAACGACCAGGGACTAACAATGGGGGACTTGGGTGGGTAGCACCAGGCAGATACTTGGTTTAACATCCCAGGTTTCATTTTTCCCACAGATGCTCTGCTCCTTCCAGACTTGAGCCTCCACGTACCACCAGGTGGTACCAGTTTCCTGCCAGACTGTGGGCAGCTTCGGGGTGAAGGGGAGGGCTTGTGTGGGACTGGATCAGAACCACTGCCAGAGCTGCTGTTCCCTTGGACTTGCCGGGGCTGTGGACAAGAGCTGGAGGAGGGTGAGGGTAGTCGGCTAGGATCTGCCATGTGTGGGCGTTGCATGAGAGGAGAGGCTGGAGGGGGTGCTAGTGGTGGGCCTCAGGGCCCCAGTGACAAGGGCTTTGCCTGTAGTCTCTGTCCCTTTGCCACTCACTATCCCAACCACCTGGCCCGGCACATGAAGACACATAGTGGTGAGAAACCCTTCCGCTGTGCCCGCTGTCCTTATGCCTCGGCTCATCTGGATAATCTGAAACGGCACCAACGTGTCCATACTGGAGAGAAGCCCTACAAGTGCCCCCTCTGCCCCTATGCCTGTGGCAACCTGGCCAACCTCAAGCGTCATGGTCGCATCCACTCTGGTGACAAACCTTTTCGGTGTAGCCTTTGCAACTACAGCTGCAACCAGAGCATGAACCTCAAACGCCACATGCTGCGACACACAGGCGAGAAGCCCTTCCGCTGTGCCACCTGCGCATATACCACAGGCCACTGGGACAACTACAAGCGTCACCAGAAGGTGCATGGCCATGGTGGGGCAGGAGGGCCTGGCCTCTCTGCTCCTGAGGGCTGGGCCCCACCTCACAGCCCACCCACTGTTTTGAGCACTCGGGGTTCAACAGCCCTGGGTGCCACGGGCAGCCGGGCTCTCCATACTGACTCGCCTTGAACTAGAGTCCTTTTCCCCAGGGCCCTATGAATTAGCCCTGCTTTTCCTGCATTTTATACAGATGGACTAGAAAGCCACCTTTTCCTTTTTCCCCCGCTGGCCAGGGGCTCCACACAGACTAACCTAGGCACTATACGGACCAGCCCAAACCTCATGGGCAGGGGCCCATATGGACCAAGGGGGCTTTGCCTTGGCTCATGCATATCATGAGCTCAGTGAGAAGGGCCTTGTATTCGCCTCCACTGCTCCCAGGGGCAGTGGATGAAGTGGCTGGGGGACTGCCCAGCCTCCCACCTGTTTATTTAACTTATTTCAGTGCTTTATAATAAAGGAAACACTAACAAAGCCATGTCTACTGAATTGGCAATGGCAAAGAGAATCAGGCCTTACCCTTAGCACATCAGCCCATGCTATGATGGGCAGTGAGAGGGAATCAGAGGTACGTAGACAGCAGTCAGGCTGAGTTTAATGACGGAAGAACTGGGCCAGACCATACACAGACCCCCAAGAAGCCAGAAGCAGCACAGGGGGTAGCTGTGGTTCCTTCCCAAGACAGGTAGCTATGGTCCCTTGGACTTTGTGCAAAATACTAAAAGCTAATTTGGCATCAAGGGCCAGCTCTGAAAAGAGTGGGGGAGGGGTGGCAATCCTTTGTGTAGCCAGCCCAGTGAGGAAGGAAAGGTAGGTTAGAGGCCCCTGGCCAAGAGGAAAAAGGGAGAAGAGAAAGGGGGAAGGAAAAGACTTCCCCTAACTTAGAGCACAGGCACAGGGCAAGTTTCTGTAAATTTCCTCTGGGTTAGAGGACAGATATCCAAACAGTGCAGTTTACAGATCCTCATCTCCAATGCCCTCGAAGGCGAAATTGCCATGGACATCACCGGCACTGGCATCGGTACTGGGACTGCCAATCCCACGTAAGCTCACAGCACTCAGCTTACTCTGTAAAAAAAAAAGGGCAGAGTGAGGGTCAGAGGGCTCAAGTCAGTGAGGCCCTTACAGACATCAACCTCCCTGACCCTGGAACTAACTCACTGAGAGTTTGACCATGGATTCCCGGCTCGCATCAGGTGACTCCTGGGAAAGAGGAGGCAGGTCAGACACTAGGGAAGATGAGGCAAGGCTGGGAACTAGAGTAGCAGCTGAGGATAATACTTACAAGTAGGGGTGGGGACTTCACTGCTTGCTGGCTGTCTGAGCGTCTCAGAGTGCCCCCCACCCTCCGACGCAACATCTGAGAACAGACACAAAAGTGCAGATGAGGCAAGATTTCTCCCTTCAGGATCCCAAATACTTCCCTCCCACTGAAGAAGCCTCATCCCTGGGACAAAAAGCCAGGAGAATGTAGCTGCTCAGCAGTCCTGGCCTGCTGCTGACCTTCCTGATACTGCCGCCAGATTTCTTCACCATCAGTTCATCCACCATGGACTGTAAGCAGATGCTCATCATGATAGCCTGAGGATAAGACAGCTCAGTCCACTACAGTGGTCACCTTAGGTCATAGCTCCCTAAACTGGCTCCCACTCACATGGAGTCCAGGAAGCCCCAGCCTCCCAGAAGGAGCCTTGAGTGTGGGTGCCCACCTGAGGACTAGTGATGGTGACCCACTGTAGCCGGTCTTTGCTCATGAGGTATTCAAAAGCCAGTTCCAGGCGCACTTCCCCCCGGCCCCGGCCTGGGCTGCTTGTGCCTCCGTTGGGCAATGGCACCTGGGAGATGACAGGAACTTAGGCTGAGTTTGTTCTAACTCAGCTTGCCAGGTCCCTTAGTAAGGCTCCCCTCCCATTCCAACTCACAGAGGAGGTGACCCGCCAGCATCGCATGCGGGTGACCCGGAATGAGCCTTCACGGAGTTGCTGGCCAGGCAGGCGGAGCTGCAGGCTGAGCTCACTGTTGCCTGCACTGACCACCACAGGACAGTCCTTCTCTGGGAAGTCAGCTACACAGGCATCAAAGCGCAGGTAGCCATAGTGCCGCAAGGTTTGAGCCAGCCGCAGGAACTGAAAAACGTCCACGTGTGGTGGGTTAGGAGGGGGGAGTGGGGCAAGTCAGAGCTGGCAACCCCTTGAAGACAGCAAGGCAAAGTTCACCTCCTTCTTGGAGACCTTCTCTTGCAGAGATTTGAGCTGCCGATGCTGCTCTTTGGTGACCAGGATCCACCCATGCTCAATATCTGACACAGTCTACAATAGAGACAAGAGTAGGAGGTGGGAGTGCCCAATGTATCTACAGTTAGCTTTGTCCAGCCTGACTCTGGCCCCATACATGAAAGACTTCTTCATTGAGAACTTGACCTTATTAGGTTATAAAGCAGGGAGAGTATAGATACTAGAAGTCCTGACAGTATTCTAGGAATTTCCCCATGAACTGGGAACAAAACATGAAAGGTCTTTTCTTGGTACAGTGGGACACCAGAGTCATTTTCAGGGCAAGGGTTCTGAGGCAGCTCCAAGCTCACCTGAGCATAAAGCAGGTTCAGGCCAACCCGGTTCTCCATGACATCGTCATCATAGGCAGAGTCCCAATAACTGTGAGGCCAAGGGGTGGAAAGGGGTAATGGGGCTAAGCTGGGGTGAGGCAGGAAGTAGAATGGGAAAGGGGCAAAACAGGAACAATCTGGGACTACTGGACTACAGTGAGAAGAAGTGTGGGAGGCCTGGTAGAAACACCCAGCACTACTCACATCCATATTATTCTGTCTTAATCTGTGGCCCAATAACCCAACCCACCACCCTCCCGCTTTTTCAGGCCCAGCCCTGACCTCTTCCTTAGTACAATCTTATACTCTTGACTCCGAAGACTGGTAACAGACACATACGGCAGCTCAAACTCCTGCAATTTCCGTACAACTATGGGTTAAAAACAAAAGGGAAATACAATAAGACTTGAAGGAACAGAAACTAAGAAACGCCCTGAGGAGGAAATGTTCCATTCGTAGGGGAGCTGGGAGATAAAAGCTGTAAAGCCCAGAGAAACTCACAGGAAAATGCACCATCCTCTTTTACTCGAACAAGGAAGAGACTAAAATATCCAATTAAGTCATCTGGAAGATCCAACTTTGCAGCCACAGCCTAGAGACAGGAAATATAGCTCATCTTACTGGCTGGTTCTACTCTTGCCCTAGCTGAGGCTCTGGGGTACAGGGGGCAGAGGGGCGATGGTGAACAAGCCTCACCTCCAGGACATCTTCAGTCTGATCTGAAGTTAGCACATTCACCAGAACTTTCTGCCCATTACTGAGCAGCACTTCCAAGGAGACTTCCTCTGTAGGGACCTGCTGTGTCTCCTATGTGAGCAGATGGGAATGGACAGCACTGGCTTGTTAATACCTGGTCTACCTCTTGTTAACTAACAACCACTTCTCATCTATCCAGACTTTCCATTTGTAGGTCTCTCAAATATAGGCTAAGATTTTTTCTTGATCTCAGTGTTACAGATGCTCCATATCAAAAAAAAAAAAAAAAAAAAAGAGCTTGGTGTCAATGGCTTACACCTGTAATCTTAGCTACTCAGAAGACTGAGATCTCAGGATCATGATTTGAAGTCAGTTGGGGCAGGAAAGTCCATGAGACAATTAATTACCAAGAAAGAAGTAAAGCTGTGGCTCAAATGGTAGAGCAAAAAAGCTAAGGGTCAGCGTCCAGGCTCTGAGTTCAACCACAGGAATGGCACCGAAAAATAAAAAAATTAAAAAATATATATATATATAACCACATCATTAAAATAGCATGGCTCTCCAGCAGTTTCTTCTCTTAAATCTGGATTCCACCCACAGCCTTACCTGTTGGGCCCGACGCAGGAAACTATTGAAGGTCTCACTGCTCCCAAGCAATGGGTCTTGCCGAACTGTGGGGATGAGAGAATGTTTAGTAATTTGGAACTTACTTTTGGCTTCCCCCAGTCCTCTTCTTAATATATTCCCCCCGACCCCATTTCCTGGGCTGATGGTGGCCTGCCACATCCCCCCGCTGGCCTCACCTCACTCACTGTTTGCATAAATTCTTCACCTGCCCCACCCTTCGCTGCCATCTAGTTGAGTCCAGTCTATAGAACTAGGGAAACAACAGTGATGTTAATCTAAAGCACATCAGATACAAAGTAAGCTCCCCACCAATCTAAATTGACTACTGTCATGCTAATATTTCCCATAGATGTTAGTGCCCCAGTTGCTTTGCTAGTATAGAGTTAAAAATCCTTGAAAGCTATTTACTTTGCTAATTAAATAGCAGATTAGAGCCTTCCCAGACCTAGAAATTAATGTAAGGCCTTCTATAGAGTCAGCTGCTTTTAATCTCTTCCCATGGTCCTTAAAATAGACTAAATTTCCTCCAACTACTTACCAGCTTGCATGTACTTCTCTAACTGCTCTCTCCTCTGTTCTACCTCTGCAGGCGTCAGAGAGAAAAGCTTCTTTGGGGGGAATGCAGGAAGCACATTGGCCCCATACTCCTTCCGGAGCTATGTAGAGAAAGAATAGAGCTGTTCATATAAACATAGAAAATGAGACGATTGAGACTATATCATCTTGATCCTCCCTATCTACTCTGATTATTTCCCATATTATCAAGAGTTAAAGTCTCAAGGGAGCAATCTTAGATATTGCTCTCACATACTGGTGTGTACAAGCCAGCCCCCCTCTCTAGTAAGACGTCAAGGAACCCTCACAGGAAGCATAGGGCTTTAAAAATAACATCTATGCACACAAATAATAAAAATCATTATCTTAGAAACTTGAAGGGATTTTGCTGGTCAAGGAATCCATTTTTTTTTCTGTTGCAGAAACTGAAGCCCAAAGAACTTAGGTTACTATTAGTTATGCAGAGTTGTACAACTATTAGTAGTAACAACTACAGCACTAATACATAACGACCAAAGGAACAACTGCACACACTAAAATGGACCAAAGGAAACGGGCAAATTGCCTGTATAAGCTGGGAAAAGGAATTTTTAAATTGCAGCTTAGATGACAGACTGTGCTTTGGCAGACAGGAGAGGTTCCCCTCCCCCTCCCCCCTCTCTCCCCCCCAATGGTTGAAAGAGCAGTTAAAAGGACCAGAAAAGCAGGAAGGAGGATTAAGCAAAGGGAGGAGCTGTGGTTAAAACTGCACAGAGAGTGCCTAGAAACATCAGATAAGAGTGTACATTCTCTTCGTAGCAGTGACTAAAGAGTGAACTCCGCCAGAGGGACTGGGAGATGCCCACGGTAGGAAAGGGTTTGAAGCTGCCTCCAGACAGAGCTGCTAGTCCCACCTGCTCGTGCAGGCCCAGGAGCTGGCTGTAGCGCACCCGGCAGTGCAGGACTCCATTCACGTGAATATTATAGGCCTGAGGACACAAAACAGGTATTTCAGGGTCGCAGATCGTATACCGCCCGCCCCAGAACCGTGGCAGGAAGTAATCTAAGACAGCTCTATTTATGTCCTGCCCTGAGATCTACTGGGTTTTAGTTTTCCCCAGGGTCAGGTCCCAAAGCAGAAGGGCCACCCAAGGAAAAACTGGCCACTTGTGCCGCAGTCTCCTTCCCCGAGAGGGCA
Organism: Dipodomys ordii; assembly: GCF_000151885.1. Classification (NCBI taxonomy): domain Eukaryota; kingdom Metazoa; phylum Chordata; class Mammalia; order Rodentia; family Heteromyidae; genus Dipodomys; species Dipodomys ordii. The sequence goes on from NW_012267236.1 coordinate 7,873,677, forward strand.
GTGCTGCCCACCAGGAGGAGGCGGCCGGCACAACAAAGTATCAATTAGACGTGGGGCAAATCTTTACCAAAAACGGACACGAGCTATGCTCCCAGCGAGGTCCCCAGGCTCAGGGCCCAAGGGTGGTGGCTCGGCCTCGGAGACGGCTCCGCAGCCTCCAGCCCGTTATCCCCGCCCGGCCCAACTCCGGCTGCTCCTCACCACGTAGGCGGAGCCGCCGCTGTCCCCGCTGCGGGACTCGGTCTCAGGAATGGAAAAGTGCATGTTCCCTGTGGCAAGGCCCAGCCAGGTTCCAGACTGCGGGCCGCCGCGGCTCTGCACGCTCGCCTCTGCCGTTCAGCGCGTCCCCGTAGCTGCACTCGCCATTTTGGGGGCCTGAGCTCGGAGGTGGGAAGGCGGTAGGACGTAGACTCTGGAAGCTGCAACTCCAGCATGCTGGGAAGTGTAGTTGAAAGGGCTAGAGGAGCCCGTCCAGTACGGGAACCCAAAGCTGAAAGGGCCCTCACAGCAACCCGTAGCTCGGGGGCGGAGCCCAGTGCAGGCCGGAAGTTGTAGTTCTCTCGCGACTGCACGCCGCGAGTATGGGCGGCGGAGCCTCTGGCCCAGGTGGCGCTGTTTCCTGACCACGGCGGGAGGAGCCTAGGACGGAGAGCGATGGCTGCGGTGGCTGTGGCTGTTCGTGAGGGTGAGTGAAGGGACGGGCGCACCAACTGGTACGCGAGCCCGACGTGCCCGGGCCGGCCGGGGCTGGGCCCTGAGCTCCTGTGGGCCCTGTGGTTCCTTCCATCCCCGCGCCTCGCCGCGCCGCACTTTATACAGTCTCGGGCGCAGCCCCGCGCTGCGGGCCGGCTGCTCCCGGGAGGAGGGTGGGGGCCCCCTCCCCCTCCCCCTCCTGTCCTTTGATCCTGCCGCACAGCGCGTCCCCACGCGGTCCCGGGTCAGCTGGCGTCTGCAGGCAGAGCTGTGGTCATGCCAACCCAGCAGCCGGCCGCGAGGAGGACGAGTGCCCCCAGATCCTCCCGGAGCCTCTCTGGGTCACTTTGTGCCCTATTTTCTGATACAGATTCGGGATCCGGGATGAAAGCGGAGCTTTCCCCCCGGCCTGGGGTAAGTGAGAGAGATCTGTCTTCCTGTCAAGTACCACTCTGGGTGCTGTGTCAGTTTCATTCTGTTCCATCTCCCCATCACGTTTCATTGAATGTGTCAATAAAGCCAGAAGATTTTAGAGCCTAACGGTATGTGACCCTGGAGGAGAAGCTTCTGCCTTTGTGGGGTATAGGCTTGTCTCACTTGCCTTGAAGTTAGAGATGATTAGGGACTTAACCTTATGGGAATCTTACAAGCATCCAATACCGTTGATTGACTTGGAATTATTGAGAAAAGTGCAGTGTCCTATGTCTATGTCTCAGGCAGGGGGTAGGGAAATGACCCAAGAAGAGAAGCTGCAACTTCGGAAGGAAAAGAAACAGCAGAAGAAGAAAAGGAAGGAGGAAAAGGGGGCAGAATCAGAAACTGGCTCTGCTATTTCTGCAGCCCAAAATCAAGGTGAGGGGCTCTTTAAAGAGCTCGAGTGTGGTGCTGGTAGAGGGCTGTGGTAGGGGAGACAGAAGAGTTGATTTGAGCAGGTGAAATGTAAACAAGTTTAGATAAACCAAGACAAAGCTCTGGCTTTTGCATATATCAACTGCCTGGCCCTTGAGCACCTCTTTCTTCTACGTTTAGTAGGTCCAACCAGAGAACTACCAGTACCTGCCAGTCATTTAGGGGCCACTCAAGGGGAGAAAGTTCCAGCTGGTCGCAGTAAGGCTGAACTTCGCGCTGAGCGACGGGCCAAACAGGAGGCAGAGCGGGCCCTGAAACAGGCAAGAAAAGGGGAGCAAGGAGGACCACCTCAGAACTGCCCCAGCACAGCTGGAGAAACCCCTTCAGGTATTTTAATTTCAAACCCTCTGTTGCTACTAATTCTTGTACCCACTTAGGCGTCCATATACCAAAATCGTTTTTCCTGCCTGTTCTTACCTCAGGAGTCAGAGTTCAATATTTTTCTGTCCTATCCTTATCCCCTGTTCTTTCTTTGATCCTATGTTCCCTGGCTGTTTTCCCTACCCTATCTTCCTTGATGCCCTATGAGCATATTAGCCATTTCAAGATCCACAGTGGTTTGAAAATATAACCAATGTCTTTCAGGAGTGAAGCGTCTCCCTGAACGTATTCAGGTTGATGAGCCTACACTTCTGAGGAGACTTGTTAAAAAACCAGAGCGACAACAGGTAGGAAGTGGATTTGTAGTTGGCCACAAAGAGCCTAGGGAAATGGGCTAGTGAGAGGGAAATTGCTCAGGGCAAAGTAAGGATGATTATGTGGGTCAGATATTACTAATCACTTCATTTCCAGTTTTGTTTCATAAATTTTAAATTCTAGGCCTGTTCCTATTTCCTTATTTTGTCAAGGTTCCTACACGAAAGGATTATGGATCCAAAGTCAGTCTCTTCTCTCACCTACCCCAGTATAGCAGACAAAACTCCCTGACACAGTATATGAGGTAAGATTTTATGAAAATTGCCATAACTTTTAAGTCTGAAGCAATTGAATAGCTCAATGTTAAAAGTGAATGAAGAAGCCTAACACCTGTAATTCTAGCTACTCAGAAAGCTGAGATTTGAGGATCCTGGTTTGAAGCCAGCCTGAGCAGAAAAGTCTGTGAGACTCTTATCTCCAATAAACTACTCAAAAAAGCTGAGGTGGTGCTGTGGTAGAGTGATAGCCTTGAGCAAAAGAAGCTCAGGGACAGCACCCAGGCCCAGAGTTCAAGTCCCAGGACCAGAAAAAAAAAAAAAAAGACTGGAGAGCATGTGAGGATGGTTCATGCCATAAATCCTAGCTATTCAGGAGTCTGAGACCCAGAGAATTTGAAGCCATCCCAGAAAACTCCGTGAGACTCTACCTCCAGTTAACTAGCAAAAAACAAGGCTGGAGGTATGGCTTCAGTTGTGAGCAAGCAAGCCAACTAAACCTGAAGCACTGAGTTCAAGCCCCTGGGGCAGAATGAAAGAGAAAAAGTAAATGGGCCTAGAGGTGTGGCTCAGTGATAGAATGATGGCCTATTAAGTGTGAAGCTCTGAGTTCAAATCCCAGTACTGCCATAAATAAATAAGTAAATAAGTAGAAATTTGTGATGGGATCTGTGGGAAGAAGTGTACGTTAAAGATACTATATAGGAACTGGGACCTTGTGCTAGTAAAGGAAGTTCCTTTTCATAAGAGGCAGGGAGCTGTAGGTGCTCAAGTTCCCTTGCAAAGAATGTGACACCGCCATCCCATCAGCATCCCATCCTCTGTGATCCACCCAGCCATGGTGCGACTCGGCCTGCAGTACTCCCAGGGCCTGGTCAGTGGCTCCAATGCCCGGTGCATTGCCTTGCTTCGTGCCTTGCAGCAGGTATGTCTTGTCTGTTTTCTAATCCCCTACCCCATTTCCTCCCACACTGTCACAACCTTTTTATCCAAGGTAATCTCTGGGGCAAAGAGGGAATGACTCATAAACACTCCCCAGTCAAGCTTGCCCCCCTCCTACAATCCCCTTTCAGAGACCTTCATTGAGGGATATTTTGCTGATCAACCTGGGTACTTTGTAGGTAATTCAAGATTACACAACGCCTCCCAATGAGGAACTCTCAAGGGATCTTGTGAATAAACTAAAACCCTATATCAGGTAAATGCAAACACTACAAATCTCCCCTGTATAGTCAGTCCTTTTCTGCTACTGTTTCTTGCCTTTCTACTCTTTTCATTTTTCTGTTCCATTTTCTTTCTAAAGAAAATGTGACCAGGGCTGGGAAGGTGGCTCAGTGGTAGTGCGCTTGCCTTGCATACCTGAGGCCCTGGGTTCAGTTCCTCAGCACCACATAAGCAAAAAGAAAAAAGCTGGAAGTGGTGCTGTGGCTCAAGTGGTAGAGTGCTAGCCTTGAGCTAAAGAGCTGAGGGACAGCGCCCAGGCCCAGAGTTCAGGCCCCACGACTAGACCCCCCAAAAAAAAGAAAAAATGTGACCACTTTTGAAAGCTAACTAGTTGCACAAAACATGAGGTATTGTTTGTTGCAGCTTCCTGACTCAGTGCCGCCCCCTGTCAGCAAGCATGTGCAACGCCATCAAGTTTCTTAACAAGGAAATCACTGGTGTGAGCAGCTCCAAGCGGGAAGAGGAGGTGATGAAGCTGAGGAGGAATGGGAGAGGCGCCTATGGTTAGGGTTAAGTAACACATTCATAACTTTCAGGAAGACCAACACATACCACGCTACCCTAGTCACTGGGTAGGGAAATGGTTGGAAGTGTATCATGCCCCTTCATGTCCATCATTATACATATGCTCAAGCATCTGACATGACTACAGGAAGCAATATTCCATTTCCTGTTCCCTAAATATCTTATTCCATTTAGGCTAAGTCAGAACTTGGGTCAGCCATTGATCGGTATGTTCAAGAGAAGATTGTGCTTGCAGCTCAGGCAATTTCACGTTTTGCCTACAAGAAGATCAGTAATGGAGATGTAATCCTGGTATATGGATGGTACGCTCCAAAGGAAAACTGAGAAAACCTGGGTGGTGAATGATGGAAAGGATTACCCATTGGCCTTTACAAAATGGGCTGGCCACCACTTAGTGCCTTTCATAACTTGAGTTTCCTCTCCATCCACTCTAGCTCATCTTTGGTATCACGAATTCTTCAAGAGGCTTGGAAAAAGGGTCGACAGTTTCGGGTGGTAGTGGTGGACAGCCGACCCAGGCTAGAGGGAAGGCTCATGCTCCGTTCTCTAGTCCGTGCTGGGGTCCCTGCCTCTTACCTCCTGATTTCTGCAGCCTCCTATGTGCTCCCAGAGGTGAGAACAGAGAAAAGGGACTCCAAAGCTAGTGGCAAAGACTATAGTAAAAGACATAATCCTACCTTAAAATTGTTATGTAGAAGTTTAGAATACAGCCCTTCAGCGTGTTAGACCAAAATTTTGCTACTTCAAGAACATTATATTAAACTATCAACCATCAAGCTTCAACAAGACAAAAGTAAACTTAAAATTAAGTGGGGTGTGTGTATGTGTGCTGGTATTGGGGTTTGAACTAAGAGCCTGGTCACTGTCTTTCAGCTTTTTTGCTCAAAGCTCATACTTTACTTCTTGAGCAACAGCTCAAGTGTTTTCTAAGAGGAGTAACCATAAGGATTTGTTAGTTGTCTTAATATTACTTAGAAGAGGGGACCTTATTCTACATTGATAAAACGTAACTTTCCCCCCTCCAGTCCTAGGACTTGAATTCAGGCTCTGTCCCTCAGCTGCTGCTGCTGCTGCTTCCTCTTCCTCCTCCTCCTTTCTTCTGTCTTCTTTCTTCTTCCTTGTTGTTGCTGTTGTTGGTTGTGGGGCCTGAACTCTGGAACTGGGCGCTGTCCCTGAGCTCTTCAGCTCAAGGCTAGTGCTCTACCACTTGAGCCACAGTGCTACTTCCAGCTTTTTCTGCTTATGTGGTGCTGAGGAATCAAACCCAGGGCCTCATGCATGCAAGGCAAGCACTCTATCACTGAGCCACCTTCCCAGCCCCTCTGAACTTCTTTTGCTCAATTGAACCACTCTGCCACTTCTGGCTTTTTCCGTTTATGTGGTACTGAGGAATTGACGTAGGGCTTCATACATGCTAAGCAAGCACTCTACCACTAAGCCACATTCCCAGCTCCAAACATGACTTTTTTTTTTTATTCCCTTACTACATTGTCCAAAACCAACAGGTTTCTAAGGTGCTGTTAGGAGCTCATGCACTTCTAGCCAATGGATCCGTGATGTCACGGGTAGGAACAGCTCAGCTTGCACTAGTGGCTCGAGCATATAATGTGCCAGTCCTGGTCTGCTGTGAAACATACAAGTTCTGTGAGCGTGTACAGACAGATGCATTTGTCTCCAATGAGCTAGGTAAGCAGGACAGAAAAGAGGGAGAGGGTTGGTAAACATCATCTTCTTTCCTAAAAGAACATAATGGATCTACCTCCCATTGCAGATGACCCTGATGATCTGCAGTGTGAGCGAGGAGAACATGTGGCCCTGGCTAACTGGCAGAACCACCCATCACTACGGTTGTTGAATTTGGTCTATGATGTGACTCCCCCAGAGCTTGTGGATCTGGTGATCACAGAACTGGGCATGATTCCTTGCAGTTCGGTGCCTGTTGTCTTACGAGTCAAGAGCAGTGACCAGTGAGCAGGAAGCAAGGATCAATAAATGACCCACACCCTACCCTTAGCAACTCTGCTGCCTTTGTATCTATTTGAGCATCGCCACCACTGAGGTCAGGAGTCCACACTCCCCACTGCCCCTCATCATGTGCTTCTAACCTCTGACCTTTGTGGAGATTCTCTCAGGGGATAGTTCCAGACCAGTCCCTTGGGGCCAAGGTGAAGGTCTGTGTAGGAATCAAAACCCATTTAGATCTCCAGGGGTTTGTTGTTATTGTTTGTGTTTTTCTAGTCTTGTGCTTGAACTCAGGGTCTCAGCACCATCCCTGAGTTTTACTGCTCAAGGTTAGTGCTCTGCCACTTGAGCCACAGCCCACTTTCAGCTTTTTTTTTTTTTTAAGTATTTGATGTACAGAGGGGTTACAGTAGTCATATAATTAACTTTTAGCTTTTTGGTGGTTAATTGGAGAGGAGTCTCACAGACTTTTCTGTCTGGGCTGGCTTTGAACTACAATCCTCAGATCTCAGCCTCTTGAGTAGCTAGGATAACAGGTGTGAGCCACTGGCACCCAACTAGATCTCCAATTATTAATATTGAGCCTCTGATGCCAGACTCTGCACTAGTTATCAGGAGGAATGCAAGGACAAATAGAGTCATAGTTCCAGCACTCAGGAGGCAGAGACAGAAGGATCTCAAGTGCAAGGCCACCAAGACCATCTCTCAGAAAACCAAGGACTGGAATGCAACACTGTAGAGTTGCTTGCCTTTTATTTTTTGTTTGAGACAGGGTATCACTTAATAGCCAGGCTGGCTACAAATTCAAGCTCTTCCTGCCTATGCCTCTGGAGGACTGAGATTATAGGCATATCTCACCACACCAGGTTCTACTTACATAATAATATATATATATAATAATATATAATAATGTCCTTAAATTCATGTGTTATCAGTGCTTATGTATATCATATATAGCTGCTTACTTAATAAAACGGATTAACTACAGTGTAAACTGTAGTGCTAGTATGAGCAGAATCTTTGGGAACAGCCAAGAACCATGCTATTAGATGTAGTAGTGTTAGATGGATGCTAGTGGCCCTTGCCTGTAATTCTAGCTACTTAGGAGATTGAGATCTGAGGATTGTGGTTCAAAGTCAGCCTGGGAAGGAAAGTTCATGAGACTTACCACCAATTAACCACCAAAAATCCAAAAGTGCATCTGTGGATCAAGTGGTAGTACAGTAGTCTTGAGCAAAATATCTCAGGTATAGAACCTGGACCCTGAGGAGCCCAAGACTGGCACACACAAAAAGACTTCATAAGTAATATGTGACTTATCTCTGAAAGAAGCACTTTCCCAGCTAAGAATGAGAAGGCAGCAGATGAAATCACTACGCACAGAATGGCCTTAAAGGAACTGGTTAATTTCCAAGTCAAATATGGTAAGGCTTAATGCTTAGAATAATAATAAAGCTCCAAAGGCAGGTTGGGACTAGATTGTGAGAGTCTAGCCACTGGTTATCTCAAAATGGAAAACCATCCTTTTTTTTTTTTTTTTCTGGGTCTGGGCGCTGTTCCTCAGCTCTTCAACTCAAGGCTAGCACTCTACCACTTGAGCCACAATGCCCACGTCTGGCTTTTTCTGCTTATGTGGTATTGAGGAATTGAACCCAGGGCCTCATGCATGCAAGGCAAGCATTCTACCACTGAGCCACCTTCCCAGCCCAGCCATCCCTTTTACTTACTCTGTTTTACACAGAATTCTCATTACTAGATGTAACAATTACCAGGATTTGTCACATTTACTGTCTACTTCTTCCTTGCTAAAGTTTATTTTGTGCTTTTTTTTTTTTTGGTTAATTGCAGCTAGATTTTTTTGGATTTTCTCCCTGTGCTGGCTTTGAACTTCCATCCTCAGATCTCAACCCCTGAGTACTTAGGATTATAGGTGTGAGCCAATGTACGTGGCCTGAATTTACTTTATAGCAAATTTGAGACAATCATTCCTGCAGACCTCATTGTGTCTTATAGAAATTTACCATAAAATCATCATATTTATTAAAATCCTTCATAGTTTCCAATCCATAGTCAGGTCTCCTTGGTATATCTAAAATTGTTGATTTTAAATCAGGGTCTGTTCTAGCTCTTAAAAAGAATTGGGAGTGTGGCTCAGAGGTAGAGAACCTGCCTAGTATACCTGAGTTCCATCCCTAGCACCAACAAGGAAAAAAAGTAGTTTCTCCTTCCTTTTCCCATGACTTGTACAAACCAGGTTTGCTTTACCTGTTTTTTTTTTTTTTTGTCACTCGTGGGGCTTGAACTCTGGGCCTGGGCACTGTCCCTCAGCTCTTCAGCTCAAGGCCAGTGCGCTCTATCACTTGAGCCACAGCGCCCACTTGAGGCTTTTTCTGTGGTGCTGAGGAGTTGAACACGGCCTCATGCATGTAAGGCAAGCACTCTACCACTGAGCCACTTTCCCAGCCCCTCAAACCAGGTTTTCATAAGGTGTTTTACATTTTGGATTAGAGTTTGCTTTCATAAAGTAACTCATTCCTCCAAGCCCTGTATTTCTATTTAGCTTTGGGGATAGGGATACTTCCTAAGTTTTTCATATTGCCTCATGTAAGTAGGCAAATAACTACTAGTTGTTCCATTTTTATTGACGTGTGGATCTAGGCGTTTTAAAACTCCTCCTAAACCTTTCATTTAGTGTTTTTGTTTTTTTTTGGGGGGGGGGATCTGGTCGTGGGCCTGAACTCTGGGCCTAGGTGCTGTCCCTCAGCTCTTCAGCTCAAAGCTAGCACTCACCACTTGAGCCACAGTGCTACTTCCAGCTTTTTCTGCTTATGTGGTGCTGAGGAATCAAACCTAGGGCCTCATGCATGCGAGGCAAGCACTCTACCACTGAGCCACCTTCCTCACCCCATTTAGTGGTTTTATCCACTGATGATTATTGCCTTGAATAATTTCACTAGAAGATGCCAAATAGTGATTTTTCTTAATTCTATCATTCCACATTTACTAGCCAGTAATTTTCTATAAGGAGAAACTACTCAGGTGGCTGAAATCTGAAGATCACAGTTCAAATCCATGAGACTTTTAACTCCAGTTAACCACTAGAAAAAGCAGAAGTGGTGCTGTGGCTCAAAGTGATAAGCCTTGAGCAGAAAAAGCTCAGACAGTGCCTAAGCATTGAGTTAAAAGGCCCAGAATGGATTTTTTTTTTAAAAAGGAAGGAAAACAAAAGAAAAACTACCTCACATCAGTTGATGTGAACTATGCTTTGTACTGGAAAGGCAGGATAAATGCTTCATTTTTGTCCCTTTTATTTGCCAATTTTCAGAAATTGAGTCATTAGTTTCTCCTGGTGGTTTACAATGAATACTTGAGTAGTTGATTTTTTTAAGTCCTGGAACTATCCTGTCTACCTGCCTCATGTCCGGTAATTCTAGGATTTAGGTAGGCCTGCACCAACACACTTGGCAGCATTTTCTTTTTTCAGATCAGTATAAACTCAGGGATTTTAATATATTGAGTCTACCTCTCAGTCATCAGAATTATACTAGGTAATAGAATCTAGGAAAATAACTTAGCAACTACAGGCAGAAACATGGCTTGGTTAAAAAAAATTGCTTTTCAATCAAAATTATAAACACCCTTAAACTTTGACCCAGTGATACTTCATCCTACCAATATAGTAAGCACATGTTGAAGTAACTCAGATGCAAGGCTATAAACTGCTATAAGCAGCATTGCTATAATAACAAGACTTAATAGCCATTGATATCAATAAAGCACTACTATTAAGTTAAATACAATTAAATACTAAAGTCGGAGTAAGGAAGCCTTTTAAATGCACAAGTGGAACAATCTCCAATCTTTTAAGATACAGGAATGTATATTGTTACTGTTAGAATTGAAAGAGAAAAGGTAAGTATAATTAAAATGTTCTGGGCCAGCAACAAAAAATGAATTAATTGCCTGCATGGCTGGGTCTTGTATCTTTAGAATTTTGAGACATGAATGTCTTCTTGCAAAAATAAATGCAGTCATTAACTTAAGAGATTTTTGCCATAGTTTAAATCAAAGGTAGCCTAATTAGAGGCAGCAGAATTGAAGAGATAGACTTGTTCTGTTCAGAAGTGAAAATTTGAAACTAGAGCTCCCCATCACCCAAGTGGTTAGAGGCTCACATCTAAAGAAGGAAGGGGACACCAATCCCTAATACTCTGGCAACTAATGGAGTGGAATTTCGTGTCCCCTTCCCCCTCATCTAGATCTTGGTTATCTCATGTATGTAATAGGTGTATTTTAAAAGTTTTTTTTTTTGAGACAGTTTTATGCTGTCCAGGTTGAGCAGAAATCCTGGACGTCCGACTCCCGAATAGCTGGGAGTATGACTGCACCTAGCTTTCTCCCCTAATTTTCTTAAATGTTTAGTGCAACCACGGAATTAATGGGCAGAACTATCTGGGGAGACAAACGTTGGCTTATCGCACCCCTTCCCGACCACTTATACACCCTTTATTCTATTCTGGGTATGTGGAGACCTGTGAGGCTTTTATGACTTTAAATGACAGGAACATTGAGTTGCATCCCTTCCTTCACCTCCCTCGCAGGCCATCTCGAAAAGGATAGGTTGAGGGTCCTTCGGAGTGCAGCGTCCCCCAAGCTATACTTTTCTTCTGCTCCTCCCTTCCAGGTCCCTTTTCCTAGTTCCTTTTCATTTTCTTCCGGCCCAAGGTCCATCCCAGGCTTTAGTAGTGGCAAAAGCTAGTCTAATCCCCTGGCGGCTGGCAGCTGGCGGCTGGTTGGACTCTGGGGCTGACGGCTAGGGTTGCACTTAAGATCAGACTGCAGATAGGTCTGGCGCCGCCCTCCACGGCCGCACCTGGGCGGAAGGGCAGTTCCGAGCGAGTGCTTAAAAGGGACTGCCGAGACCCTGAGATCACGTTCCTGCTGCTCCAGTCGAGACGGCCGGGGGTTCGCGAGACTGCGCAGGCGCGGGTTCCCAGTCGAGCGCTGCAATTCCCAGAAGGCCTTGCAGCGTCCCTACGCCGAGGACGTCGCGCTCCAGACTCGCGGGCGCCAAAGGGCTCAGACTGCCGCCGCGCTGCATTATGGAACACAGAGTCTGAAAAACCCTGAGCACTAACTCCCGGACCGAGCTAGGCGCTTCCTTGGCTGGGGGGGGGCGGGGCAAGGAAGAGCCGATATAAGGTTTCGTCATAAAACCGCGACCAGACAGGCGGCGCCATCTTCGAACTTGGACTTCCGGAAGGACTTTGGCGCGGGTGAGTGTACCGCAGCGGGGTGTGCGGGGGGCTGGCGATTACTCCTCCCCTTCTTTTGCAGTAGCGCTGAGACCTTGGGAACCAACTCCCGACTTCTCTCTTACCCCCGGGCACGGCGGCGCGCCCTCTGGCTTCTGCGCTCCCACAGAAATCCATCACGTTCGCACCTCCTTCCCCACCGTGGCCACCAAGCGTCCCCCATCTCCGAGCCGAGGGTCTGGCCTACTTCCTCCACGCGGTGTTCTAGCCTCGGCGCCGCGATCTTTGCGCCTCTTGCACCCAGCAAACCTACAGTGGTCCTCCGTTTTGGGGAAATCGGGGTTCGCCTCTCACGCTGGCTAGTGGTGAAAGCTGCCCCCCTCGGCCAGGTTTCAGGGGAGGGCTGGCGGCGGGCTCTGAAGTGGTAGCGGTCCTTTCTGGTGTGTCCCAGCCCTTTGCTTGAGATAGCTCTAGCCCCAGGGATTGTGCCCCGCGCGCTGTAGTCCCATTGGCGCAGCCAAGGGCCAGTTATGTTTCCCTGTCAGCTCCTTGTATCCCGCGCAAGTTGGCTGGCTCCTGGGGGAGATGGTGGTAGTGACTTGGGTCCACCTGAGCTAACTCACTTTGCTGGAGAAATGTAGGCGATGAACAGACTTCTTCACTCAAAGCCCTATTGTTACACAAGTCTTGCCAATATAACTTTTTTGCCATCCTTATCAACTGTAGAGTTTTGGTTTTTTTTTTTTTAGAATCAGTTTATTTTAAGCTTAAGTGGACTTATGGACTGAAATCGTGGGCTACAGTTTTTGGGGTTTTTTAAAGTTTATTTTTTTTCTTTGTGCCGGTACAGGGCTTGAACTTAGAGCCTGAATGTAGTCCCGGAGCTTTTAAGCTCAAGGCTAGTGCTCTTATCATTTGAACCACACTTCCCCTTCTGGCTGTTTTTGGTAGTTAATTGGAGCTAAGAGTCTCTGAGATTTTTCTACCCAGGCTGGCTTTGAACTGGGATCCTCAGATCTCAGCCTCTGAGTAGCCAGGATTGTAGACGTGAGCCCTTGGCTCCCCGCTTCATCATTTATATGATTTCAGTTTCTTTCTCTGTGGCTGCCTTTTTTTGATTGTTTGTTTTGATTTGCCATTGTCTTATCTCTTCTCTCTCTTTGATCTCTCACTGTGGTTCTTTTTCATTTTGTGTCGCTCCTAAGACTTGAACTCAGAGTCTCGGCACTGTCCCCGAACATCTTTGCTGAAAGCTTGAACTCTTGAGCTTGAACCACAGCTCTACTTCAGGCTTTTTAAAATATACATTTAATTGGAGATAAACTCCTGGGCTCTTTTTCAGGTGCTAGCTTCAAACCTTGATTAAAGGTGTCAGCCCACATGCCCAGCTTGTTGGGTTTCAAGTATTGAGTCTGACCACCCCCCCCTTCATGCTAGTTTTTGTTGCATCTCCCCCTCCCCAGTTTTTCTGGGGCTTTGTGTGTGCATGTGCATGCCAGTGGCAGTCCTGGGGCTTGAACTCTTGACCTGGGTGCTGTCCCTGAGCTTTTGTGCTCAAGGCTAACTATCACTTGAGGCACTGCTCCACTTCCAAATTTTTTGGTAGTTTATTGGAGACAAGAGTCTCAAGGACTTTCCGCCAGAAGCTGGCTTCAGACTTCTAGCCTCAAATCTCAATTTCCTGAGTAGCTAGGATTGCTGGTATGAGCGAGCCACTGGAGCCCACACAGCTTTCTGGAGCAATTTTAAAGGATACTTTACACTTTTTTCCTTTTTTGGGGGGGGGGTGGAGTCAGTCATGGGGCATGAACTCTGGGCCTGGGCACTGTCCCTGAGTTTTTCTGCTCAAGGCTAGTGCTCTGCCATTTGAGCTACAGCTCCACTTCCAGTTTTCTGTTGGTTTATTGGAGATAAGAGTTGCAAGGGACTTTCCTGTCCTGGCTGACTTCCAATTGTGATCCTTGGATCTCAGCCTCCTTGAGTAGCTAGGATCACAGGGGTGAACACCCTCTCCCCCTTATACTTTTGTTTCTATTCTTAACTCTTTGTATAGTATAGGTAAATAGGAAGGTTTCATATTGGATACTTTCTGCTTAATACTCATTGAGTGGGATAGTTTTAGCAGGTTTTCACTTAACAAAGAACAATGTAGGTGGATTCCTTGACTTCATTTTTCCTTCTCTGTCATGTATATCTCTGTAGTATGTGATGCTACATTGTTTCTTTAGCACTATAGTTAAATGAATTGGCTATTGTAGCTGTTTATAATCTGTTTAAAGTGTAGCTTTTTCAAAGAAAACAGTTAGAAACTTGATTTCTGTAGTTTCTTTGTTATTTCTTTTTAAGACAGCAGCTTATTTAGCCCAGAATAGTCTTGTACTCATTGTCCTGCCTTTTCAGCCTTTAAGTGTTGAGATTACAGGTGTGTGTTACCATACCCAGAAGTATTTATATATTTCTAGAAAGCTATTTGTCCAGCCCTGAATTTGTGCATTTTTATAGTATTTATAGCAGCACACTTTCCACTGAGCCCATCAGCAGACCTATGGAAGTTTCCTTTCTGGTAGTTGAACTTTTTCTCCTCCTTTGTCCTGGGCAAACAGATTGTTCTGGGCTAAAACTGGGCCCTTGAGGAGTTGTGGTTGCTCAGGCTTTTGAGATGGTAGTGTTTTCAGTCCGCTAATCTTTTTTGGTCAAAAGCTTGCCTATCTGATTGTCTGGGATTGAAAAGATTGATGACAATTTAGTTCATTCTTTTTTGTTTTGTTTTTGGTCCATGGTGGGTCTTGAACTCTGGATCTGGGCACTGTCCCTGAGCTCTTTAGTTCAAGGTTAGTGCTGTGCTACTTGAGGCACAGCACTACTTCTAGTTTTCTTTTTTTTGGGGGGGGGTCCG
>NW_012267236.1:7888918-7947760 GCF_000151885.1 Dipodomys ordii
CTTCTTCTTCTTCTTCTTCTTCTTCTTCTTCTTCTTCTTCTTCTTCTTCTTCTTCTTCTTCTTCGTGTGAGTGTGCACGCGCATGTGTGTGCCTGTCCTGGCTTGAACATAGGGCCTAGGCACTGTCCCTGAGCTTTTGCTCAAGGCTAGCACTCTACCATTTGAGCCAGAGCTCCATTAGCTTTTTGGGGGGTAGTTTATTGGGGATGAGTCTTGTAGACTTTCCTACATAGGCTGGCTTCAAACCATGATCCCCAGATCTCAACTTCCTGAGTAGTAGGATTACAGGCATGAGCCACCAGTGCGTTTTTTTTTTTGTTGTTGTTGTTTTGTTTTTGATGGTAACTGGGGATTGAATTCAGGGCCTGGTGTTTGTTAGGAAAGTGCTCACCATTTTTGTCTTGGATATTTTGGGGACAGGGTTTCGCTAATGCCAGGGCTGACTTGGACTGAGGTCAGCCTGTGTGTCTGGGAATGACAGGCATGCATCCTTAAGGCTAGCCATTTTGCTTCATCCATGGCTAGGATAACAGATGCATACCACCAAGCTCAGCCAAAAGTCCCTTAATATAATAGGATGTCTTTGTTTCATGGCCTATCTGATATCTCCTCCCATTCTTTCAAGTTAAGATTGATATCTGGGCTCCAGAGAACTTCTTTCATTACTTCTTTATTACCAGAGCTTGAATTTAGAGCCTGTGCTCGCTTGGCTTTCTTACCTATAGTTGGAACTCTTCTAACTTGAGCCACTCCTCCATCCTGGCTTTTTGCTGTTTAATTGGAGATGAAGTCTCTTGGACTTTTCTGCCTAGGCTGGCTTTGAACTATGATCCTCTACGTCTCAGCCTCTTGAGCTAGGATAGCAAACATGAGCCACTGGTGTCTAGCTACAATTATTTTTGAGCCTGTGACTTGTATTTACAGAAATAAGTGTTAAATCTCCTTCAGTTTGGTAAGTTTTAAAGTACCTAGTTATTCATGAAATTATATTTATTATACCATATTACATTTTTTACATTTTACTATTACCCAAGGTATGCTATATTGCTAAAGCTGGGCTTTAACAAACTCCTGGGCTCAGTAGTTCTCCTTCAACTTTTCTAGTAGCTTGGACTAGTCTGTATCACCACACCAAGCTTGGCAATTATTTAAAGTCTATTTTTGCCAGTTGTTACTGTTCCCTAGGTGCATAGTTTTTCTCTCCTTTTTTTTTTGGAGGAAGTGGTGGTGGTAGGATATATATGTGACTTACTTTACTGTCTTTCAGGAAGAGGAGTTAAATAATTGTTCATTTATTGAAATATCCATACAAGAAAATATGTGAATGTTAAATATGTGTAGTATTGTGCTTGGCACATAGTAGTCATTTAATTGATAGCAGCATATTTATTTGTTTCTTGTTCACTTCACTAGAACGTAAGTTCCTAGTCTGTCTTCTGTGGTTACACCAGATCTTAGAACAGTGATTGACATAGAAGGTGCCGAGTAATTAGTCTGAGTGAGTGAATGATTGAAGATTTTGGGCTTCTAATTGTGTGGTGATAAAAGATAAGGAAAAGAGAAAAATCTGAGCCTGTACAATTATCCTCTGCCTTTCACATTGATATGTCTTCATACAGGACAGCCATTTTGGGGGGTGCTGATGGATACCTGCGGGGTCGGCTATGTTGCCCTGGGGGAGGCCGGCCCCGTGGGGAACATGACTGTGGTAGATGCTCCTGGACAAGATGTGCTAAACCAGCTTGATATCAAGGGCTCCTCAGAAGCAACCAGTGTGGAGGCTTCCATAGAGATGTCACTGCCTACTCCTTTGACTGGATTTGAGGGTTCTCCTGATAAGAGGCTTTTCCCTCCAGACCAGGAAAGCCTTTCCAGACTGGAACATCAAGGTGGGTACCTCTGGGGTTTGTTGATTATTTCCCTGCTCTTTTTGGCTCCCCATAGTTTAAGATGAAAGAGAAGTATGAGTTTTTTTTTTTTTTTTTTGTCAGTTGTGGGGCTTGAACTCTGGGCTTGGGCGCTATCCCTGCACTCTTCAGCTTAAGGCGAGCACTCTAGCGCTTGAGCCACAGCGCCACAGCACCACTTCTGTTTTCCAGTGGTTTATTGGAGATAAGAGTCTCACTTGGGCTGGGAAGGTGGCTCAGTGGTAGAGCGCTTGCCTTGCATGCATGAGGCCCTGGGTTCGATTCCTCAGCACCACATAAGCAAAAAGAAAAAAGCCAGAAGTAGCGCTGTGGCTCAAGTGGTAGAGCGCTAGCCTTGAGCTGATGAGCTGAGGGACAGTGCCCAGGCCCAGAGTTCAGGCCCCACGACTGGATCAAAAAAAAATCTCAACAAATTCTCACCCTGGGCTGGCTTTGAACCATGATCCTCAGATCTCAGCCTCCTGAGTAGCTAGGATTATAGGCATGAGCCACCAGCCCCCAGCTGTAGGATCTTATAATCCTGGGTATATAATCTATTCCAAAGAGGTTTGTGCTCCATTCGCATCTTACAGACCATATTCTTTTCTACAGATCTTTCTTCGGAGCTATCAAAGATCTCAAAGCCTAGGGCTTCACAGTCTTCCCGGAAGAGAGGTAGTGGGACACCAAAAGGTCCCAGAAGGCCCCAACAGCGTAAAGCTCCATCCACCCCTCTGGTTCCTGCTCTCTTAGATCAGTCCAACCCTCTATCTGCCCCTGTGCCTAAGAAACGAAGTCAAAAATCTAAGGGAGACCTGCTACTCCTGAAGTTGTCCAAAGGTCTAGAGCAGCCAGAGTCTCCACATCCAAAGAGGCCCCCTGAGGACTTTACCTCTCCTGAGGAACGACCCCGCCGAAGGGCTGCCCAAGTGTAAGGATTGTGGGGCATGGCCTGGTGGAGGGGGTGGAGGTGAGGGGATGAGGGTGGAGCAGATACGGAGAGATGGGAAGACTCTACAAGGTGTCAGGTAAGCTGGGGGGATGTCTGGTTGTGGGATCACGGGCACTCCTTTAGCTCTCACCTTAGCCACTTTTATGGTATGTGTTGCTAACTTTTTGTATCTAAGAGGCTTCTTTCTGCACCTCATATTCCATCACATTTTTTGTTTGTTTTTGTTTGTTTTGAGACAGGGTCTCGCTATGTAATAGACCAGGCTGGCCTGGAACTCGCGATCCTCCAGCCTCAGCCTCCCGAGTGCTGGGATTACAGGAGTGCACTACAACACCCGGCTCTCCATCACATTTTTCGCAGACTTCCCCCAGGTCTTCATTGCTATTTTACCACCCAGTATATTTCAGTATTTATGTGCCTTTCCTTTCATTTCCCTTGCCCTTTATGTTCTTTAATGTGGTAGAATGAAAAGTGCATTGGCTTTGGAGTTGCAAGACCTAGATTTTGTTATCAGACTTGGCTAAGCCACGTCATTTAACTTTTCATCTGTTAAGGAGGAAGGGGAATTTAATGGCTACTTCCCAGGGTTCCTGGGAGGATCCAGTGAGTTGGGAATCGGTGAAGTCTGGGGAAGTAGGCTCTCAGGTAAAGGTTTGTGAGGATAGTGCTGATTCTTCCTACCCCACAGGGCACTTCTGTATCTTCAGGAAGTGGCTGCTGAGGAGCTCTCCACAGCTCTTCCTACTCCGGTGTCTTGTCCTCCTAAGAGTCCCAAGGTGAGCAGCCCCACCAAACCGAAGAAGATCCGGCAGCAGGCAGTCTGCCAAGGTGGAGACGAGGATGCTGCTGTGCAGGGTGAAGGCTTTGTTCTCAAGGTTGAGGCTGAAGAAGAAGAAGAAAGTGAAGGCCCAACTGAGAGCTTTTCTGATCCCGAACCTGCAGCACCCCGAAGCACCACACGAGGACCCGCGTCAGGGGTAATGAGAATGCACAAGAAAGTAGATGGGGAGATAATGATCTTGGGGGTCAGCCCCATGTTGAGCTTTGCCTCAGTTTTGTTTTTGTTTATAACTTTTTAAAGGAATGACTTCAAAAACATTGAGATGTTAGAGAGATTATAGGGGAAGTGTATAATAAACAGGGTTATTTACATTTATAATTGAATATACTAATCATGGAAGATGATTATAGGGGAAAGGTCTAGTAAACAAGAGTAATCAGGGCTGGGAAGGTGGCTCAGTGGTAGAGTGCTTGCCTTGCATGTATGAGGTCCTGGGTTTGATTCCTCAGCACCACATAAGCAGAAAAAGCTGGAAGTGGTGCTGTGGCTCAAGTGGTAGAACGCTAGCCTTGAGCTGAAGAGGTGAGGGGCAGCGCCCAGGCCCAGAGTTCAGGCCCCATGACCAACCAAAAAAAAACAAGAGTAATCAATAATTGATTGTTCTGTACTAGGAAAAATAATCGTGAACAAAATTATGCCTGATAAAGTTTCAGTGAAGTCATTGTTAGACCAGGATACCAGGAACAAAGAGAGGCCAGATGATTAACTGCTTGTTTCATAGAATAATGATAAAATAAATTGTGGTTGGAACATAAGGCCTAGGTACAATTCTAGGGGAGATGAAACTAGAAAGGGCAAAAAGAGCAAAACTGGCAGGAGCCAAAAATCACAATTGGTTTGGGGAGTTATTTTCTTTAAAAATTTTTTGGCAGTACTGGCAGGGAAGGTAAACAATGCCAAAGAAAGTAAAAGTTAGGAAGGAAAGCTCATTCCCTTACTTTTTCTCTGATTTGATTCTCAGAAGCAGAAGTCACACTGTCGAGGCTTGGCTCCCAATGGCTTACCCAATTACATCATGGCTCCTGTTTGGAAGTGCCTCCATCTCACCAAAGACCTGTGAGACTTTGGGGCTGGTGGGAAAGGAGCAGTGGAGGAATGCAGGGCAATCTAGAAAGTGAAGTGCTCATGGGTGGAGCATGGTGATGACATCCATTCATAAATGAATGCTACAAAAGCAAGAACTCCTTAGAATGAAGTATAGAGTCTGGGGACATGGTTCAAGCAGTAGAGCACCTATGTGGCAAGAGTGGGATCTTGAGTTCAAACTTAAGTAATACTAATTAAACAACTCTTAATATGAATGAAATATGATAAGTTCTGGTTGTCAGTTGTACTGGCCACATTGGTCAAGTATTGGTATACTGGATAGCACACACCACAGATAGATCATCTACCCTTACAGAAAGTTAAATTGGACAGCACAGCTGCAAAATCTCTGCTTCTTCACTGATGCTTCTTTTGTCTCTCTAGCCGAGAACAGCAACATTCGTTCTGGGAGTTTGCTGAATGGATTCCTGTAGCCTGGAAGTGGCAATTGCTATCTGAGCTGTAAGTTGAAGGGTATCCCTGAAGCTGAGGCTAGGTGGCAGAAGAGCGACATAGGACTATAGATACATAGTAGGCATCCTGGAATGGGTGAGACTTCCAAAATCAGGCTGTTCACTTTGCTTTCTTCCAGAGAGGCAGCTCCTTACCTGCCCCAGGAAGAGAAGTCTCCATTGTTTTCTGTACAACGTGAAGGACTTCCTGAGGATGGCACACTCTACCGCATAAACAGGTGAAGATTGCCACTAAGCTTTTTTTTCTGATTCTAGGTGACAGGAAAATGAATGTTGAAGAGGATGACAAATTAGCCATGTTCTGATACTGGGCCTATTGATTCTAAGGACAAGTTTCCCACTTGACACAAGTTACTTCTTTCTAGTTTTCAGTGCTCAGCTCTACGGGAAGTTTAGGGAAACTAGGAAGACTTGGGGGTCAAACCAGTTTACATAACAATGTACTCAGCCCTGGAAAGAATGATGTAATAATTGCAAATTAAAAACCTATCTTTTGTTGTTGTTGTTGGTTGTGGGGCTTGAACTCAGGGTTTAGGTGCTGTCCCTGAGTTCTTTTTACTGATGTTCTACCACTTTGAGCCACAGCGCTACTTCTGGTTTTCTGGAGATAAGTCTCATGAACTTTCCTGCCTGGGCTGACTGAACCACAATCCTTAGATCTCAGCCTCCTGAATAGCTAGGATTATAGATGTGAGCCACCAATGCCAAGCAAATGCCTTCTATTTTTAAGCGGGGCTCATGCTTATAATCCTACCTACTCAGGAGGCTGAGATCTGAGGAGAGCGGTTCAGAGCCAGCCTGGACAGGAAAGTCTGTGAGACTTTTTGTTTTTTGGGTCCAGTCGTGGGCCCTGAACTCTGGGCCTGGGCACTGTTCCTCAGCTCTTCAGCTCAAGGCTAGCACTCTACCACTTGAGCCACAGCACCACGTCTGGCTTTTTTCTTTTTTGCTTATGTAGTGCTGAGGAATCGAACCCAGGGCCTCATGCATGCAAGGCAAGCGTTCTACCACTGAGCTACCTTCCCAGCCCCTCTGTGAGACTTTTTATCTCCAATAAACCACCAGAAAATGGAAAGTGACGCTGTAGCTCAAGTGGTAGAGTGCTTACCTTGAGCTGGAAAGCTGGGGGACAGCACCCAAGCCCAGAGTTCAAGCCCCATGACCAACCAAAAAAAAAGCCTATTTTTGATGATGAACTGGAGCTAGGAAGACATAGGGAAGCAAAGGGCAGAGGGAAGGGAAGGAGGTACAAATGCTCTCACCTGGAGACTTGGTTTTTCAGGCCCTTGCTTAAGCCAGATCATATCTGCTCCACTGGAGCTCCCATTCCATCCTAATCTTTTACTAATGTTTTTGACTTCTCTCCAGGTTTAGTTCGATCTCAGCACATCCAGAGCGCTGGGATGTATCCTTCTTCACAGGGGGACCACTCTGGGCTCTGGACTGGTGTCCAGTGCCAGAGGGATCAGCAGCCTCGCAGTATGTGGCCCTTTTCTCCAGCCCTGACATGAATGAGACACATCCACTGAGCCGACTTCACTCAGGCCCTGGGCTGCTGCAGTTGTGGGGCCTTGGGACATTACAGCAAGAAAGCTGGTGAGGTGGGGTTGGGACACTGCCATGGGTAGATGGGTGAGGTAGAGAGGATGGGGGAAGGCTTGGATTGGGCTGAGACAAGGAGAGTCGATCTCCAGTAGCCCTAGCCAGCTCTTCCTACCCACTGTCCCCACATGCTTTCTCTCTCCAGTCCTGACAATAGGGCTCACTTTGTCTATGGGATTGCTTGTGACAATGGCTGTATCTGGGACCTCAAGTTCTGCCCCAGTGGAGCATGGGAGCTTCCGGAAACCTCTCGGAAGGTACTTCCGTTGACGATGGGATGGCCCTGGGAGTTCTCAGCATTGGAGGCAGGAAGGCTGGATTGTGGTGGATAGAGATTTTCCAGCAACTCCATATCATGTTTTTAGGGATTAGCACCTTGTTTTCTGAGAAGCACCTATAGGGAGCAAGCCTCAGCCATGGGCCTGATTTCTTTCTCTCTCTTTCTCTCTCTCTCTCTAGGCTCCTCACCTGCCCCGGCTGGGTCTTTTGGCTCTTGCCTGCTCAGATGGAAAAGTGCTGCTGTTCAGTCTGCCACATCCTGAGGCCCTGCTAGCTCAGCAGTCCCTAGGTGAGGAGCAGAGCAAGCAAACAGGACTGCAGTCATGGGTGCGAAGCTTGCCTCCTCTGAAACTTCTCTGTAGCACAGAGCCTTAGTCATACCCACACCCATATTGTGACCACATTTGCTTTTGAGTTTGGACTTTTACTTACAGGATTATAACTGTACTCTTGTAGCTCTTTAGTTTTTATTTTCCCCTTCCTTATTATCCTGGTTAGCCCCTTGCCTTTATTGCTGTCCTGATTAATTGGCTCTATGAAGAGCTACTATGAGCTAAGACCAACAAAGGTGAATTCTCCCTGTTGGGTGTGGGCTTGAACTCAGGGTCTGGGTGCTGTCCCTGAGTTCTTTTGCTCAAGGCTAGCACTCTACCATTGAGCTGCAAGCCACTTCTAGTTTTCTATGGGTTAATTGGAAATAAGAGTCTCAAGGACTTTCCTGCCCAGGCTGCCTTCGAACTCAGATCTCAGCCTCCTGAGTAGCTAGGATTACAGGCATGAGCCACCAGTGCCCAGCTCCCAATTTGTATGTCAGACCCTTCACCCTATACCAATATGCATATACACAGACCACAAAATATTGTCAGTACAGGGAGAAAATTAGAGTTCAGATGAGCAAGATGAGGGAAAGGCCAGGGAAAGGCAGCTTCTATGTGTTGAATGTATTTGTTTTTAACACTATTGAGTATTTAATGAGGAAAGCATCTGCGCATAAGCCCTGGGAAGTCCTGTATATGGTGGTCTGGTGGAGAAGAGGGTTAAAGAGGGAATAGGTAGTAAGGAAGTAAAGAATGATGATTCTTTCAGAAAGTTTGGGTGGTAGCTGGATTGATTGAAGGAAAAAAGTTCTTTTAGTTGTGCTTATTTGTAGAGGAGACAATAGGACATGCTTACCTGGAAATAGGAAAATGATCCACCAGGGAAAGAGCAAGTGTATAATGCAGGAGAAAGGAGGAATGAACAAATGAGCAAAGTTCTAGAAACAGAAGAGAGTAGGGTCAAGGGATTAGCCATTCTGACAGGAGCAAAGGAAGTATCAGGTATAACAGAAGAAGATGGGGACAGATAGATTGTGAGTCAGAGATTTGATGGTGGAGGGGCCAAGAAGGTGGCTTAGTGGTAGAGTGCTTGCCTTGTATGCATGAGGCCCTATGTTCAATTCCTCAGCAGCACATAAGCAGAAAAAGCCAGAAGTGGCACTGTGGCTCAATTGGTAGAGCACTAGCCTTGAGCTGTAGACTGAAGGACCACCCAGGCCCAGAGCTCAGGCCCCCCAACCGACCAAAAGAAAGAAAAGAAATTTGATGGTAGAAAGATAAAGGCTTTCTCAAGAAAGGATGAGGTGGGGCTGGGAATGCGATTTAGTGGTAAAGTGCTTGGACTAGCATGCATGAGTTTGATTCCTCAGTACCACGTAAACAGAAAAAGCCACAAATGGCAGTGTGGGTCAAGTGGTAGAGTGCTAACCTTGAGCAAAAGAAGCTCAGGGACAGTGCCCAGGCCTTGAGTTCAAGCCCCAGGGCTGGAAAAAAAAAAAAAAAGGATGAGGGAAAGTTGTCTATGTGTGAGGCTTTAACCTCAGAATAAGGCCTAGCAAGGATCTCAAGCCTCTAATCAAAACCAATCAGCTACTGCTCTTTTTCCCTTACAGATTCAATGAGGCCTGCTATCTATAAGGTGAGTAAGGAACCTGCTGCCTTAGCTGAGGCTCTACTCTTAGAGCCTTGCCTACAAATGCTACACTGAGTTGTCTTGTACTTAGAAAATATGTCCCCACCTGCCGGATTAAACACGGACTTGAACCTTTGTTCCCAACAACTAGGATTCCTAACCCTAGTCCCAGCTCTTCTGTCCTTGCAGGTGCAGTGTGTAGCAACCCTTCAAGTGGGGTCTATGCAAGCTTCAGACCCATCTGAGTGTGGTCAGTGCCTTAGCCTGGCCTGGATGCCTACCAGGCCCCACCACCACCTGGCTGCTGGGTACTATAATGGTAAAGCAAAATAAAATGTAAAGAGCTATTGTTCTTTTTTTTTTTTTTTTTGCTTGTCCTAGGGATTGAACTTTGGGCCTGGGTGTTTTCCCTGAGTTTCTTTGGCTCAAGGCCAGCCCTTTACCACTTGAGCCACAGCACCTCTTCCAGCTTACTTTATTTGATTTTATTGTAAAGATGCTTACAGAGGAGTTACATTACATGAGTAAGGTTCTTCCAGCTTTTTCTGAGTAGTTTATTAGAGATACAAGTCTCACAAACTTTCCTTTCTGGGCTGGCTTCCAACTGCAATCCTCAGATCTCAGCCTCCTGAGTAGCTAGGATTACAGGTATGAGCCACTGGCACCTAGCTAAGCCTATCTCTTAAAATGAAAAAACAATAAAACCAGGCGTATTAGTACAAGTCTATAATCCAAAACTCAGAAAGATAATGTCAGGATGATCAAGAGTTTAGACCCATTCTGGGTTACATAGCAAGTTCTAGCAAATGGACATAATTTTATGATTTTTTTGTACATAAAAGAAATTTATTTTTGTAAATGAGAACTTATTAGCTATAGCTCACACCTGTAATTCTAGTTACTCAGGAGGCTATCTGAGGTTCATGGTTCAGAGCCATCCCAGGCAGGAAAGTCTATGAGACTCTTTTTTTTTTTTTTCTCGGTCGTGGGGCTTGAACTCTGGGCCTGGGCATTGTCCCTCAGCTCTTCAGCTCAAGGCGAGCGCTCTACCACTTGAGCTACAGCGCCACTTCCGGTTTTCTGGTGGTTTATTGGAGATAGGAGTCTCACGGTCTCTCCTGCCCGGGCTGGCTTTGAACCTCGATCCTCAGATCTCAGCCTCCTGAGTAGCTAGGATTACAGGCGTGAGCCACCAGCACCCGGCTCTATGAGACTCTTATCTCCAATAAACCACTAGAAAACGGGAAGTGGCATTATAGCTCAAGCGGTAGAGTGCTCACCTTGAGCTGAAGAGCTGAGGGACAGCACCCAGGCCCAGAGTTCAAGCCCCACAACCAGCAACAACAACAAAAAAAACTTCATATGTATTAAATTATAAAAAATTACCTAGGAAAAAAAGCCACTGAAACCAACACCGGTGGCTCACACCTGTAATCCTAGCTACCCAGGAAGCTGAGATCTGAGGATTGTGGTTCAGAGTCAGCCTAGGCAGGAAAGGCTGTGAGACTCTACAAGTAACCACCAGAAAACCAGAAGGGGCACTGAGGCTCAAGAAGTAGAGTGCTTACCTTCAACTGAAGAGCTCAGGGACAGCACCCAGGCCAAGTTAAAGCCCCACAACTGACCCCCCCCAAAAACAACAACAACAACAACAAAAAAACACTGAAATCATAATGGAAGATTCCTAATGTTAGGAATACAAAATGAAGACAGTATAGATGATTCTTTCAGGAAGAATTAGTTTCTTGAAGATAATTTTAAGATTTTTAAAAAGCCAGGTGCTGGTAGTTTATATCTGTAGTTCAAGCTAGTAATGAGGCTAGATCTATTAGAGATGAGCCTGAGCAGGAAGTTCTGAAAGACTATATCTCCAAAATAACCAGCAAAAAAATGAGCTTGAGGTGTGGCTCATGTTGTGGAGAACCAACCTAGCCAGCACAAAGCGAGTTCGAACTCCAGTACCACCAAAAAAACCAATGACTGACATTAAGCAGTTAGAAGTGTGTGTGTGTGTGTGTGTGACATTAAGCAGTTAGAAGTGTGTGTGTGTGTGTGACATTAAGCAATTAGAAGTGTGTGTGTGTTTTGTTGTTTGTGGGGCCTGAATTCTGGGCCTGTTAGCTCTTCAGCTCAAGGCTAGCGCTCTACCAATTGAGCACAGTGCCACTTCCAGCTTTTTTGCTTATGTGATGCTAAGGAAAGGAATTGAACCCAGGGCCTCATGTATACAAGGCAAGCACTCTACCACTGAGCCATCTTTCTGGCCCCTTAGTTTATTCTTTTTAAACAGCTTTCATTTTCAATCATCATTGGTAAACTTTCTGTTGAAATGATAAATCAGCACTCTTTTGGTGCTGGTGGTTTACTCCTATAATTCTAGCTACCCAGGAGGCTGAAATCTAAGGATCGGGGTTCAAAGCCAGCCTGAGCAAGAAAGTCTGTGAGACTCTTATCTCCAATCAGCCACCAAAAAACCAGAAGTGAAACTGTGTCTCAAAGTAGTAGAATTGTAGCCTTGAGCACAAAAGCTCAGTGACTATGTCCAGGCCCTGAGTTCAAGTCCCATGACTGACCAAAAACAAGTTAGCACTCATACTTCTTGTTATCCCTCCATCTTTTATTTTTCTTTTGGTGACCTTGTCAAGGTACATGCTTTATGCTGTTCTCTTATCTTAACTTCTAAAGTAACTTAGTGATTGTTTTCACTGGTCCTGTAGTTCAGTCTTTCCCTCCATTGCTAAATTAATTTTATTGCATACCTTAATTCACTGTAATAGAAATGTTCCTGAATTTATGCGTAAATGGGATTTAGCTGCAAATATTTTTCTCTGCCATTGCTAAGATTTTTATTCCTGGTCTCTTTATCAAAGTTATACTTTTCAGTACTTCTCCTTTGTTACTCTGGTTATTGGTCATCTTATTTGGAGTTAGCCAGGTTAGTTTCTTTTCATCCTTTTGTTTGTTTGTTTGTTTTCCTTTTTTTTTGTACATTTTGTTGCTTTGGATTCCCTGCCTGTTATACTTAAAAGAGGGTTAGGGATGAAGAAGCAACTGTCTAGCACATTGCAAGCTCTGAGTTCAAGCCCCAGTACTTACCACCACCTGGCCCTACTCCCCTCCGCTGTCCCTGCCAAATAGTTAAGCAGACATTTTCTGTGAAAGACTGATTATAATAATTTTAGGCTTTATGGGACGATTGGCTATTATTTAAACCACACAACTCTTCCATATAATGTGGGATTAGTCATAGTTTGGTAAACAAATGGATTCAATTGTGTTGCAGTAAACTGGTTACTGTTATTTAAACTGGTTGCTGGCTACACAGAATTTACTACATAGACTATAGTTTGCCCGCCATACTTAGAAGGTTTTGTTTTTGGTTTGTTTGTTTTTTCCTTTGGCAGAATGAGGGTTTGATCTCAGGCCTTTACCTTTGTTAGACAGGTACTCTACCATTTGAATCAAACCTCAGTGTGGGTGTGGGTGTGTGGTATTGGCTTCAATTCCTTGTGCCCAGGTGTATGTGAGAGAGATAGATATTGGCTTAAATTCCTTGTGCATTTGTTTCAGCTTTCTTGGTCATGTCTTCCACTTGAGTCATGCCTCCAGTTCAGGATGTTACTGATTAATTGAAGCTAGAGTCTTTTTAACCTGGGCTGGTTCCAAATCAATATCTTCCTAGTCTCAGCCTGCTGAGTAGCTAGGATTACAACATGAGCCATTAGCACCCAGCTTTACTTTGTTGTTGTTGTTGTTTGTGGGGCTTGAACTCTAGGCCTGGTTCTTCAGCTCAAGGTGAGCACTCTACCACTTGAGCCACAGCACCACTTCCGGTTTTTGGGTGGTTAATAGGAGATAGAGTCTCACGGGCTTTCCTGCCAGGGCTGGCTTTGAACCATGATCCTAAGATCTCAGCTTCCTGAGTAGCTAGGATTGCAGGTGTGAGCCACTGGCGCCCGGCTTTTTTTTTAAAAAAAAAAAAAGTTTCACTATATAGTCCAGATGGACCTCAAAACTATCAAATTTTCCTGCTTCAGTTTCCTGGAGTACTGGGATTACAGGTGTGTAGCACTTTACCTATCTGAGTTTATGCTTTTTGCTTTTATTTTTCTTGCCTTGTACAGCAATTTGTGAGTCTTGTACTTAGGGCCTGGATACTGTCCCTGAGTTTTTTGGTTTTGTTGTTGTCGTTGTCAGACGTGGGGCTTGAACTTGGCCTGGGAGCTGTTCCTCTGCCCGGGCTGGCTTTGAACCGCAGTCCTTAGATCTCTGAGTAGCTAGGAGTACAGGCGTAAGCCACCAACGCCCAGCTTTTATGTTTTTTTTTAAACCATACTTCTTTTTTTTGCCTTTTCTTTTTTGGCATTGGGGATTGAACCCAGGATGTTGCACTTGCTAGCAAGTGCTTTGCCACTGCCCTACATCCCAGTCCTTCTCTCTCTCTTTTTTTTTTGCCAGTCCTGGGGCTTGAACTCAGGCCTGGGTTCTGTCCCTGAGCTTCTTTGTGCTCAAGGTTAGTGCTTTACCACTTGAGCCACAGTGCCATTTCTGGCTTTTTTGAGTAGGTTATTGGAGATAAGAATGTCAGGGGGACTTTTCTATCCAGGCTGGCTTTGAACCTTAATCCTCAGACCCCAGCTTCATGGGTAGCTAGGATTATAGATAAGAGCCACTGACACCCAGCATTTTGGATTTTTTAATACCTTTATTTTGATTTTGGGAGTAAGAGGCCAGTGCATTCAACCAGATACCTTTAAACTGCAAATCCAAAACTAAGCCATTACTTTTTGGTTGATAAGAACTGGGGCGAAAATGTCAGGTAATGAATTTAAACCATACAGGACTAAGAATAGCTAGTCATGATCCCCACAGTCTTCCACTGTAGTTTGGATCTGAGAGTAGAAGGAAAATAAAGGTCCTAAGAGCCCAGAGGAAGAAAAGAAATCAAGAACCAGCCTTTAATGTCTATGCATTCTGTCTCTATTTCAGGCATGGTGGTTTTCTGGAACCTTCCCACTAACTCACCCCTGCAGAGGATACGGCTTTCTGATGGCTCCTTAAAGCTCTACCCCTTCCATTGTTTCCTAGCCCATGATGAGGCTGTGCGTACAATTCAATGGTGCAAAGCTAACAGGTATGAAGTAAGATCTGTGGAGAGTGAAGGTGAAACTAGAACAGACTGTTCAAATTTGCTACTGATTTGGTCTTGCATCTTTTCAGTCATTTCCTAGTCTCTGCGGGGAGTGACCGGAAAATCAAATTCTGGGATCTTCGGCGACCTTATGAGCCAATAAACTGTATCAAGCGCTTCTTGAGTACAGAGCTGTCCTGGCTGCTCCCCTACAATGGTGTCACTGTGGCTCAGGACAACTGCTATGCCTCGTACGGCAAGATGGAGATGGCAGCCCTGGGGAAGGGTCCTAAGGGTGGGGATGCGAAGCATCCAGATTGTGGGAAGATGAAGGTTGACAGGGTTTGAATTCTGAAAGGATTTGGGGGAAAAAATCTATTTGATCTTAGAAAACAAAATTTTATTTATTGTTTTCATACAGATATGGACTCTGTGGAATTCATTATATTGATGCTGGTTACCTTGGTTTCAAGGCCTACTTCACTGCTCCTCGAAAAGGCACTGTTTGGGTGAGCCTCTCTTCCACAATCTCCATTACACAGGGAAATGCCATTTACTCTATAATGGTAGTCAGGAACAGGTGGTTGGTGTTTGGGTAGAAGGAGAAGGCAGGTGCATCATAACTATATCATCAGGGACATAGGTTACGGGAAACTTTCTGGGCTTTTTTGGTACTGAACTCTGGCACTGTCATGCAGCTTTTATTTAAAAAAAAAAAAATTTACAGCCGGGCGCTGGTGGCTCACGCCACCAGCTGAGATCTGAGGATCCCAGTTCAAAGCCAGCCCGGGCAGGAGAGACCGTGAGACTCCTATCTCCAATAAACCACCAGAAAACCGGAAGTGGCGTTGTAGCTCAAGTGGTAGAGCGCTCGCCTTGAGCTGAAGAGCTGAGGGACAGTGCCCAGGCCCAGAGTTCAAGCCCCACGACCGACAAAAAAAAAAAAAAATTACATTTGACCATATAAGATGATGTTAAGTGAAATGAACCCCAAGATAGGGACACAAGTGGTTTTTTTCTTTCTTTTAACGTATTTATAATGTACTATGTGATTTTTTTGTTTCTTTGGTATGTTCTTCTGTCACGGTATAACCCATTTCACTGTAATTGATTCCAATACCCTGCATCTTGTATATACATTTTTCTAATTTGGGGAGGGGAAGGGAAATAACAAAATGCTTAAATAAGGATACAGCTCGACCCATTGTAACAATGAGATGTACAAGACACTATGTTGAAGACGAACTTTACAACTTCGGCAGGGGATGGGGAGGAAAGGAGGGAAAGTGGAGAGGTGGGGAGGGAAGGAATGGTGGGGAGAAAGACAAAGGGGAGGTAACTGCTCAATGGGAACTGTACTCATTACCTTACTCATGTAACTGTAACCCCTCTGTACAGTATTTTTACGGTAAAAACATATACTAAAAAAACTATTTACTTTATAATTGTTATTGTAAAGGTGATGCACTAAGGGACTGCAGTTACATAAGTCAGGTAATGAATATATATCCGTTCATACAGCGTCATCCCTTTTCTCACTTTACACAGGTTTGTTTTGCTCATGGCTGGCATTCTTTCTGTTGAGCCATACCTCTTGTGACTTTTTGCTGGGGGTTTTGTTTGTTTTTATGTGCCAGTTCTTAGGCTTGAACTCAGGGCCTGAGTGTTGTACCTGAGCATTTCTGCTCAAAGGCAGTACTCTACTACTTGAGCCACAGCTCCTTTTAAGAGTTTTGGTAGTTGGGACTGGGAAGGTGGCTCAGTGGTAGAACACTTGCCTTGCATGCATGAGGCCCTGGGTTCGATTCCTCAGCACCACATAAGCAGGAAGAAAAAGCTGGAAGTGGCACTGTGGCTCAAGTGGTAGAGCACTAGCCTTGAGGTAAAGAGCCTATGGACAGCACCCAGGCCCAGAGTTCAGGCCCCACGACTGGACCCCCCCCCAAAAAAAATAGATTTTTGGTAGTTAATTGGAGATAAGATTCTCATGGATTTTACTGCCCAGGCTGGCTTAAGACCACAATCCTCATATTTCAGCCTCTTCCCAGCACGCCACCTTCCCCCCTCCCCCCTCTCCTTGGCTAATTGAAGATAAGTGTCTCATAAGGATTCTTCTTTCTGGGCTGGCTTCAAACCTAGGTAGTTCTTGCCTTTAGAGTAACTAGAATTACAGGTATGAGCCACTGGTGTTCAACCAAAACACTCATTTTTTTTGCCCCCCCCCTCATTTTTATTTGTACCCTTTTACCCTCAGACTGCAGGCATTATCAGTTCACAGAAATGAATGAGTAATCTTTCTTTCTTTCTTCCTTTTTTTCTTTCTTTCCTTCTTTTTTCTTTCTTCCTTTCGTCAGTCATGGGGCTTGAACTCTGGGCCTAGGCGCTGTCCCTGTGCTCTTCAGCTCAAAGCGAGGGCTCTACTGCTTAAGCCACAGTGCCACTTCCAGTTTTCTAGTGGTTTATTGAAGATACTAGTCTCAAGGACTTTCCTGCCAGGTCTGGCTTTGAACCGCAGTCCTCAGATCTCAGCCTCCTGAGTAGCTAGGATTACAGGCATAAGCCACCAGTGCCTGGCATTAATCTGTCTTTCTTTATTAGAGTCTTTCAGGATCTGACTGGCTTGGGACAGTAGCTGCTGGAGATATATCTGGGGAGCTCATAGCAGCTATATTGCCTGATATGGCATCGAATCCAGTAAATGTCAAGAAACCTGCAGAGAGAAGATTCGTACGTATATGAACATCTAACGGCAATACCATTTGTTACATCCTAATCCAATGTCCTGGCCAATTCCTGGTGGAGTGCAGATTAGTACTCAGGTTTCTAGCCCCAATATTGTCTGTGAAAGACACCATAGCATTTGTGTGTGTGTGTGTGTGTGTGTGTGTATACATGTGTGTGTACACCAGTACTGGGGCTTCCGCTCAAGCCTTTGTGGTCTTGGAGTCCTTTGGACTGATTTATGCTTACATTGGCTTTGAACCTTGATCCTCACAGTGTAATCTCCTAGTAACTGGAGTAAGCCACTAGCTCCTGGTTTTGGCATAATATTCCCTACATATTACTATTGGACTTTTTGTGTATGTGTGTGCCGGTCCGAGTGTTAGAACTGTCCCTGAGCTTTTCTGCTTAAGGTTAGTGATCTACCACTTGAACCACAGTTCCACTTCCAGTTCTTTTGGTAGTGTACTGGAGATGAGAGTCTCACAGACTTTCTTGCCCTGGCTAGCTTGTAATGGCAGTCCTCAGATCTCAGCCTCCTAAGTATTAGCTAGAATTACAGGCATAAGCCACCAGCACCCAGTTCCATATTACCACTGAGTATGGTTTTTGTTTATTTCAAGCCCCAGTACTGGCACAAAACAAAAATTCAGGGTCTTGAGGTCTTACTCATTAAGATTTTGCTGCCCCAAGCCAATTTCCTCTATGTTTTTCCGATTTCCTCTTATGTTTTCACTTTTAGTATTATAAAACCTAATTTCATCGTCTCCCTTGTAGCCTATATATAAAGCAGATCTGATCCCATATCAGGACAGTTCTGAAGAACAAGAATATACTTCTGCTTCATCTGGGACTCCCAACCCTCCCAAAGCTAAAACATACGCTGAAACTATCAACCATCACTACTTGCTTTTTCAGGACACAGATTTGGTAAGTCAAGGCGAGGAGACTGAGTGTGATATTAATTAGAAAAGGTGGAAATCTTTAGTCCTGTGTAGTAGGAAATTCTAAGGAGTTTGAGGGCAGAGTTGCAAAACTAAAGCTACTTGCTTTCTCTCCCTTCTGCTTCCCAGGGTTCCTTCCACAATCTGCTCCGTAGAGAACCAATGTTGCGTATGCAGGAAGGCGAAGGGCATGCTCAGCTTTGCCTGGATAGGCTGCAGCTTGAAGCTATTCATAAGGTGAATCTTGTCTCATCTCTCCCCCCATTCTCATTTTCTCCCAACTCTGAACTTGTCACCAATGATATGTGAGATGAAAAGGAACAGATGGCTAAGGAGGAAAACAACTTTGCCAACTCCTGTAGCATAAGATATACTTCACTCATTGGCTTTTCATTTCTATCTCTCTCACCTTATGGTTCTATCCTCTTAAGATTGTAATCTATTTTTGTTTATGCAACTAGGAGTAAACCTAAAACATGACTTCTAATCTTCTCTTTGGTTTTCCATTTCTTTGCACAGGTACGTTTCAGCCCAAACCTGGACTCCTATGGATGGCTGGTATCTGGGGGGCAGTCAGGGCTGGTTCGGATCCATTTTATCCGTGGACTCACCTCCCCATTGGGCCACCGTTTACAGCTTGAGAGCCAAACCCACTTCAGTGCTATGTTCCAACCATCTTTTCCAACAGAAGGGCTGAGTTTTCCTCCAGCCAGCCATTGCTTTCTGCCCAATCCCTAGTCTTAGTCCACACAGGACCCTTGAAATGAAGTCTGCCAAGAACAAATGGTCTCCATGCACAGAGCCATAGGAACTGGGCCCTTCCTGGACAGTGATGGTGCCAGGCCTGGATTTTTAGGCCTACCTCCCCAGGACTCCTTAAGTTCCTGTCCTTCCACAGACTTCATAGCCTCCTGCGGGTAGGGGGGCTCTCTCACTACAGTGAATTTCTTTACCTAAAATGATGGCTCACAAGAAACACTCAGGCCTGACCTAGGCTTGGGAGTCAAATTGCTCATATTGAGCATATTGTGAAGTGGGTAAAGCTAAGTAAAGGTACTGGGTGTTTTTGAGACCACTTGTGAGTGGGTGTTTGGAGAATCAGAAAGGGTATCGATTTGAAGGCTCCTTTTTCAGGATCCAGTGTTACTGCCTTCCTAAACTTCCTCTTCAGAGGAACCAACACACAGGCCCAAAAGTGGTGGCAGTAATTAATCGGACTGAAGCTGCTTATAGTACTTTGAGGAATACAGCAAACACCCTACCAATAGAATAGTGGCTTAGCTCTTACTTGCTCCTGCTTATGAAATATTCCCAATCACTGGTCAATTGACCATACTTGAACACTCTTAGAAGAGTTTTTGAAAACCTTTCTTTAAAGCTGGGCATGATGGTACATGCCTTTAATTCCCAGCATTTGGGAGGCTGAGGCAGGAGGATCATGAATTCAAGGCCAGCCTGAGCTATATAATGAGACCCTGTCTCATAAAACAAACTTCTTTTATATCAAGTTAGAATATACCTTTATTAATTTTACTCATGGGTATTAGGAAACCTAGTTATTCTTCCCTGTGACTACCCTTTTAAGTAGTTAACAATAGCTATCATGTGTTTCCCAAGTCTTTTTATCCTCTAGATTAAATATCTTCAGTTATTTGAACCATTCTTTTACACGTCATGATTTTTGATCCTTTATGATATGGTCACATTGTTGACTTATTAAACATGTTTATTTAAACTCTATAGGAGGTGTTCAGAACTGAAGTACAATAATGTAGTATATTGTTGTCTTGATAAGAGTGCTCTAATGGGATGCTACACACTCATTGTCTACAGTACAATACAATGCGGCTTTCTAAAGCACAGGCACACTCCAGCCTTGGTCTACACAGGAGTACAAGCTGAAGCTTGGAGGAAGGATTGGAGCTTACTAGGAAATGGAAAACCAAGCAGCCAGCTCCCTCTTGGAATGGATTCAAATTAGTTTGCTGGTTCAGGTATCTGAGAAAAATCTTTCTGCGTGTGTAGGCAAACTTATCATGTCAGAAAACCTTTAAGAAATGAAGAAACAAAAGTTGGACACTGCTGGCTCACTCCTATAATCCTAGCTACTCAACTGGCTAAGATGTGAAGAAGGTAGTTTAGAGCCAACTTGGACAGACAAATCCAAGAGAAACATCTCTAATTAGTAAGCAAAAACGTGGAATTGGAGGTGTGGCTCAAGTGCGGTAGCTCCAGCAACAAGCACTAGCACAAGGCCCTGAGTTCAAGCCCCAGTGTTGGCACACACACTCACAAAAAGAATTTCAAGTAGTTCAGTCCCCTTCTGTTACTAAGGAGGAAGCAGACCTGGAGGTGGCCCAGGTCTACTGGAAGCAGAGGAACCACAGCCTGTGAAGAGGAGCCAGGTGCTACACCACTGATGACCGGATTTGTGCTGATTTGCATAATAGGCTGGGAATGTGGTAGAGCGCTTGTCTAACATGCATTAAGCCCTGGGTTCCATTCCCCAGTACCACATAAACAGAAAAACCAGGAGTGGTGCTGTGGGTAAAGTGCTAGCTGAGCAAAAGAAGCTCAGGGATAGTGTCCAGGCCCTGAGTTCAAGCCCAAGGACTGGTCAAAAAAATAATAACCAAGTACTGGTGCTGGGATTTGCATTCAAAATTTGACAAAAATACAAGTTTTCCAGCCTCTATTTGGTCTCCTGTTGAAATTCCTTGGTAACCTAGCATGGTAATTTGAATCTAAGAACCTTTTAGTTAAATGCTGTGACTGGATTCTCCTCCACCCTTACTCATTCTCCAGTTTTTGTGGCAGGATTCTCCCTGCCTTAATCATACAGGAATTGAGTAACGGGCTGGAGGTGGACAGGTAGAGAACTTGGAAGTCTTAGGCTCCTGCCAGCCTAAAGAGCCAGCTGTAGGAGATAATTATAAATTCCCACCATCCTATATTAGAATAGTAGATATTACAGTTCAAAGGGCATTAGTCTGCTTATTCAGTCCCAGGCCTTGCCCCTCTGCCTAAAAAAAAAAAAAAATCATCTAGTCTACTGACAGATCTAATCAGTGGCATCAAGGGAGCCAAGGACACTTCAGTTCTAGTCCAGTGACCAGGGCTGTGCGGCCCATTACCCAGCCAGTTCCTAAGCTCACTTCTGCAGGCCCACAGCGCACATAGAGCATGTCTAAAGATGACTTGTGGGCAAAGCACCGCACTACTTAGGGTAAAAACATGAAGACCTAGCTCCAACTCCGGAGCTTACAATTGAGGCCAACCCAGAGATCCGCAAAATAAAAGTACACAAGCCCAGGACAGATTAAAAGGACATGAGGTCCTTGGCTA
Source organism: Dipodomys ordii (assembly GCF_000151885.1). Classification (NCBI taxonomy): domain Eukaryota; kingdom Metazoa; phylum Chordata; class Mammalia; order Rodentia; family Heteromyidae; genus Dipodomys; species Dipodomys ordii. The sequence goes on from NW_012267236.1 coordinate 7,910,150, forward strand.
CCTCGGGGAGAGGAGAACTGGGCGGTCTGACTGCTGGGCCAAGGCTTGGCAGAGCCCACAGAATGGGCCCGGGCGGGACCCGGCGGCAGCGGTCGGGGTGCCGCCACGCCTGGGCCCCAGCGACCCGCGGCCTCGGGCCGCAGCCGGGGGAAGGGGCGGGGTTTGAGTCGGAAGTCTGTGGCCCAGCTCCGGTCACGTGGGCGGGGCTAGGCCGGGCCCAGCTCGGCCTCAGGTGAGTGACGGGTGATGTGTGCTGGCCGGCTTGCAGCGCTCGGCGTCCGACCCCTTGCCATTGCTGTGGCTGTTGCCGGGCCTGGCGGTGACGGGCTGTTTCTAGTGCAGGGTTGCACTCAGGAAGCATATGATTTAGTTCCAACCGAGGCTGAATGTAGAGAATGACTGCTATCATTTTCGGGGAACCCAAGCTCTAGGTGGAGGCTGGAGTCCCTTCTGGCACCGGAAGCCTCAGCCCAGCTGAGGACTGGAGGTCGCAGGCCGCTGCCACCGGGGTCCACAGCTGCCCACATCCTTCCCCAGTTGTCTGAGGTGGCCCAGTGGCAGGATTCTGTCCGGGGAGCGTCCCTCGTGAGGCCTCTGTCCTTCCCACAAGGAAGTGGAGAGAGGAAGAAAGGGTGAGCACCAGGGAAAGTCAGGCGTGGTTTTGTCTGCACAGGGGCCGTGGGAGTGACCCTCTCCTTTTGGCTTGACAGGAAGCATGGCACTCTGGCGGGCATACCAGAGGGCCCTAGCTGCGCACCCGTGGAAAGTCCAGGTCCTGACAGCTGGTGAGTGTGTCTCTGGGACTAGGATAGGACCAGAACAGGCTGATTTGGGAGTCAGGGAGCATTCATTTCATTTCCTGCTCTATTCAGCCTCTTGCAAGGGTTGGCCGTCACTTATCCCAATCTGTGTGTTTGGGACGGTGAGTTCCTAAGGCTAATTTAAAGGGTTGAGCAATCCATCCTTTAAAATACAGGCATGGGAGTGGCGCTGTGGTTCAAGCGGTAGAGCGCTCACCTGAGCTGAAGACCTGAGGGACAGCGCCCAAGCTCAGAGTTCAAGCCCCACGACCGACAAAAAAATAATAATAAAATAAATAAGCCGGGCGCCGGTGGCTCACGCCTGTAATCCTAGCTACTCAGGAGGCTAAGATCTAGGATCACGGTTCAAAGCCAGCCCGGGCAGCAAAGTCTGTGAGACTCTTATCTCCAAGAAACCACTAGAAAACCGGAAGTGGTGCTGTGGCTCAAGCGGTAGAGCCTTGCCTTGAGCTGAAGAGCAAGCACAAGGACAGCGCCCAGGCCCAGAGTTCAAGCCCCAAATAAATAAATTACAGGCATTGCCCCAAGAGGCCCCAAATTGAAAATTAACAAATTCTCCCCCAACATTTTATAGTATGCAAAGCACTTTGTGTGTGTGAGCACGCACACAGGTACACACACACACCAATCGTCACAAAATGCAGGTGAAGGTTAGTGAAGTTTCTCTTTACAAGTAGACTCTTCACTTAGGGTTCTTGACTTCAATCACAGAATAGGAATTTCTGGAAAAGTCATAATGTTAAGAAAACTTGGCAGAGATTTATTGAATAAGCAGGCAATCAGATAGACAAGCACTCACGCTCTGTGAGTGCTCTCAAAGGGAGAGAGAGATACAGTTCTTTGGATGTCAGGAATCTTTATATGGTAAAGGTAGGGGGTCTGACTTAAAGATAGGAAAAGATAGAAGTTTGTCTTTGCTCAAAATCACATTGGTATTATAACACTTTCTGTTTCTGAATGTTTTGGCCATTTCGTCCCAAAAGAATACATCCTGTCATAAAATGGAGGCTTATCCTTGAGATAAGAAAGGCATCCTGGTGTCTACATTTTGAGTAGGAGGTTGCTTACATTTTGGGGGAGCATTTCTCTCAGGAAAGCATACATCTTGCCAAGCAAATATTAACTCTTTGGGTGAGAAATGCATCTCTCTGAAAGGAATGCATCCTGTTGTTTTCCTGTTGTTTTTCTTTGGAACATAAATGGTGCTTCTGATTTTAATTACCTAGTTTCTGAATTGCCTTCACCAGGCCTCATTTTTCCTAATTTACCCTGCCTTAGTCCTAGAGCCTGGGCATTGTCCCCGAGCTTTTTTGCTCAAGGTTAGCACTCTACCACTTTAGCCACAGTTCTACTTCTAGCTTCTTGGTAGTTAATTGGTGATGAGTTTTATGGGCTTTCCTGCCCTGACTAGTTTGGAACGGTGATCCTCATAGCTCAGCTTCCCGATTAGCTAGGATTACAACTGTGAGCCACCATCACCTGTCTGCAAAGCACTTTTTTTTTTGGTCCAGTTGTGGGGCCTGAACTCTGGGCCTGAGCACTGTCCCTCAGCCCTTCAGCTCAAGGCTAGTGCTCTACCACTTGAGCCACAGCGCCACTTCTGGCTTTTTTCTTTTGCTTATGTGCAAGGCAGGCGCTCTACCACTGAGCCACCTTCCCAGCCCCTGCAAAGCACTTTTGTAGACATTGTGTCATAACTACTCCTCAACTACAGACCTCAAAGGTCTGTGAGTTAGAATCACTTGACTCCACATTAACACAATAAGTGCTGAAACTAAGACTCTTACTCCAGTTTATTTTCTTTCTTTTTTTTTTTTTTGCTTTGTTTTTTTGGTCCGGTCATGGGGCCTGAACTCTGGGCCTGGGCGATGTCCCTCAGCTCTTCAGCTCAAGGCTAGCACTCTACTACTTGAGCCACAGTGCCATTTCCGGCTTTTTCTTTTTGCTTATGTGGTGCTGAGGAATCGAACCCAGGCCCTCAGGCATGCAAGGCAAGTGCTCTACCACTGAGCCACCTTCCCAGCCCTCAAGTTTATTTTCTGTGTAGAATTTTTTTTTTTTTGTCAGTCATGGGGCTTGAACTCTGGGCCTGGGCACTGTCCCTGAGCTCTTCAGCTCAAGGCGAGCACTCTCCCACTTGAGCCACAGTGCCACTTCCAGTTTTCTGGTGGTTAATTGGAGATAAGAATCTCATGGAGCTGGGCGCTGGTGGCTCACACCTGTAATCCTAGCTACTCAGGAGGCTGAGATCCGAGGATCACAGTACAAAGCCAGCCCAGGTAGGAAAGTCGGTGAGACTCTGATCTCCAATAAACCACCAGAAAACCGGAAGTGGCGCTTTGACTCAAGTAGTAGAGCAATCGCCTTGAGTGAAAAGCTCAGGGACAGCACCCAGGCCTAGAATTCAAGCCCCACAACCAACAACAACAACAAAAAATAAGAGTCTCATCAGTGCCTGGCCTTGTGTAGTATTTTTATTGTAAAATACACAAGCATCTGCAATTTAAACAATACTAAAACTGAGTAATTCAGAATCAGTAACCACCTTAAGGACCTCTTTGTTCATCTCTTCCAAATTCATATATTCCAAGGGATTACTACTTTGCTGAGTTTTTTCCTCACTCATTTGTTTTTCTTATCATTTGTTATGTGTGACTCCCCAAACAATATATCAACCAAGGGTTTTTGTTTTGTTTTATTTATTTTTTTGAGGGGGGAAGGGCTTGAACTCAGTGCCTGAGCTCTTTTGCTCAAGGCTAGTGCCTTGAGCACTAGCTCCACTTTTTGTTTTACTGGTGACTAATTGGAGATAAGAGTCTCACAGACTTTCCTGCTAGCTTTGAACCATGATCCTCAGATCTTAGCATTACAGGTGTGAGCCACCATCATCTGGCTAACCAAGGTTTTTTGTTGTTGTTGTTTTTAACTCCAAGTCCAGTAATGGAGTAGCAATCTTGAAAAGGTAACCTAGGTTCCTCGCTGCAAGAAGATGGCACAGAGATAGATAAGTTTGGTAGGGGAAGCATCAGCAGGCCTCTTACCATCCAGGACAAAGCAAAAAGTGGTCATGTTAAAGCGGGGTCTTGCCAATGTTTAGAGGACTGTGGGCTGAGAAGAGGACTTTTCGGGAGGGATAGGAGGCAACTGAAAGTTAGAATGGAATAGGGAGCCTCTCACCAGAATAGTCCTACGTCAGCACTAGAAGCCAACCTCACTGCATGACTGGCCAGAAAATGGACTCTTTACCTCTCTCTAGCCCCTTTCCAGTTTCCTGGGCCCAGCCACCTCTTGTCCTGTCCTCAGAGTGTCGGTCAGCCTGCATGACTCACCTGGCTCTGTGTGTGGTGACTCATGCTGGGCTGTGTGGCTGTGATGGAAACTGACACGCTGGGCCCTTTGCCCAGCCTCAGATTCCCTCAGGGCCCATCACTGCCAGCTGGAAGGTTCCCCATCATGGCCATCAAGAATAAGGTGGGAGGGATAGTCCTTGTGTTTTTCTCCCCAAGGGATCTGTAGCTAAAAAAGGCAAGAATTAAAGCTCCAAGGGGGCCCAAACACAGAAATGAGGCTGAATGGGGGTTTAGTCTACCTGTGCTGGGGCCCTTGAGCATCATATTCTCAATCCTCCCAAGGCTAAGCTGATATTCCAGTTCAGACCTAAAACAACCTGTAGCCTTCTAGCACTTTGGGGCTTGAATACTGGGCCTGGGCGCTCTCCCTGCACTCTTTAGCTCAAGGCAAGCACTCTACCACTTGAGCCTCAGCACCACTTCCAGTTTTCTAGTAGTTTATTGGAGATAAGAGTCTCAAGGATTTTCCTGCCCAGGCTGGCTTTGAACCATGATCCTCAGGTCTCAGCCTCCTAAGTAGCTAGGATTACAGGCATGAGCCACTGGTGCCCGGCTTTCTAACACTTTTTGTCAGACTATTTCAAAGCTTTCAGACATTTTCTTCTTTGCTACTCAGTGTATTTGAGCCAACCTACAAATAGAGAGAGGAAGTAGATTTAGCTCATTGGGCCATTTTTGGACTCCAACTCCACAGTTCCTGAATGTGGGATAGCTCATCATATTGGAAAACAGAACAGACTTCAGACTTGGAGTTAGAAGACCGAGATTTGGATCTCCGAGCTATAGCACTTAGTAGTTGCCTTAAGGTACAAGTCAGTAAGCCTCTCTGGGCCTCAGTTTCCTCATTTAGAACTTGAGCTGAGTTCTACAACCTTACAAAGTCAGTATAAGGATTATCTCTGTGAAGAGGATTTGGTGATTTAAAAAAAAATTACAATAATTAGCCAGGCACAGGTGCCTCTTGCCTACAATCAGGAGGCTGAGATCTGATACTCAAGATTGGAAGCCAGATAGAGGAGAGAAACCTAGGACTCCAGTTTCTAGTTAACTAGTTAAGAGCTGAAGGTAGAGCTCTAGCTCAAGTGGTAGAGAACCAGACTTGAGGGGAAAAGCTGAGGGATAGCACCCAGGCCGTGACTTCAAGCCACAGTACCAGCACCAAAACAAACAAACAAAAAAACCAAAACATACAATACACTTAAAAGCTCAAGGCACTGAACTTTGCTGTAGCTATTGGCAACCCAAAACCAAAAATTAATTAAAATAACTTTGTGTGTGTGTGTGTGTGTGTGTGTGTGTGTGTGTGTGTGTGCCTGGGTAATGTCTCTGAGCATTTTTTTCCCTCAAGGCTGCTGCTCTACCACTTGAGACACAGCTCCACTCTGGCTTTTTTGGTCATTAACTGGAGATAAGAGTCTCATGAAGCCGGGCACTGGTGGCTCACGCCTGTAATCCTAGCTACTCCGGAGGCTGAGATCTGAGGATCGCGGTTCAAAGCCAGCCCGGGCAGGAGAGACCGTGAGACTCCTATCTCCAATAAACCACCAGAAAACCGGAAGTGGCGCTGTAGCTCAAGTGGTAGAGCGCTCGCCTTGAGCTGAAGAGCTGAGGGACAGCGCCCAAGCCCAGAGTTCAAGCCCCACGACCGACAAAAAAAAAAAAAAAGAGTCTCATGAACTTTCCTGCCTGGGCTGCCTTCAAACCACAATCCTCAGACCTTAGCCCTCTGAGTAGTTAGGATTATAAGCATGAGCCACCAGTGCCCGGCAACAAACTACTTTTCATAATGGGTTTGGGGTTGGGTTTGTTCCACATAGCATAAATGTGGACATGGATAATATCTTCACTTTGGTTTTCCAAAAAGCAGAACCTAGAGTTTATAGACAAGTGCTTTGTTAAGGAGTAGGAAAGAAAGAAAAACTAATGAAAGAATCCATTTACAAATTGGCCACTCTTCAGGGCTACTAGTGGCTTCATTTCTTGGAATGGATCAAGAAGCTCTTTGAAATCTTTTTTTAGGATAAATAGTTCCTTTTAGAGAAAGGATGACACCTTTATTCACCAGCTTCTATCCCACATTGGCCAAAGTTTCACCCCAAGGAACATCAGTTCCCCTCCACTACCTTATTGCATACAATCACTGAAGGCACCAGTAGTGAGGTATCATGAGTCTAAGCAAGGGTCTGTCAGATTGAACCGCAGCCATAGCTGGAACAAAATCTAAAATAGTTCAACTGAAGTGTCCATAATTTATCAGTTTGGGCCAAGCCCGCGTCAGGAGCAGTGGTGTGGGGAGAGGTTGGCTGTGTGTTCTATAGAGTCTGAGTCACCCTTCCCCTTCCCCTCTGCAGGGCCCTTCCACTCCCAGATCCATCCATCTTAGGCAACCTGCCCCACTATGGGAGCAGCTAAACTCCTGGTTTCCCTGGAACCTGAATTAAACGAGCCAGGGATGACAGCTCAAACAGGTCTTGGAGATAATCCAGTGTAGCCCAGTAGAACAGAAAGGGAAATGGAGTCCGGAACAGGGAGTAAGGTGCACTGAAGTCTCACACTGTCAGTGATAGAGCTGCTGTTAGCACCTAGGGCGCTGCCTCCTGTTCTACCCTGTACGTGAGACTACTAGGCCTGGGGATGTGATCCCACTGGCTCACCCTAAGCACTGAAACTATCCATTCTGTCTTATTTTCTAGCAACAAGACAGAGTTAAGACCAGGAGTAAGGACACCATGACAGACCCATCCCATGGAATGTGTTTTCCCTTCCCTCTTAGGATTCAGCTCTCCCTGGGCCAGATCATGGGGAAGCTGGGTGCCTGTGGCTCACACTTGTAATCTTAGCTACTCAGGAGGCTAGATCTGAGGAGCACAGTTTGAAGCAAGTCTATGAGACTTCAATTAACTACCCCAAAACCAGAAGTGGATCTGTGGCTCAAGTGGTAAAGGGCTAATAGCCTTGAGCAAAAAAGCTCAGGTACAAAACTGAGGCCGAGTTCATGCCCTTGGACCAGCATGCAAGCACACACACATGCACACACACATGACGTGCACATGCCTGTACACACAAATCAGTGGGGAACACTTCCCATATCACTATAGAATTTGTTCTCACAGGTAAGTGGTTGGGGCTTTTCCACTGGTGGGTAGGGGATGGTGCCCAGAAACAGACTTCTCTTCCCCCACCTCCAGACCTAGTGGAGAGTGACATCATGAGAACTGGCATCTATCCAGGGGCATGATGTCACACCCACGCCAGTGTCTGCTCACTGGGCTCTGTGCCCAGCCTGGCATTGGGCATAACTGCCCAGTAGCATCTTTCCCTGTGCCATCAGAACTCTGGGTATTACGTGTCTGCAGGCCTTCAGTCCCAACTCCTGAGTCCAAGGAGAAGGGAGCCAGAGTGTTGAAAGATCCAGAAGAACCAAATATATCCAGGAGGTCTTCTAGAGTCTAGGGTAGTTTGGATACTTAGGCTCTGGGTTGGGGAAGGAAGGATGAGGAGTCAGAATATTTGACTTCTACTTGCTCAAAGAATGGTTGGGGCCAGCAATGCAGGCCTTGCTCCTTGCTTGACCTAGTGCTAGATGGTACTGGACTTGCCGCAGGGGCCCTGATCCGGGGCCCTGATCATCTGTGGACAAAGGACAAACTTGGGACCGACCTGTCTAAAATGACCAGACTTGGCTAGAAGTACAGACCGCGCTACACTGCCACCACCACCACCACCCCTCCCCTGCTCTTGCTGTTTCTCTATGACTTGGAAGTCCTTCTGGCTTCATGGGAATAGTTGGAAGCCTAGAATCCATCTTTCTCAATGGTTGAAAGTCTCCAAGATTGTAGGATCAGGGATTTGAGTTTTCATTCTAACTCTTGTTTGTTTTATTTGTTGTATGTCAGTACTGGGTCTTGAACCTAGGGCTTGACTCTCATTTGGTTTTTGGTTATTTTTGTGTGTGTGGGGGGGGAGAGCTCAAGGTTGGAACTTGAGACACTGTACCACTTGAGCCACAACTCTACTTTCAGCTTTTTAGTGGTTACTGGAAATGAGCTGGGCACTGGTGGCTCATGCCTGTAATCCTAGCTACTCAGGCTGAGATCACGGTTCAAAGCTAGCCTGGGCAGGAAAGTCCGTGAGACTCTTATCTCCAATTAACCACCAGAAAACCGGAAGTGGCACTGTGGCTCAAGTGGTAGAATGCTCGCCTTGAGCTGAAGAGCTGAGGGACAGCGCCCAGGCCCAGAGTTCAAGCCCCATGACCGACAAGAGAGAAGGGTGTGTGTGTGGGGGGGGGGGAAGTCTATCAGTTCAGGAAACATCTTTGATACATGGGCCCTTTGGAACCCTGCTTGGACAGGAGACTGGAGATGCCCACTGGTCTCTGGACTCATTTCAGCTTAGACTGGGAATGCCTTGACCTCCTTGCTTCTTTTGGTCTGAGTTGATCCCAGCTTCACAACTTATTACCACATCTCTCAGGGGCTCTTTCCTTTCTTTTTTTTTTTTTTGGGTCCGGTCGTGGGGCCTGAACTCTGGGCTTAGGCGCTGTCCCTCAGCTCTTCAGCTCAAGGTGAGCACTCTACCACTTGAGCCACAGTGCCACTTCCGGCTTTTTTCATTTTGCTTTATGTGGTGCTGAGGAATCAAACCCAGGGCCTCAGGCATGCAAGGTGAGCACTCTACCACTTGAGCCACAGTGCCACTTCCGGCTTTTTTCATTTTGCTTTATGTGGTGCTGAGGAATCAAACCCAGGGCCTCAGGCATGCAAGGCGAGTGCTCTACCACTGAGCCACCTTCCCAGCCTCAGGGGCTCTTTCCTTTATGGACACATAACCACCAACTTCAGGGAGCTTTAGTGGGGATTTTAGGAGTCTGTAACTGTAGCATCAGCCTAGGTAGACTATCAGACTGTCCATCCCTTTACTTACCCAGTGCCTCAGGCTTCTGGGTTCACTCCTTCCCTCTCCCAGCCATGCCTCAAGGGTGGGGCACAGGGAAGTAACTGTTTGGGTTGGGGAATAAACTCAGTTCTCCATTGTCCTAATACCTGAGTTTGACATGTTCTTCACACCAGGCTTAGAATCCACCCCCTCAACCAGGACTCAAACTTGGTATCTGATGTTCATGCTTATTAGCTGGCGCTCTACCACCTAAGCCACACCCCCAACCCCAAGCCTTAGAATCTGTATGACTTTTCCCAGAGGAGTCCTATTGTTTGGAGCCATACAGTTGACATTTTTCCTTTGATTTTCTGAGCTACTAGCAAGGAGTTGGTTAGGTGTGATAGGAAATAAGAGAACCAAAGGTTCTGGAATGCTTGCCCTTGGGAGGTCATGTGTTCTGGGAAGAGCCACTTTGGGAGTTTCGGGGGAACTAAGGCAGGACTGCCAGGGTGTCTCAGAGCTGCTTGATGACCAGCAGTCCAGGTCATCTAGGGGTGACCATCCCCATCCCTGGCTCCCAGCTTTTCCTAGCTGTTTCTGCCTAGGCTGTTCAGGGGTGGGGCTCTTCCGAGGGTATGGGGGAAACAGAGCAGTGAGTGTGTAGCCAGTGTGGACGTCAGCACCAGCTCTAGACTGAGGCACAGGGTTGAAGGATGTGTTTGCTCAGGGATAATTGAGGGCATAGGGGCAGCAGTGGCTTCAGCACTGGAGAGGGCTCTCATTACGCAGTGAGATACATGGGTGAGCTGGAGATCATATGCTACTCCCAAGTGGGCTACAGTAGTGTCTTTGCTAGAAATCATCACACCACCATGACTGACTAGGGTCTCTGTAAATAGTGACAGCGACTGCCTAAAGCATCTTAGAGCTGAGCATCTGTGCAGTTGGGGGAATGCAGAGGCCTGTGGTAGGGGGAGGATGACTCTAATTCCTGTTGCCAACTCAAGCTGAGAGTCTGGATTTGGGTTGATTGTATGGATAGGTGCCTAGGACTCTTCCTTGAGGGGACTCTGACTAGCTCAATAAGTCATCTTTCTACCTGGGCCCATTTGAGCTTTCATGTTTTAGGCAAAGAGTTATCCTTGCCTTCTGTACAAATAGAGACCTTAAGTCTAATGTGAGGCACATTGGCCAGGGTCTTACATTATGCTAAGGGAAAAAGAAAAGAGAATTTCTTACTGTTGTACATATGATCTAGTCACAATATGACATTCCTTCTAGAACTAGAAATGACAGTGTTTAGGTGACAAACTACTTAGGCTTGGCATTTATTGGTTATCTAAGATCCCAGAGTTTCATGCTCACATCTCAAAAATCAGTGTGGGGATGAAATAATCTGGAAGGCCCCATTCAGTCTTGACAGCCAATAGTTCTCAGCCCTGAGACCTTAGGTTCTCCTGCTATCTGAAGTTTTGTGTTTGCTAGGGTATTTTTTTGGGGGGGGGTCCAGTCATGGGGCCTGAACTCTGGGCCTGGACGCTGTCCCTCAGCTCTTCAGCTCAAGGATAGCGCTCTACCACTTGAGCCACAGCGCCACTTCCGGCTTTTTTCTTCTTGCTTATGTGGTGCTGAGGAATCGAACCCAGGGCCTCATGCATGCAAGGCAAGCGCTCTACCACTGAGCCACCTTCCCAGCCCTAGGGTATTTTTTTTTTTAGCCATTCAATGCAGAGTTCTTGGGCCCTGGTCTAGCCGTCCAGTTTCTATTGGACACACATGTGGTGTTAGCATCCTAAAGGAGTGGAGGACTCTGAAGTGGCAGGAAGGGTGATCATTTGCTAGAATGAAGCCCTGGGGCTCAGTGCCAGAGCCTCAATCAGCAGACTTTCCTTTCTCAGGAGAGATTCTGACACCCACTGTGTACCCTGCACAGGGTCCCTGATGGGCCTAGGTGACATTATCTCACAGCAGCTCGTGGAGAGGCGGGGTCTGCAGGAACACCAGACAGGCCGTACCTTGACCATGGTAGCCCTGGGCTGTGGCTTTGTGGTAAGTTCTGATTGCACTGGACAGTGGAATTCATTTCCCGCTCTCCTTGGCCTCAAACTTCTACGCTAGCCTGCCCCCCTCTTTTTGTCCCAGTGTCTACCTCATCCTGGATTTGGTTTCTAATGCCTGGGAACAGAGCTTTGCAATAGGAAAATAAAGTGCCCCTCACTGCATCCTGCAGCACTGTCTGGGGTTTATTTTCAGGGCCCTGTTGTAGGAGGTTGGTACAAGGTTTTGGATCGGTTCATCCCTGGTACCACCAAGGTGGATGCACTTAAGAAGATGTTATTGGATCAGGTGAGCAAAGGAGAAAATAGTTGGGGAAGGTGCACCTGGGAATGGTGGCGTACTTAACGGGTTCTAACTTCTCTTCCCTAGGGGGGTTTTGCCCCATGTTTTCTGGGCTGCTTCCTCCCACTGGTAGGGACACTCAATGGACTGTCAGCCCAGGACAATTGGGCTAAACTACAGCGGGTGAGTGGATCTCTGCTGGCCAGAGGACTGACACGGGGAAAGAAGACAGGCAAAAGTAAAGTGTGAAGAGAGTCTCTGAGCAGGGAGGAAAGGAGCTGAGGGGAGGTTGGAGCAGGAGTGTGCTCTGGATCCCTTGGTGATACTCAAGCAGGGTGAGGGCAGCGGCTTGGGTGTGCAAGTGTTAATTCTTCCTTCTGTTTCCCCCAGGATTATCCTGATGCCCTCATCACCAACTACTATGTAAGAACCAATCCTTCAGCTGGCACAGGAATCCCTCTGATGGGATTACTGTCTCGTTTCCCCATGTGGGCACCATGCTCAGGGAAGCACTCACATTTAGCTTTTCGTGTGTAGGAGCTGGGGCAGGAGCAGGCATGGGTGAGTCTGGAGCTCTGGTGGGAGGAAGCCACTGACTTTTGCCTTCTTTTCTTGTAGCTCTGGCCCGCTGTGCAGCTAGCCAACTTCTACTTGGTCCCCCTGCATTACAGGTATGACAGATCCCTACCTTACCTTTTTTGTTTGTTTTTTTTCTTTTTTCTTGGGACTTGAATTCAGAGCACTCTACACTTGAACCACAGTGCCACTTCTGGCTTTTCTGTTTATGTGGTACTGAGGAACTGAACCTAGGGCTTCATGCATACTAGGCAAACATTCTACTACTAAGCCACATTCCCAGCCCCTTACCTTTCAAGGAAGAGCTGGGTTACCAAGAGTTGGAGACAAGATTTTTTTTCCTTTCAACCTTGACTTCCTTTAGACCTCCCCAGTCAACTCCTACCTCCCTAGGCAGAGCTCCTCAGATTCCCAAGCAGTTTATCTAGAACCTCTGATCCTTTAGAGAAACTGGCCTGGAGTATTCCTGTTTACCTGTCACATTCCTAGGGAGGGTTCTGTCTCCACAGCTCTTGTCCATACTCCACCTGAGCTCTCCAGTGTTGATGGCTTATCTGCAGGGACAGGGCCTGGCTATGGTATACTGGAAGCCTAATTTAAAAAGTTAGAACTAAAGGTCAATGTGACGCCTTATTTTGACCTGATAATAAAAGTTGTTTCAAAAGAAAAAAAAATAGAGCTGAGTCCCAGTGGCTCACACCTGTAATTCTAGTTCACTCAGGAGGCTGGCATCTGGAGGGTCACAGTTCAAATAGTCCATGAGTCTCTACCTCCAGTTAACCAGCAAAAAGCTAGGATGGAGGCATGACTCAGTAGAGCAACAGCCAAGCAAGCAAGCCATGTAAGTGTGAGTTTCCTAGTTCAAATCTCCCCCCAAAAGAATAATAAATAATAGAGGTGAACTCAAGATGAATTGTTAAAATGCTTGCTGACAAACTGTCTTGGGCATGGGCAAAATATGAAACTCTTTAGAGAAGACTAGGGACTTGCAAACCATATCCTAAACATTTGAATTCTTCCCAGCATTCTAAAACTAGATCAAGGTTAAAATAAAGAAGGTGCCACTTAATATGGCAGGCAGCACATTTTGGAAAGTGAAATCTCTGTAGGTACAGGATGGACAGATGAATGTATTTAGAAAGAGCCTACACCGAGGAGCAGATCACAGAGCTGTGGGTGACAGGAGACCTGCTGGGATATTTAAGCTTCTGAGACCTTCCTCTGAGAGAGCATTGCATCTGAGCTGGCTGTCCTCTGGTGTGAGCTGCATAGTTCCTCCAGAGGGGCTGAAGGAAACCCAAATCTGGAAATTCCCAGAATAAGCCCTTCTTTTTGGTCATACTTTCCCTAACTTGTCCCTTCTCTACTTCTCTCTTCTTCCTCTTCACAAGTGTATCCCTGTTCCTTAGGTTGGCCATTGTCCAGTGTGTTGCTGTTGTCTGGAACTCCTACCTGTCCTGGAAAGCGCATCAGCACTAAAGCTACTTTGCCCTGTCACTCTTACCTTGCAGTGATGCACCTTGATCCTGAAATGGTTAGATCACCTTCTCAGAGTGGGCACATCCGTTTCTGTGGGGCAGGCTTGCTGGGGTGGACCTTACTGGGGTTAGCATTCTGAAATGGCACAGGCTGCTTCTGAAATCACCAGAACCAGATCTGAGAACTGTCATTAGTTTCATTGTGTGAATATTAGAGAGCATACTTACATGAGCCTAGATGGTATAAGTCAGCCACTGATGTGGCGTCCTGATATAAATGAGATGCAGGTCTGGAAGTGTGGCTTAAGTGGTAGCGTGCCTACCTAGCAAGAGCAAGGCACTGAGTACTACAAAAAAAAGACAGTAAACAAAAGATATATCAGGCTCTGCCAGCGTAACATGGCTTGTTTCAGAGAAAGCTTTTTCATAAGTAGTGATGCACTGTAATGATACAGTAAATACATTAACCAGTAACATTGTCATTTATTATCAAGTTGTATTATTGTACATAATTAAATATGCCACACTTTTCTACAACTGGCTTGTAGGCTTGTCTCTGCTAGAATTACATGAATAATGTATTGCACTATGATGTTACAATAGCTTCTGTAACTAGATGGTAAGAATTTTTCAGCTGTTATAATTCTGAATATTGTCTGTCATTAATTGAAACATTGCTATCATATTCCTACCACATAGCACACATTCCACAAATAATTGTTGAACTATGTGGCCTTTTCAACTTTATACCCACATTCCAAGAAAGAGCATCCATCCCCATTTTGCATAGTTACTCTTACCTTTCTCTATCCTAGTGCTCTTTGGACCCTCACAAATTCTTTATTGATTTCTCAGTAAATATATTTTATTAAGTATGTAATCTGGAAACTGCAGATGTCATGAGTGAGACTAGCAGAAAATTATATAAAATATAGCTGAAAAGAAGTGTAGGGGCTGGGAAGGTGGCTCAGTGGTAGAGCGCTTGCCTTGCATGCTCGAGGCCCTGGGTTCCATTCCTCAGCACCACATATGCAAAAAGAAAAAAGCTGGAAGTGGCGCTGTGGCTCAAGTGGTAGAGCGCTAGCCTTGAGCTGAAGAGCTGAGGGACAGCGCCCAGGCCCAGAGTTCAGGCCCCATGACCGGACCCCCCCCCAAAAAAAGAAGTGTAGGCCTCCAAGCCCACCCTTTTTTTAAAAAGGTGGACACCAGCCAGGCACTGGTGGTTCACATCTGCAATCCTAGCTACTCAGCAGGCTGAGGCATGAGGATCACAGTTCAAAGCCAGCCTGGGCAGGAAAGCCCATAAGACTTTTTTTTTTTTTTTGCCAGTCATGGACCTGAACTCAGCCTGGGCGCTGTCCATCAGCTCTTCAGCTCAAGGCTAGCGCTCTACTGCTTGAGCCACTAAGCCACCTTCTCAGCCCACCCATGAGACTCTTATCTCCAATTAACCAACAGAAAACTGGAAGTGGCACTGTAGCTCAAGTGGTAGAGCACTAGCAGTGAGCAAAAGAAGCTCAGGGACAATGTGCAGGCGCTGAGTTCAAGCCCCAGGACTAACAAAAATGAAAATAAAAGGGTGAACGCTGAAGTCCATAAAAGTGAAGTGACACGCCCTCACCATGTGCTAGTGGCAGAGTAGAAACTGGAATCCAAATTTCCTTATTTCCTTCCCAATGACCTGAACTAGGTGAAAGGCATAATAAAACTGCTGCTATGAGTGACCTATGTTAAACTATCATTGTGGGAAAAATAAGAAACAGATAGACTGGCCTTTTGTGATCTGAAAGCATGGGGCTTGAACTTAGGGCCTGCATGCTGTCCCTGAGCTTCTTTTGCTCAAGGATAGCACTCTACCACTTGAGCTTCTGGCTTTTTTTCCGAGTAGTTTATTAGAGAATAAGAGTCTCATGGACTTTCCTGCCCAGGCTGGCTTCAACCCACAATCCTCAGATCTCAGTCTCCTAAATAGGTAGGATTACCAATGTGAGCCACCAGAGCCCGATTCTTTTTTATACAGTGCCCCAGGCAAACAGCCATAGAATTTAATTCTGAGGCTGTAATAAGGTCAAGGACCCTGGAAGACTGGCGGTGACAGGGTCCTCTGGCTGGGTGCCTGCATACATTCCAGATTGCCTCAGTTTGTCAACGTGGTAGTGGAGGAATAAGGACTGGATTTGACCAGCATAAGGTTCTCCCAGAATCTTTGGCCCATTTCTCCCCGGCAGAGAGGGTCAGCACCATGGACAGCTCCCTAGTCCGGCACTCTTAGTGTGCCGCGGTGTGGGGCGGGGGAGGGGGCGAAAGAGGGGGCGGGGAGGGGGGCGAGACCTGGGGCTAGCCCAGCCTGGGGCCAGGCCCTAGTCACTTTTGGCTGTTCTGAATGGACGAGGGCTCTTGGTGCGTCCCAGAGTAACCTTTACAGTATGGCCACCTTCTGGCTATCCTGGTCCAGGGCTGCTTCCAAGACTAGGCCAGGGACAAGCGATGGGGGGGGAGGGGGGAGCGCCCCTCGGGGCTGGAATCCGCTGGACCCGTAGCCGTGGCTGTCATTGCCTCCACAAGCAGTGCTTGCTCTCCGCTGACGTCAGTCGGAGCTGTCCTGGCGCTATATAAGGCTGGCGGCGGTCCCGGGACAGACCCCGAATTCCCCAAGGCGTCCTCCTCCCGTCCCGTGGGACCCACCGGAGCTCCACCGTGCGCCGGGCAGACGCCCTGACACCCCTGTGAGTGGCTGAAAGCTTTGGTCCAAACTCCCTCCGCACCAGGACTTTGCGCCCAGTCCATCCACCGCTATCCACCGGGAGGGAGGAAGGGAGGGCAAGAGGGATGGGACAGAGCCGGTGCAGCGGTGGGGACTGGTGGGCAAGGGGTCCCAGCGGGGGCGCTGAGCGCGGGGGGAAGGGGATCGCGCCCCCTGCAGCCGCTCCCGGCGCGCCTCACCCCCACACTGATCCTGTGCGTCCAGGGCCGGCGGCACCATGAGACCGAGGGGTTGCGCGGCGCTGCTGGTGGCGCTGCTGCTCTTGGCACCGCTACACCCGGGGAGCAGTCAGTGGAGCCCGGCGGAGGCAGCGGAGGCGGCGGCCGGGGTCCAGGACCCGCATCTGCGATGGAGCCCAGGAACGCGGAGCCAGGGCGGGGGAGCCCGTGCGCTGCTCTTGCTGCTGGCCGAGCGCTTTCCGCGCCTGGCGGGGCCCGCGCGGTGGGAATCCGAGACCACCAGCGAGCGGCCGCGACGGGACGACCCCCCGCCCCTGTCCATCGACCTCACCTTCCACCTGCTGAGGACCCTGCTGGAGCTCGCGCGGACGCAGAGCCAGCGGGAGCGCGCCGAGCAGAACCGCATCATATTCGACTCTGTGGGCAAGTGATCCGCCCCGTCCAGGTCCTTAACCCCCTTCCTCCACCCCGGATTGGAACGTGTGCGGCCGGAACGGACCCCAACCCGCCGCGCGGAGCGCCCGGAGACCCCCGGAGCACTCGCCTCCACGTGGCTATTTTGTAATAAAAGTGCTGAAGAGCCTTTGGCTTCTGTCGTGAGGGCGCGGGGCAACCGCCGCAGAGGGGAACTTATGGGAGGGGAGTTCTTCCAGCCAGGTTGTTGGGGGTGCCATTGCCCGGTCAACCCCCTCCCCCCTCGACCCCGCTCCCCGCCCCGCTCCCGGAATTCAGAGGCACCACCCTCCTCCCAGGGTGCTGGGCTCACGATTCGCACCAGGCATGGAAAAGGTGCGCGCGGGGACTCATTTCACCTCCGCCCCCAAATGGTCTCCGGTTGCGGAAGAAAAGGCAGGGTGGTGGCGAAGTCGCCTCCGAAGACCACGAGGGGAGCGGGCAGCGGAAGGAGATTCGGGTGTGGGACACAAGGGTCTTTTATTGAGGCCCCACCCCCGAGGCGGGACTCCGAGGCCGGTGCTTCGGGCGCAGGTCCTCCACCAGGCTGGCGCGGGACCGGGGCGGGCTCTCCACCGGGGGTCGGGTCAGTGCAGGCCTGGGGGGGGGGGAGCGCGCTGGGCGGGTGCTCCAAAGGAAGCCCCGTGTCCTGCCTTTCCCTGTCCACGGGTTTAGCGCTCCCGCAGACTCCGCCCGGTCCGCTAGGGAGCGGAGAACGCGGGCGGGACGGGCGGGCGCCCTTCCGAGCGCTAGGGGGCGCTCTTCGGCGGCTCCAGGCCTGGGGGACACTTGGGGGGAGGTGGGGGGGTGGCCCCCTAGGACCATCCCCGAAGGGGACGCGAGCCTCCTTCCCCCAGCCGTCCCCACCCCGAGCCTCCGGGTCACTCACTTTCTGATGCGCTCGGCCGCTCTTCCTCGAGGCCCGCGTTACCGTCGTCCCCGTCGAACGCCACCTCCTCATCCTCGTCCTCCCCGGCTGCTCCTGGGTCCAAGGAGACCCGGGTGAAGATGGGACCCCAGCTTTTCCGGAGGTCCTGCCCCCACCTCGTCTCCAGACTGGGGGTTTGGAGGCGCACGCCCCACCCTCGCGCTCTCACCGGGCCGGAAGTCAATGGTCCGCAGCATTTCGGCCACGTGCTCCACGCTCACCGAGAACTGCTCCATGCTCTCGTAGCCCGGCTCGGGCCGCCCCGCCAGCTCCACCTTCGACATGGCCCCGACCCTGCGGCGGGCGCCCAGGGAGGTTCGAGGGGGCGGCGCCCCCAGCCTCTCCCCGCGCCTCCCTCCTTTTCCCTTCCCTCCCCTTCCCGCCGGCTACTCACTTATTGATCAGTTCCTTGGCCTGCTGCAGGGAAGGAAAAGGGGGAGAGGGTTAGCGCGGGGCGCCCCATCCCCGACTCTCACCGCTGGCGGCGAGGGTGGGGTGCGGAGCCGGTGACTAGCTCGGGCCCCTGGCTCAGCCACTGTGCCCCGCTGCCCCTCTGCCCACCTGGAGGTAGAGCGCCATTTGGGGCTCCTCCATGGACTGGATGGCCGACTCCACCAGCTTGGAGGAGGCCTCCAGGTGGTCTCCATACTGGCGGATGAGGCCGCGGACACGCTGCAGCTTCTCCTCCTGCTCCCGGGCCAGCGCCTGCAGCAGCTCGCCCTTGCGCTCCTCCAGCACGGCGCACAGGGTCTCGAACCTCTGGTTTAACAACTGCTTCTGCCTGCGGCTGTTGTCCTGAAAGACCCAAAGTCAACATGCACGAAAGTGAGGCTGAGAACCCAGGGCTGCAGGAGATGGGTGTGTAACTCGCTCCCCCCACTAACTGGGATTCACAGAGAGCCAAGAAGGAAAGTGAGCTGACTGTGATCACACTGTTAGAGTTGAAGGCGCAACACGAGCCCACTCCTCCCCCATCTTGTCAGAAGCAACAAGGACAACAGAACAGGTAGCTTCCGCTTCCTGCGATCTCTATCGGTGGCCTGGTTTTGATTTGCATTCACTTCCATTTAATTCTCAAAAAGACTCAAGGAAGCAGCCACTGTATCACCAGCCTGGTTCTGTGTGTGTGTGTGTGTGTGTGTGTGTGTGTGTGTAGTGATTGGGTCTTACTAAATTGCCTGGGCTGGCCTGGAGCTTCAAAATGCCTCCACTTTCCTTATCATCACTATTTAATGTGATTAAAAACAAAACCAAATCACGGAGAAGTTAAGTAACTGGAAGAAAGTCACTGAAATAGCCCGGTAGGAGAGCTGGCTGGCATGACACACCCCACCAATTCTAGTCTCCAGGTCAGTAAACCTGTTTCCCTCTCTCTCCCGGCCCAGGCTCACCTCGATGGTCTGGCACACCTCCTCCATCTGCGTGATCACTGCTTGCACTCGGTCATTGCCCGCCACCAGCATCGCGATGCCGTCGCTGAGCTCGCTCTGCCACACACACACACACAGGGGCAGCTCTTAGCACTGGAGGATCTGGCCTGCAGCACACCCTTCTCACTCCTCAGTGAACCTAGGTGAAGACTGCCTTCCCCCCAGTGTGGGGCATCTGCAGAGATCTAGAAGGTTGGGGACCATTCAAGAAATATGGAAGAACATTCTGTGGATTGGAGATGGAGATGGAGAAAAGCCTTACACCACCAAATGTGAAAGGAGCTGATATCCTCCAAAGGTCTGCAAGATTTATTATTATTTCTATTACTATTATTATTATTTTGATTGTTGGTCATGGGGCTTGAACTCGGCCTGGGCACTGTCCCTCAGCTCTTCCGCTCAAGGCTAGCACTCTACCACTTGAGCCATAGCACTGCTTCTGGCTTTCTGGTGGTTTATTGGAGATAAGAGTCTCATGGCCTTTCCTGCCCTGACTGGCTTTGAACCGTGATCCTCAGATCTCAGCCTCTTGAGTAGCTAGGATTACAGGCATGAGCCACCATGCCTGGTTGCAAGATTTATTGTGTCTTATATACACACACCTACACTAACTAGATGTTTTATCTGTAGATTTGTGTCATCCCTCAATTTTGAAAATGTCTTAGGGATACTCTTCAGTTAATATGGCCTTGCTCCATTCTCTTCATTCTCTCATTCTGGGGATCTGATACGACTTAGATTTTACTCATCCTCAACCTTCTTCCCTCCCAGTACTGTTGCATTCTGAGGTTTTGGTTTTTGTTTTTGGCATCTGTGCTATTTCTCTCTTCAGAGGAATACATCACTTAATCCATCCACTATTTTTTTTTTAATTTTCAAAAGCTCTATTTGGGGGGCTGGAAATATGGCTTAGTGGTAGAGTGCTTGTCTAGCATGCATGAACCCCTGGATTCGATTCCTCAGTACCACATAAACAGAAAAGGCCGGAAATGGTGCTGTGGCTCAAGCTATAGAGCACTAGCCTGGCGCAAAAGAAGCTCAGGGACAGTGTCCAGGCTTTGAGTTCAAGACCCAGGACTGGCAGAAAAAAAAAAAAGCTCTATTTGGTTAAATTGATGCGGTCTGGTTTTTTTAGACATGGTCTTGCTATGTGGCTCTGGCTGTTCTTGAACTCTTTATTGTCTGAACTCAGTTACCCCAGCAGCTAGGGTTATAGTAACATCACTACGGCCAGCCATTACATAGTCATTTTTTATATTCTATGATTGTTTGGCATTTTTTTATTCTACTTTTTTCTTTGAGACAGGTTCTTGCTGAATATAATGACTAGAGATCTGAATATGTTTTGATTCCTACACAGACCTTCACCTTGGCCCCAAAGGACTGGTCTCCACAAAGGTCAGAGGTTAGAAGCACATGATGAGGGGCAGTGGGGAGTGTGGACTCCTGACCTCAGTGGTGGCGATGCTCAGATAGATACAGAGGCGGCAGAGTTGCTGAGGGTAGGGTGTGGGCTATTTATTGACCCTCATTCCCTCCAATGACCACATTACTTCCCATGTGTCAGGCAATCTGACTTTAACATTCTGTTTTGTGTAGAAAGCAGTTATATGTTACTGAGAGACCCTTGAGAATATCGAAGCCACCATACTGAAACCTTTGCTTTTATCTGTTATCCCGTTTTATGGGTATAACAGCTCTCAGAAGTAGGCACTTTCATCCTGCTTTTCCAATGAGGAAGTGAAGGTTGAGTAACTATCTCAAGGTCAAATGTAGGGCTGGTATTTCAGCCTTGATTCACTAGACCTTACAACCAAATGGAGTAAGAGGCTGGCCCCTCCCTTGCCCGGCCCCTTTCCCCCCACCACCCCCTCGCCTGATACCTTCTGGCGTTTGTAAATGGTGGGCAGTGGTGCCACTTCACAGTCCTTGTGGGCCCCAAAGACCTTGCAGAGAGAGCAGGTGGGCACTTCACAGCTCAGGCAGTAGATGTTGATCTTTTCATCCTCATGTTCCTCACACATGAGATGCTGCTCCGCTTTGGAGTGCAGTGGCCTGGAGGGGAGGGGACGGGGTGACAGAGAGTCTTGATTCTAGGAGGCAAAGATGTCCCATGACATCTTGACTGGAAGTCCTAGAGGGCCAGTGAAGTCAGGTATCTGTAGGTGACCTGTGGTCTCACTCCAGGAAGACAGGCTGAGGGCACAGCACTGACCAGCTCCCCCACCCTGGCTGGCTAGCCACAGATTCTCTCCTTTCTAAGAAGAACAGGTTTTGCTCCTGTCCATCCTGATGAGTCTCTTGGCTGAGTCCCAGACCTGCCCTGGAGAGCAGGGAGAGGCCTTCCCAGCTCACCTGGAGGATTCCTGCTTGTAAATATCAATAATGTTCTCCACTAGCAGGTTTCGCTGCAGGCCATAGACTCCATGTCGATCCAGGACAACCTCATGCCTGCAAGATGGGCAGCGGAAACGGCCGCCTGATGACACAGCAGTGGAGCCCCGGGATTGCCACAGAGGGTTCGAGGCCTGCAGGGGACAGGTGGCAGGAGAGAATGGGCCCAGAGAGGCATCAGGGATCTGGGAGGGGAGGAGGCACTAGCTCTTTTCCACAGGCCATGTGAATACTAAGCAAACGCTCCTTGAGTGGCTCTGTGCAGTCTCAGTCTGTGCAAGATAGGATCTCCAAGGGGCTCAGTGGAGAGTTTTCGAGGGAAGGCTGAGGAAAGCAAGGAATAATGGCCCCGAAGCTGGGGTCCTAATGGACCACATCTGGAAGAGCTTCTCTGTAGTCCTAGGCAGAGGCTCACAGTGCAAGTGCTGGACAGTTGTGCAGAGAGAGGAAACCTCGCTGGCTCATTCTGGGAAATGGTTTCCAGTCTTTGGAGAAAGATGCCTGGGCCCCTGCACTGCCATGGATGCTTGGTTTGTGTTTTTTTTTTTCCTCTTCTAAGTCTGTTGAGCATTTGAGTTCTGTCAAGTTAGAGTCTACAGGGCTGGGAGTGTGGCTCAGTGGTAGAGTGCTTGCCTAGCATGCATGAAGTCCTGGGTTTGATTCCTCAATACCACATAAATAGAAAAGACCAGAAATAGTGCTGTGGCTCAAGTGGTAGAGCACTAGCCTTGAGCAAAAGAGTTCAAGCCCCAGGACTGGCAAAAAAAAAAAAAATAGTGGCTCGCTTGCTTTAGCTCTGAGGTTGTGGGTGTCAGGCTGTTACCAGGCTCTAGGACAAAGTTATGAACAAAATATACCCTTGCCCTGAGAACAATGGCAGCCACACACAGGGAAAGGACTTGGAGAAGGAAGGCTTAGAGGAACATCTGTACTCCCTACTTAGAGAACCTCTCCATCCCATCCTGAAGGGAACCCTGCCACACCCCAGGCCACAGCGGTCTGGCTAAGAGCTGAATGATCATCTAATCTGGAAGAACCAACCAAGTGTTCTCTCCTGGCATCTGGACTAAGATACAGAGGCTGGCCAACCTACGCTATGTACTGCTTTGGAACTGAAGAGGGCTGTGGAGCCGAGCTAAGAGCTGACATCCCAGCCTCCCTGGAAAAGTGTAAGGATAGAAGCTAGGAACACAAAAAGCAACTTCCCAGAGAGGAGAACACAACCAGTTTGTGGAGAGAAACAGATGAAAAACTGGCAGGTTGCTTACTGTTCCCCATTGCTCACCTCTTCTTCAGTAACACAGCCCCTGAGTTTTGGCCAGGTATACAGTATAAAGGCTGCATATCCATGTCTCCCTTCCAGCTGGGTATAGCCAGGCTCCTGTCCACTGAGTTGTAGATAGAAATATTTGGTGCAATTTCTAGGAAGTCTTTTCAATGGTAGGGACATTTCCTAATTCTCTCCTTTTCTTCCTTTTGTTTCCCCCCCCCCTTTTTTTTTCTAAAGACTAGCGCTCTACCACTTCAGCCACAACTCCACTTCTGGCTTTTAGGGTGTGCTTAATTGGAGATAAACGTCTTACAGGCTTTCCCACCCTTTTTCTTCCTTTTGATGGATGGAATATAGACCAGATGACTCGAGCTGAAATAGGCACACTGAGCTATGAAGTAGTACACAGATGTTGGGAATGACATCAAAATAAAGCAAGCAGTTCCTTTATATATATATATATATATTTTTTTTTTTTTTTTGCGGGGGAGGGTCTGGTCGTGGGGCCTGAACTCTGGCCTGGGTGCTGTCCCTCAGCTCTTCAGCTCAAGGCTAGCGCTCTACCACTTGAGCCACAGCGCCACTTCCGGCTTTTTTCTTTTTGCTTATGTGGTGCTGAGGAATGGAATCCAGGGCCTCATGCATGCAAGGCAAGTGTTCTACCACTGAGCCACCTTCCCAGCCCCAAGCAGTTCCTTTAGAAGGCGGCTCTAGACTGATTCCACACACTTCATTTGTGGACAAAAGTAATTTCTTTTCAAGCCACTGTTAATTTTGTGGGGGAAGCACTGGGGAGCCCAAGGCCTTGCAAATACTAAAGAGGTGCTCTGACACTGACCTAAACCCCTAGTTCTTTACATCATTGTTATTTGGTGTTTTCTCTTCTTCCTCTTCTTCTTCTTTCTTCTGTCAGTTGTGGGGCCTGAACTCTGGGCCTGGGTGCTGTCCTTCAGCTTTTCAGCTCAAGGCTAGTGTTCTACCACTTGAGCCACAACATCACTTCCAGCTTTTTCTGCTTACGTGGTTTCTAGGAATCGAATTCAGGGCCTCATGCATGCAAGGAAAGCACTCTACCACTGAGCCACCTTCCCAGCTCTATTTGGTGTTTTCTGCCATTATGGCAGGTGCTAATCCTAACCAGCTGGAAGATCATGTACTCCTAGAGAGCAAAGAAGACAACAGTCACTGGAGAATTTGAATATTTAGACACGTTTCCTACAATTGGGGGTATGTGAAATTCTCTATATTTCAAAGGACCCTTGGTTGTGGACAGTAATAGCACCCCATCATATGTTTCATTTTTCATTTAGGGTTTTTTTTTGGGGGGGTCCGGTCGTAGGGCCTGAACTCTGGGCCTGGGTGCTGTCCCTCAGCTCTTCAGCTCAAGGCTAGCACTCTACCACTTGAGCCACAGCACCACTTCCGGATTTTTTCTTTTTGCCTATGTGGTGCTGAGGAATCGAACCCAGGGCCTCAGGCATGCAAGGCAAGTGCTCTACCACTGAGCCACCTTCCCAGCCCAGGGGTTTTTGTTTTGTTAATACAGAGTCTTGTCCTGTAGCTCAGGCTGGTTTGGAACTTACAAACCTCCTGCCCTCAGACTCTGGAGTGCTGAGATTACAGGTGTGTACCACCACAGCTGGCTTCGAGAGTTGAGGGTCCTGTTGCATTCTCCAATGGCAAAGCTTGTAGGTAAGGCAGGAATGTGGCCCACGGTGGAATGCGGCAGCCTAACTTGAGGAAAGCAACTGGTATTTGCTATAAATAGCACATCTTCCTTGGGATTTCTTGAGAACCATAAGAAATGAACACTGGTGCCCATAATAAAGCTGGACCAGATGGACCAGATTGTCCAAGGCTAGGCCTGTGCATCTGTCCCTCTCAGACTTCCTTTTAGGATTATAGGGACACTGTTGTATTTAGGGAAAGTATTAAAGGGTGCCACCACAGGCTGTGGTCCGCTGCATACAATTCCCTATCAATATTTAGAATCAAAGTAGGTAAGAAGGGGCTGAGAGAATGCTAAATCTGAGAGCTCCCAGTCAAATTTTACTCTTTGCCTCTTTCCAGAGCTCTATCAGTCCCTCTACTCTCTGTCTCCCTGAGGAAGATAACTACAGGGGCACTCTGAAAAATTCAACCAGGACCTGTTTTGTATCAAGCCCAAGTGCTGTGAGCTTCTGGGACATTATTATATTATTATATGTTACGTGATTATTATCTTGAGAGCTTCAGGTAAAGATGGTGAAGAGGATAAATATTTGCTTCTAACTTAGAACCCCTCCCCCATCCATACAATATGACAATGACAAACATCTAGTGAGCACTTACTTTAGGTCAGATTTGTTCTGCTTTCTTTCACTTATTTATCTTGTGTCAGTACTCAGTATTGGACCCAAGGACTTCATACATGCCGTCCGTACTCTGCCACTTGAACCACACACCGAGTCCTTCTGTTTGTATCTTGCTTTTGAGATAGATGGGACATAGCAACATCGTTTGGATTCCCTCACACTCCAGATCTTCCTGCTGATGTGGCTGAGATTACAGGTGTGTAACCCCACATCTGGCCCAAGTCTTTTTTTTTTTTTTTTGGTTGGTCGTGGGGCTTGAACTCTGGGCTTGGGCACTGTCCCTGTGCTCTTCAGCTCAAGGCGAGCGTTCTACCTCTTGAGCCACAGCGGCACTTCTGGTTTTCTAGTGGTTTATTGGATATAAGAGTCTCATGGACTTTCCTGCCCAGGCTGGCTTTGAACCACAATCCTCAGATCTCAGCCTCCTGAGTAGCTAGGATTACAGGCGTGAGCCACCATCACCTGGCTCCCAGTCTTTTATTTGTATGAATGAATACAAATATTCCTCATCTCAACCTTGTGAAGTAGGTACTACTAATATCCCCATCTCAAAGATGAAAAAGCTGTGGAATATGTTCATCAGCTAACAGAGGAAAAAGCTGATGTCTAGTGCTGGGAAGGTGGCTCAGTGGTAGAGCGCGTGCCTTGCATGCCTGAGGCCCTGGGTTTGATTCCTCAGCACCACATAAGCAAAAAGAAAAAAAAGCCGGAAGTGGAGCTGTGGCTCAAGTGGTAGAGTGCTAGCCTTGAGCTGAAGAGCTGAGGGACAGCGCCCAGGCCCAGAGTTCAGGCCCCGCAACCGGACCCCCCCAAAAAAAAAGCTGATGTCTGAATTCAGGAGTTCTGCCTCCAGTCTGCCACAATAGATATTATCCCACATGGTCAGATTCAAGAAGATTTAGGCCAGCTGAAAGATGCAGGGATTCTCAGGCAGAGATGGATTTTTTATAAGGAAAAAAACATCATAGGGCTGTGAATGTGGCTTAGTGGTAGCATGCTTGCCTAGCATGAATGAAGCCCTGGGTTCAATTCCTCAGTAGCACATACACAGAAAAAGCTAGAAGTGGTGCTGTTGCTCAAGTAGTAGAGTGCTAGCCTGAAGCAAAAAGAAGCTCAAGGCCAGTGCCCGCGCCCTGAGTTCAAGCCCCAGGAATGGCCAAAAAAACATCATAAGGACCAAATCTTTTACAGAGGAAAGAACTAGCACAATATGAAAATCAGCTAAACAACTGTAGATTTATTTAAGATAAATAAAAGATCACCCCAAATCAAACCCTCATGTCTCATAGGGCACTAGTAGGGCTCCAACTTCTTTTTTTAAAAAAATATAATCCTATTGTTATTGTTAAGGTGTTGTACAGAGTGGTTATCATGTCTTGAATCAAGTAATGAGTACATTTCTTTTCTTTTCTTTTTTGGCAATGTCACCCCTTTCCCTTGTTTTCCCCTCAGTTTCCCCTCTCATCCCTGCCCACAAGTTATATAGTTCATTTTTCACATAGTGTATACTGACTAGCATGATTGCATTTGTTTACCCTTCCTCCCTCCCTTTCTACAGAGGGCCCCTATTTCAAGCAGAAGGACCCACTTATCTGTGACAAGGAGAGGAACTAGCACAAATCTCTTGGAAGACCCTCTCCCATTGCAAGAGGTATCTGTATACGTAATTCACTGGATTCCATGTGGAAAATATTCTGAGATGACATAACCAAATTGGTCCTGCCTCAACTGCTAGTTAGTTCAGGTCCTACCTGCATCCAGCCAGCCAGCTCTCATTGAGTTCATAAGATTACAGGTTTGAGCCACTAACGTGTTGCTGAAAAAAAACTTAAAAAAAAAAAAATGCAATGCTCAGACCTGACCCAAACAAAAGGGGGCGCTAGAGTGCCATAATAAAAACAGGCCAAGGAGAAAACACTGCTAGGAGATTCAAGGGGAAAAAACAAACTGTATTTATCCAAACAACTTAAGAAGATACAACTTGAAGTCAGAGTAGAAAGTGTGTTAAAAAGAGCTTCAGGCTCTTGGATTTAAAACAGGAGTCTCTGGAGGAAGCTGGAAGGGTGAGTTTTATCATAGAAGACTTGGAAGCCAAGGATGATGCTAGAATAATCAAGAGTGATTTTATAAAGTTGGGTGTTGGTCTGGTGTAGGGGGGCGGCGGCGGCGGCGACAGTGGCAGTGGGTGCTGTGTCTGAGTGAATAAAGTCGCTGATGGGGCAGCATGGCTTGGCTTAGGACTGCCTGCCCCTCCCCCCAGGGCATAGAGATGATTATATATAAAGTCTTGAAATTTGGTGTCTTGGGGGGAGAGGGGTGCACCACCACCTGCCCCTGGGGGATCTTTTTTTATTTTTCTGAAAATCACTCTTGGGACTGCCATTCTCACTGCTGGGGGCAAATGCCCCGACCCCAGCATCACCCCTGCTGCTGCTGGGCAGGGGAAGGGGGGGGAGGCACCTGCCTGTAATTATTTAACAGGATTCGATTTAAAAAATAAAGCTGGGTGCTGTGAACACACGCCCGTGCTCTCAGCTACTCACAGGCTGAGATCTGAGGGTTGCAGTAGGAAGCCAGGCTGGGCAGGAAAGTAGTGAGACTCTTGTCTTCAATTAAATCACAGAAAAAGCTGCAAGTGGCGCTGTGGCTCAAGTGACAGGGTGCTAATCTTGAGCAAGTTACTCAGACAGTGCCCAGGCCCAGAGTTTAAGCCTCAAGACTGGCAAAATAAAGAAGGGGGTGGGGGGGAAGGAGGGGGAAGCTGTTTCCTAAGGCTGGGTGTTGGTGGCTCACGCCTGTAATCCTAGCCACTCAGGAGGCTGAGATCTGAGGATCCCGATTCAAAGCCAGCTTGGGCAGGAAACTCCATGAGACTCTTATCTCCAATAAACCACTCAGAAAACTGGAAGTGTCGAGGTGGCTCAAGTGGTAGAGCGCTAGCCTTGAGCTGAAGAGCTGAGGGACAGTGCCCAGGCCCAGAGTTCAGGCCCCATGACCGGACCCCCCAAAAAAAAAACCACTTTTTTTTTTTGTACCAGTCATGGGGCTTGAACTCAGGACCTGGGCGATGACTCTGAGTCCTTTCACTCAAGGCTGGTGCGCTACCACTTGAGCCACAGCACTACTTCTGGCTTTTTCTGTTTATGTAGTACTGAGGAATTGAACCCAGGGCTTCTTGCATTCTAGGCAAGCACTCTACCACTAAGCCACATTCCAGCCCCTAAAACACTCATTTAATCTGAAGATGTGTACGTGAAGAGATGAAATGGCCTCTTGCTTTATATCTAGTGGCAAGTTACCAAAGAAAGAAGAGGAAGCCAGGCACCAGTGGGTTATGCCTATAGTCCTTGCTGCTTAGGAGGCTGAGAAGGGAGGATTACAGTTCAAGGCCAACCCAAGCAGGAAGTGAACAGAAAGCAAGAGGGAAGAAAGCACTAAAGGATACCCTAAAACAAAGCTGAAGGTAGCCAGGCACCGGTGGCTCACGCCTGTAATCCTAGCTACTCAGGAGGCTGAGATCTGAGAATCACGGTTCAAAGCCAGCCCAAGCAGGAAAGTCCATGAGCTTCTTATCTCCAATCAACCACTAGAAAACCGAAGTGGCACTGTGGCTCAAGCAGTAGAGTGCTCACCTTGAGCTGAAGAGCGCAGGGACAGTGCCCAAGTCCAGAGTTCAAGCCCCAGGACCGACGGGAA
Source organism: Dipodomys ordii (assembly GCF_000151885.1). Lineage (NCBI taxonomy): Eukaryota > Metazoa > Chordata > Mammalia > Rodentia > Heteromyidae > Dipodomys > Dipodomys ordii. Next base: position 7,939,064 of record NW_012267236.1, read on the forward strand.
AAAAAAATCGGCATGTATGGCTCAGCAGTGTATCAGCCTAATAAATGCAAGGCCTTACTTCCAACTCTAGTACTGCCAAAAGAAAAGAAAGGAAAGGCGATGGGCGGAGAAGCCACGAATGCTAAATCTCCGTGGTGATATTCGTTCCCATGAAAACAAGCTTCTTCCCAAACAGGAAAGATCTTGAATCCTATGACTAAGTTATCACAAGGAGCCCCTTGGTTCTACAGGAGTGCTGCACGACAGGCCAGAGAAGTCTGGCATTTGAGGCAGCGGGGACGCAGCTGGAAACAAGTGTAGGTTTTTTGCTGGCCTTTTTGTCCTGGATGTTACAGGTCCCAACAAGGGATAGGCAACTACAGGGCTTGAGGTGGACTCATTCTGTAAAGCTTAGACCTGCCTAGCAAGCACGAAGCTCTGAGTTCAAACCCACTACCTCAGAGAAGGAGAGGGAAAGGGAGAGAGAAAGGGAGAAGGAGAAAAGAGAACTGGAACTGGCTGGGGAGAAACCAAGGCCCTCTCTTTCCTGGATTCTTTCACTGAAGCACTTCTTGCTCCAGAGTCCCCTGTAAGTCCCCGCCCTGTCTGTGAGAAGCTATTCCCGAGAAGTTGCTCCTAAGCAACCTCCTTCCAGCACTTTCTATGCAATACCAACAGGTTGTAGCTCAGACAAAAGTGCCCACAGAAAAGCGGGGGCAGGTATAAAAATAAACGGAAGGCTGGCTTTAAAGTAGTTTAGACGTGGAGAGTTTACAAATACAGAAACACATGGGAAGATGTTTGTGTCAAATTCCCACACCAACAGCTTTGCTCTACTCAAAATCCTTGTTGGTTGAGTGGGTGCAAGTGTAGGAAAAGAGGAGGGAGAAATTGGGGCGGGGGTGGGGGGTTTAATGTCATACTTTTTTTCTGTTTCAGTTCAGGGAAAAAGAAAGGCGTTATCACTCTGAAGAGAATTATAGGTGGAATGGAGCTGAGGCTCAAATGGTGAAGTGCTAGCCTTGAAATGCTACGGGACAACACCCAGGCCCTGAGTTCAAGTCCTTGAATCAGCACACAAACACACACACAAAATCCTAAGAGAATAAAAAGAATTATAATGACAAGTGTGTTTTATATATATATATAGATAGATATATAGATATATATATATGGGGAAGAGAGCTTGGAGATAATATGCAAAAATGAAAAAAAAAAACAAAGTGTTGGGTGAGCAGGGATTATGGGTACTTTCCTTCCAAACCCTTAATCCTGCTCTACGTTTTCAATTAACCTTTGACTTTTCCAACCTGGTTTCCTGGTTGTCCAGTTAACCTGAGCTTATCAACACAGCCTCCCCCCACCAGGTGTTTTCTGTCTCTCTCTGTCTCTCTCTAATTCAGGGCCTAGAACTCTCAGCTATTTTGCTCAAGACTCTACCACTTGAACCACAGCTCCACTCCAATTTCTTTCTCTTTCTTTCTCTTTCTTTTCTCTCGCTTTCTTTCTTTTCTTTCTTTTGTTGTTGTCATGGGGCTTGAACTCTGGGCTAGGGTGCTGTCCCTCAGCTCTTCAGCTCAAGGCTAGGGCTCTACCACTTGAGCCAACGTGCCACTTCCAGCTTTTTCTGCTTATGTGGTGCTGAGGAACCAAACCCAGGGCCTACATGCAAGGCAAGCTTTCTACCACTGAGCCACTTTCCCAATTTCCCCCTTGCCTCCCTCGCCCCCCCCCTCTACAATTTATTACTGGTTATTTGGAGACAAGAATCTCACAGACTTCTCTGTTTTTGTTTTGTTTTTTGGGTCCGGTCGTGGGGCCTGGACTCTGGGCCTAGGCACTGACCTTCAGCTCTTCAGCTCAAGGCTAGCGCTCTACCACTTAAGTCACAGCGCCACTTCCGGGTTTTTTCTTTTTGCTTATGTGGTGCTGAGGAATCGAACCCAGGGCTTCAGGCATGCAAGGCAAGCGCTCTACCACTGAGCCACCTTCCCAGCCCTCACAGACTTTTCTGATCAGCAGGCTTCAAGCCAAAATCCTCAGCTCTCAGCCTCTTGAGTAGCTAGGATTACAGGTGTGAGCCACCAGTGTGTGGTGCAAACTCTCTCTCTCTCTCTCTCTCTCTCTCTCTCTCTCTCTCTCTCTCTCGGTGGGGAATCGCAGACCTAGAAGACAAACTTGCTATCTGATGCTTGCTTTCACTCATTGTCTGGCACTCTACCACCTGAGCCATGCCTCCAACCCTGTCACAGGTTTTCTTTCATTGTCTACTGTGGCAATTTTTTAAAAACAGAAGACATTGGAAACATTGGAAATGTCTAAGTGTTTTAGAGGATGGATTTAGAGGATTGTACACTGGCCATAACAAGGAGTCAGTATGCAGATATTTAAAACAGAAGTCACAGAGCTCAATGTGTGATATAGAACAATCACAAGAGACTTCCAAAGTCAGTCAACAAAGACAATTAGTCTACTGTGGGCTCCGCGTGTCAACGCATTCAAGCATGCCCAAGTGCAAGGAAACTTGTTTCTGTCTGTTGAAGGAAACTGAGGGTCTGAAGTCAGTGGTAGATGACTTTTCTGTGACATAAACTCCTAGGGTGTTTGAAAAAAGTGTACATGTGAAAATTTAAATGCTGGTGTCACTTTCATAACTGTTAACTTTCTAGGCAATGTTCTAAAGGTTCTCTTCCTAAGTGGTTTGAAGATGGAAGAACTGAAAGTTCTATTCTTGTCGCCATACTTAGAAAACACACAATCTGATTATGCCTGGAGTTGTCAAAATGTGGAGGCAATGTGTGAAAAACTAAATATGCTCATCTCTCAGACAGGGAGCTACTGGGCTCTGCTGAGCTGGATAACTGGGTCGGCCACCCCCAGACCCCCAAATAAAGCAGCAAGGGAATGAGCTGTTCATTGTGCTCTCTGCAGAGAGCCTGGCGCGCCTCACTTTCAAAGATGCACATGGACAGACTCACAAAATGTGTGTGTGTGTCTGCAGCCCTTGCTAGAGAGCCCTTGCTCTCTACCATTCCAGCCATACCTCTGGCCCACTTGCTTGTTTTGAGATGGGGTCTCATAGTTGGGGATCTCAAACTTGTGAGCTTAACTGATCGTCCTGTCTTAAACCTCCTGAGGATTACAGGTGTTCACTACTGTGTCTGGCTCTTGCACAGAGTTTGGCCCCAACTTTTTGTAGGTCTCTCTGGGCCAGATCAGTATTCAAAAGCATCTTGAAACCTAAACAGTAGACAGGGATATGGAAGACAGCCTAGAGCAAAGGAGGGTGCTAAGGCTTCATCTAGGCTCTGTGTACATACAGCGTCTTCCCAGGACACTCTGCACATGACATTATGTGGCTTGCACTCTAACACTCTGGCTGGTTTTTGCAGGATATGTTACCTTAGCTTTCCAGACTTTGCTTTGACTTCACACATTTCAGACACATGAGAGGGAGTCTCCATCTAATCTGCCACTCCCTCCCAGAAATCTCAGCCAGAAAGATGTTATTTAGTCCAAAGGAAAAGCCAAAGTACTGGGCAACATGTAGTCTTTTTTTTTTTTTTTTTTGTCAGTCGTGGGGCTTGAACTCTGGGCCTGGGCACTGTCCCTCAGCTCTTCAGCTCAAGGCGAGCGCTCTACCACTTGAACTACAGCGCCACTTCTGGTTTTCTGGTGGTTTACTGGAGATAGGAGTCTCACGGTCTCTCCTGCCCGTGCTGGCTTTGAACCTCGATCCTCAGATCTCAGCCTCCTGAGTAGCTAGGATTACAGGCGTGAGCCAAAAAAGCAACTACAGCGCCCGGCTTGTAGTCTTTTTTTGTTTGTTTTTTGTTGGTCATGGGGCCTGAACTCTGGGCCTGGACGCTGTCCTTCAGCTCTTCAGCTCAAGGCTAGCGCCCTACCACTTGAGCCACAGCACCACTTCCAGCTTTTTTCTGCTTATGTGGTGCTGAGGAATTGAACCCAGAGCCTCATGCATGTGAGATAAGCACTCTACCACTGAGCCACCTTCCCAGCCCAACATTTGGTCTCTTACACTGGACTTGAAGCCTGGGATGGCAGGAGATGACAGTCTAGGCCTGCAGAGGGAAATCAAGGGACTCTTAAGCTAAACAATGGCAGAGTCGGACACTGAAGAAAAGCAGGTAAGAAGGGGCATTGGCAGGAGGATGTCTAGAGAGGGCTCACAGTGTTGGGCACTCAATACCAGTGGTAAATAGAAGACCAGTGAGGGCTGGGTCAAGGGCACAGGGTAGAATGGCCTGACTCAGCTAACCTAATCCCCCCACACACACACACAACCACACTACCCCAAGGACAAAGGAGGAGAAGCATTTTCTCAGTTAAAAATCACTGTGTCTGGTGATCACACCTGTAATCCTAGCTACTCAGGAGGCTGAGATCTGAGGATCACAGTTTGAAGCCAGCCCAGGCAGAAAAATCCCTGTGAGACTCTTATCTCCAATTAACTGCTCAAAAACTTGGAAGTGGCACTATGGCTCAAAGTGATAGAGTGCTAGCATTCAGCAAAAGAGCTCAGGGACAATACATAGGCCCTGGGTTCAAGCCCCACAGCTACCACCATCACTAACAAATCACTTGTTGTCCTGAAGGGTAAGGATACAGCTGATGGAGGAGCATGTGCTTAGCATGTGCAAGGTCCTGAATTCAATCCTGAACACAAAGGAGAGAGAGGAGCAAGGGAGCAGTAACAAGGTTTACAAAAGCAACAACAAAGGGGGATGGAGGTGTGGCTCAAGCAGTAGAGCACTTGCCTAGCAGGTGTGAGGCCTTGAGTTCAAATCCTATACCATCAGAAGAAAAAAGAGGAGGAGGGCTGGGAAGGTGGCTCATGGTAGAGTGCTAGCCTAGCATGCATGAAGGCCTGAGTTCAATCCTCCGTACCACATACACAGAAAAAGCCAGAAATGGCGCTATGGCTCAAGTAGTAGAGTGCTAGCCTCAAGCAAAAGAGCCTCAGGGACAGTGTCCAGGCTGCAAGTTCAAGCCCCAGGACTGGCACACACACACACACACACACACACAAAGAAGAAAAGAAAGAAAAGAAAAAGGAAAATGAGGAGGAGAAAAAGAAAGCATTTGTGCTCAGCCCATTTCCTTATAATTTTTGGTACAGATGAGTAAAAATATGTTAATTCTTCTTTTTATGTGTGTGGTGGCTCTGGGGCTTGTATCTCAGAGTCTCATATTTTACTTGCTCATGGCTGGTGCTCTACCACTTAAGCCACGCCTCAAGCCAGCTTTTTGCTGGCTAATTGGAGATAGCGTCTCAGACTTTTCTGCCTGAGCTGTCTTCAAACCATGAGCCTCAGATCTCAGCTAGGATTACAGGGGCGAGCCATGGCTCTCCGGCTTGCTTTTTCACTTTTATAATCACTGGCCAAGATAGTATCTGTGACTTTACATAGCGATGTTCAGCCCTGTGACTGTAATAAACCCAAGCTGGCTATACTTCTGGGAAGTACAATCCCATCTCTGTGTTCTGTCTCCTGCCAAGTGACCTCAGCTCTTTTTAGCCTGTAGGCCTCTTTACAGACTCTGGGAGCCACAGGTGTGAAGTGAAATTGAGGAGAATGTTCCTAGTCCATTATATCCAACTCTACCCCCACACCTCCAAAAAAAAAAAAGGATGCCTTGAACTTTACCTTAAATAGCTCCGCTATCCTGACAGACTTACAGCATTTATTGTTATTTCAGTATTTCACTTATCTCTTCTGTACACTTTCCCCAAAGATCTCCAAGTATGGAACCAAACGGTCCACGTCATCTAGCACAGCCCCCTTCAGGGCCCGCTGCGGGAGCACCCTCTCCTAGTTGCTGCCAGGCCTCTTTGGAGGCCCCTAGCTGCTGTGGGCACAGGCAGTGTCTGGCTGGACTCAGGACAGCTGCTGACTCATGCTTACTCTGGGATGCTAGGAGCCCAGCTCTCCTGCTCCTCAGCCTCGCCCCGACCCCTGGCCACCATCGGCGCGCTTGCCCCAGGCCCACCTGGAAGACGTCGTTTGCGCACTTGCGGCACAGGTTGTGCTGGCAGGGCAGGATCACCACGGGCTTGGAGAACATCTCCAGGCAGATGGGGCAGATGAGCTGCTTCTCCAGGTTGTCCATGCTGTGCGCATCCCCGAGCAGCGGCTTGAAACCCACGGCGAAGTTCATCCCGCTCGGCCTGGCCGCGCTCAGCGCTGCTGCGCCCGGCCTGCTCCGCTCCAGCCCGCCCGCCCCGGTGCTCAGTCCCCTTCTGCGCCTCCCTCTCCAAATGCGCCGCTCTCGCTCCTGTCCCCCTCTGTCAGCAGCCTCACCCCGTCCCTCCAGACAGACTCAGCAAGGACTGTCCGCTGCACGTGCAGCCGAGCCCCCTCCCGGTGAAATCCTCCTTTCCCCCCAAGCCGCTCTCCCATTCACTCCGGGCCCGCACTGTTTGTCCCTGGCGCCCCAGAGAGGAGATTTAATCTTACCACGGGGGTGGGGAGGCCAGGGACCTCTGTGTGACATTCCAGCTCCCGATTTAGCTCGCGTAAGGAGAGCCACAGCTGTCACTGCGTGAGTGACCCTGACTCACTGGAGAATGGGCGACTGTTGAGCAAGCGCAGGGCGAGGGCGCCGCGCTGGAGGCTGGGCCTCTCCCTCACCCAGGGGCTGACTGTCTCTAAATCCAACCTGGCCTTCCGGGTGGGAAGAAACCCGGCCAGACCTGTGGATGGTCAGTAGCAATGTTCTGCAAAGGCTCAGCCTTCTTCCTCAAGACGCTGTGATTCAGAAGAGACTAGGGCGGAAGTCTCTTTTCCTGCATGTCTGTCCTGTGTGTTTGGTCCTGCCCAGCCCTTTATATGTCACCCTAGGTCAGCAGGTGGAGAGGTCAGAGAGGCTGAGGCGAGGCGGGTGGTGCGGGGCCTACACCAGGCTATGAGCTTTCTGAGAAAGTAAGCCATTTTGTCCCAAGAGCATAGCAGCAAGGCTACTCTACGGACTTCAACATTGTTTGGAAATTGGGAGAAGCTGAGCTGGGCAGAAAGATTTGACTGCCAGGGACCTATTTTGGGCAGCAGGGCATCAGTCTCTGAGGAAATCTCAGAGCACTGAGGCTACCATCACCAGTTTCTGGGAAGCTATGACCACAGCTGTCCAGCTGTCCTGGACTCTATCCTCCATGTCCCCCCCCCAACCATACACAGTTGGCCTTTTAATCTACCCCAGGCACAACTGGTTGTTTGGGGGCCCATCATACACACTGGGACTAAACAAAAGCTTTTATGACTGCCATTGCTTAGCCCTTTTCCCAGTGAGGGGAGAGAAGTCTGAGACATCTCTAGGTCCTGACCCCACACAGACAAGGAAGAAACGGTATGGAGAGGAGGTCAAACAAACGGTCAGCACAAAGAGACAAAAGTCAGGAGCGAGTCTGTAACACACAATCCTTCCTTATTACCTGTCATGCCCTGATTTTAAGAACAAGATTTTGTGATGTTCAGCCTGCAAGAGTGTGGTAAAGGCAGAGGCAGCAGGCGCTATGTGTGAACCACAGCTGGCCCACAGGTGATAAGGGGTGCTGGGGAGAGACTGCGACGGATGAATGGGCCACCTGTAAACCTCAAATGCCTTCATACATTTCTGGGCACGGACGAGCCCCAAGGCCCATGGTGTAGGCACCGGAAGTGAGACTGGCCTCAAAAGAAGCATTGGCATAGGAATGAGGTGCCAGTGGGCGGTCTCGACACAGTCACAATGAAAGAGGACTGGGCGCCGCATCCGCTTCCGGGACAGAATCCACCTTGCTCAGTTATTCGGATCCTGACAGAGATATCACGAGTGGCTCCAATGCCAAGGTCCACACAGGAAAAAGCATCCAGGGAAAGTCTCACACCGCTGCCTGAGATCTCATAACAGGTATGGATGGAGGGCTGCTTTCCCTGTAGATTAAAGTGGGCTAAAAGAAAGTCATTGGAAGACCCCCATATTGGGGGTCGGAGGCACCACTGAGGCAGAGATGGTATCCTTGCTAAGATGGATATCACCGATGTTTCTGAAGTAGGGATCCTTTTTTTCTTGGTCTTGTTTTAAAAGTAAGGATCCTTATAAGAAGAGGAGGCAAATCAAGGTGTCAGTACAGCGCTCCCTGCTTCTCTCTTCAATGTGTCCAGCAGACTAGTCGAACAGCAGCGGGCACCCTCACGGGGCCAGCACCTAATGGCAGAAACAGCTGTCACCTTATTAACCAGGAAGAATAAGCCCCTAGAATTGAAAGCAAACCCCCTCCGTGTAAGGATGTAAGCCACTAGAGTCCATAGTACAAGAATGTAAACCTTTTGCAGATGACTACCTGAAGTTAGTTGATAGGCTTTTTCCATTCATCACTGCTGCTCCTGAGTTTACATACCTCACTTTGCTTTGTATGTCATTAGTAATCGTTGCTATCATTATTTCTTCTAAAATTTCTGGTTTTCCCTGTGATGGAATTATGCATGTTTACTTACATATATAAACATTTAGTAATCTTTTTTTTTTTTTGTCGGTCGTGGGGCTTGAACTCTGGGCCTGGGCGCTGTCCCTCAGCTCTTCAGCTCAAGGCAAGCGCTCTACCACTTGAGCTACAGCGCCACTTCCGGGTTTCTGGTGGTTTATTGGAGATAGGAGTCTCACGGTCTCTCCTGCCCGGGCTGGCTTTGAACCGCGGTCCTCAGATCTCAGCCTCCTGAG
>NW_012267236.1:7949130-8030669 GCF_000151885.1 Dipodomys ordii
GGAGGCTGCAATGCTTGGTAAGAAATGTACGCATTATCCTGCCCATGCAATTGTAACCCCTCTGTACAGTATGTTCACAAATAAAATAAAATTAAATTAAAAAAAAAACCACTAGAAAACCAGAAGTGGCGCTATGGTTCAAGAGGTAGAGTGCTCGCCTTGAGCTGAAGAGTGCAGGGACAGCGCCCAGGCCCAGAGTTCAAGCCCCATGACCAACAGCAACAACAACAAAAAAAAGAGTCTTATGGGCTTTCCTGCCCGGGCTGGCTTTGAACCGCGATCCTCAGATCTCAGCCTCCTGAGTAGCTAGGATTACAGTTGTGAGCCACTGGCCACTGGCTCGTTTGTCTCTTTTTGTATTATTTTTCAGTGCTTACACAAAAGGGTTTAAATCTGACATATGAATTTACAAGTATGGTGCATCCTGATCAGTATCACCCGTTTCATCATTCTCCCTGCTCCTTCCATCCTCTTTTTCTTTCTTTCTTTCTTTGTGTGTGTGTGTGTGTGCTGGTACTGGGTCATGGGTGCTAGCCCAGAGCTCTGTTCCTCAAAGCTGATGTTCTACCACTTAAGGCACAGCTCCACTTCCAGCACTTGGATAATTACTTGGATATATGAGTCTTAAGAACTTTCCCGCCCAGTTTGGCTTCAAATTGTGATCCTCAGATCTCAGCCTCCTGAGTAGCTAGGCCTGCAGGTGTGAGCCACTGGTGCCTGGCTCCTCCTTCTTTATTTTTTTTTGTCAGTCGTGGTGCTTGAACTCTGGGTCTGGGCGCTGTCCCTCAGCTCTTCAGCTCAAGGCTAGCACTCTACCACCAGAGCCACAACACCACTTCCAGCTTTTTTCTGCTTATGTGGTGCTGAGGAATTGGACCCAGGGCCTCAGGCATGCAAGGCAACCGAGCCACCTTCCCCGCTCCTCCTTCCTTATTCTTAAGACAAGGAAAAATTGTGTACCTTGAACCAACAACTGTGCACTGTGAAATAGTATCTGACACCACTTTCGCCAAAATGTTCATACAGGTATACTCCCAATGAGCCATGCTGGTCATAGATTTCCCGCTTCTTAGGATCACTCAGTATGGCATGGGCTGCGTTGATCTCTTTGAAGATTTCTTCTGCTTGAGGGTTGTCTGGATTCTTGTCTGGATGGTACCGCAAGGCCAGTCTCCTACCCAAGCAGTACCCAAAAGGAGGGTGGGGAGGGATGGAGAATGGCTAAAGAGGGAGGGTTAGGATGAATGGTAGGGATAGGTCTCTAGACAGTGCAGGAGAGCAAGAGGGGGTGGTACAAAGGATGGAGGCAAACAGCTAAAATCTAAATTTCTTCCCATGGCACATTAATCAGAAGGATGTCCTCCTTTGATCCCCAAATAAAAACTTGACATTAAAACAGGTCAGAAAGCAAGGTAGAAAGAAAACGGTTAGAGGGGGGAAATGACAGGATTCCACAGAGGAGAGGGGTCTGAACCTGTAGGCTCTCTTGATCTCTTTAAGTGAGGCACCCTTCTTAACCTCCAGCACTGCATAGAGGGTTGAACCCCGTTTGGATAGCTGGCGGGCGGCTTCTTCCACATGAGACATGATCTGGGCCAGAAGAATAAGAACACAACGTCAGTGATGCCCACTCACCATGGCTTGAAGGACAGTGCAGGTGACCAGAAAGACATTCAAATGCAAATGTCAATGAGGAAACATCTTCCCCTCATTTCCCAGCATTCTCTAGCTATTTAGCCCCCCAGGCACTCCAGAGCTGAGAGAGGCCTAAGCAAAGAGAGATTTGTGCCTCAGAAAAGCGCGATTTTGTCTAGGGCTTGTATACTTTAAAAACCTGTCCAAGCTTAGGGTTTGGTTTGAAAGACCAGGATGGGTCCCAGTCCTTGAATAGGCTTGGTCAGGAAATTGAGATCTCTAATCACAGATCAAACCTGCACTGCCGAAGGAAGTGAAATGTTCAAAAGCCAAGCAGAGGCTAGGCCAGGGCCTTACGGCTAGGCCAGGGCCTTACTTCTTCCTCACCCTCTAGTTCCCAAATCTGCCCTCAGCTCCTCAACACTGGGTCCTGAGGAGAGCAGGAAGTTGACGCAAGGGCTGAGGAGGAGGAGGGCAGAGGGTTGCTGTAGAGGTGGCGGGCCCTGGAGCAAGACCCCCGAAAGTGGGCCAGAGAGGCCTGGGAGAACCAAAGCAAGGAGCCCAGAGGGCTTCTCCGTATTTGCTGAGGCCCGTAGCCCTGTGCTGATTCTCTACCAGGCCTGGTCCTGTACCTCGGAGTCGTTCTCTTGAGCTAGGTAGGCCTCATATATCCTTCATTCTCCCAGGTGCGAAACTTCACACCGGGGCTTGGTCGCTGGCTGGCTGCGCATGCTCAGTAGGCACCGTGGGGACGTTTTCTGGCGCTGCCGGAAGAACGGACGGAGAGGCTGAGTTAGCCCTGAGACTTATTTCACTCAGGAAGCCGGAGCGGCAGGCCTGGGCTGAGCGTTGCTTCCAGCCCAGGCACCGCCTTCCACCGCGTCTTTCTTCAAGTGGGAGGCCACCACCCACCTGATCGCCATCATGGCTCTCCAACTCTCGCTGGGAAAGACAGCGGGCTGGCTGAAGTGGCAAAAGAGGTATGGCTGCCCAGGCCTTCTCAAGGGCTGTATTTCCTTTCCAGGCTTCCTCAGAATTTAGGGATCTTCACTTGGTCCTTTCTCCCCCTTCGTCTCCGAAACTCTTCCACAGCCTTTGAGATTCACCGCCAACGTGAGTGGCTGCCCAACTTGGGCGTCAAAGCATGTGTCTTATTGTAATGATCCATTGGCTATTTATTTATTATTTTGTTTTGAGACAAGGTCTATGTAGTCCAGGTGGTGTCGAACTGGTGTCGAGGCTCCTGCCTCATCTGGATTGCTGGGATTACAGGCAGGTACTACCAAACCCACCCTTTAAAATGATATCACGAGCCTTTCCAAAAGTGCTTCGTAAATGTCATTTAAGTGTGATTCCATCATGAGTATGTATTATAATGTGAATTATATAAGCCAGGTTGGATATTTAAGTTGTTTCTAAATACTGCTGTTACCAATCAAGTCCTTGGATGAATCTCAGATTTCTGTTTAAGGACAGACAGATTCCTGGACGTGAAGTATAATTTTATTTATTTATTTTTTTTTGCCAGTCCTGGGTCTTAAACTCAGGGCCTGGGCACTGTCCCTGAACTTCAGTTGCTCAAGGCTAGCACTCTACCATTTGAGCCACAGCACCACATACTGGATATTTTTTAAGGTACACACACACGCACGCACGCACGCACGCACGCGCACACACACACACACACACATGGTGGTTAGGTCTTCTCTTTCTCCCTCTCTTTTTCCCTCTCTCTCTCCCTTTCCCCCCTCTCTTCTTCTCTCCTCTGCTTTCTTTTCTTTTGTGATTCTAGGAATTGAAACCAGCACCTTCCACATGCAAGCACTTTGCCACTTAAGCCAAGCTCCCAGCCCTATATCATTAACTTTTGTCTCAGTTACCCAAAGTACTATTTTACACCACCACAGATAGTGGAAACGCCCATCTACCTGGCCTGGCCTTTTCTCATGTCCCCTAGGAGGAAGAGCTTGTAGTGTTGGCTTCCTTTACAGAGGATGGCTCAAAGGCTCTGATAACATGAAATTGAAAAAGCATTATTATTCAGTAAGTCCTTTTCATGACCCCTTTTGTGGCTTTGGGCACACTTTCCTATTTATTACAGTTATTCAGGCATATGCACCTTCCTCTTAGGTTTTAATTGGCGAGTCAATACTCCATCTCAATCAATGCCAGCCATCTAGGCAAATTGAGTCTGTATGCAACAGGCATAATGAATACTGAATTAGTGAATTCATTTCTATAGATCTGTGACCAGTGCATCCATCTAACCTATAGGTTCTTGGTCAGATGAATTAATGAGGTTACTTAACTACACAGAAGGAGCTTATCTGACTTTTTTTTAATGGTTTGTACGATACAAGGCTTCTCTACTCTCCAGTCTCTTATCAGCAATAGAACTAGTGGAACAAACCATTTCATTTCTTCACAGCACTGCGAAGGGAGGAAAAGCCATTCAAAATGTAGTGTACATAACAGTGGACTCTCTACCTCCATCTCCAAGGCCAGCCTGGTCCTGCCTCAGTCTCTCCAATCTCATCCAGAATCACTGTCTAACTTGCTCTGGGTTCAGCCTCATTGCTCTCCTGTCATTTCTTTGGAGACACCGTGTTCCCTCCCAGCTCAAGGGCCTTTGACCATGTTGTTACCTCTGCTTGAAGGGCTCTTCCCCAGGCTATTCCTACGGCTGATTTCTCATCCTTTAAAGGTCTTTGTTTCATGCCTCTCCAGAGAGACCTTTCAACTGAGTTTCATTCTGTCCTCACCTCATAACACCTTCCCATGATTTATGAATATATATATATATATATATATATATTTACATGTGCATTGACGTATTTAAGATCTGGCTTTCCCAGTTGACAATGAGCTCCTCAAGGACAGAGACCTTATATTCCTGGTACCTAGAACCATGTCTCATTCTCAATAAGTGAATTAGTGATTTGTGGGGTAAGCTACAGATAAGGTACCTTTAATAGAATGTAAGCCTGGAGGTTGAGCCACAGCAAGATTTCTTTTGGACCAAAACTGGTGAATTAGACAGGTTGATAGAGTCCATCTTCCCTCATATGGTCCTAGACGAGAGGGAATAAAGGACTATGAACCTGGCTCAAATGGGTAGAATGCCTGCCTATTAAGCACAAGGCCCAAAAGTTCAACACACACACACACACACACACACACACACACACACACACACACATACATGACAAAGATAGAAGATTAGAGGCTAGATTATAGGTACTATGACTCTGAGCTCCTTATTTCTTTGCCTCAGTGTTCCTCCAGTTTCTAACACAGTTGCTGGGATATAAGTGATCAATAAATGTTGGCTGGCTGACTAAAAGAGCAAACAGATGCCTGACTTTTCAGTCATGTTTGCTTAATTGTCTTCTTTAGTTTTCACAGAAACCCTAAGAGAAAATATGATCACATCCTTGCTCTGTGGAAGAGTCCTGGGAAAGTTAGTAAACATCATTCACATTTTGTCAGAGGCCCTAGAATATTATTACTTCTTATCCTTGCCCTCTAGCATCTTAATTACTCATAGTCCATTATCTAAGTCTTGTGAGGCACTGCTCTGAATGGACAGATGCCAGTTAGCTGTGTGTCTGGTGTGCTGTGGCCAGGGTCTGCCTTCTGCCTTCCAGACTCCAAGCCCCCTTGATGGTCCTGCTCACAGCTTTTTTCTCACACCCATCCCAGAGGTATAAGGAATACTCATACCAAGTGTCAGAGCCCTAGAACCCAGTTCTTGCTCTGGCTGTAACCCATTGTGTGGTCTTGGACAAGTCCTTTAGTCTGTGAATCTTCTTTTCCTCTACTGGAAAAATCTGTTCCATAGAGTTAATGCCATGACTCAATTAGAGTTGATTGTAAAAAGAACAGAAAAACAGACAAACCTGTGCCAGTGAGTGGCTACAGATAAAAACCATTTGTAGGAACCTTTGCTTTCCCACTACAACTTGTGTGAGTGATCGTAGCACTTACTGCCTCCCAGAGCCATTTAGGTTTTCTAAAACATCCCTTGTTTACCCACAGATAAAAAGTGGTAGTCATATAGCAGTAGTACACACATATACAGACAGCAGACATTGACATATTTATACTCAAAATACCTCAGTCTGGAACATATGCAGTTGGAGAGAGAGCAAGAGGAGAGAAGAGAGAAAGAGAGAGACTGAGACCAAGGCAGAGACCATAATTTGTCACAACCAACAATAAGGTTCTAAAATTGTATTATCTGAGTGGGAAAGGACCTCAGCGCCTTCATTTCATCTACACCAAGTGCAGCCCATGGAGAAGGACTGACCTTCTCAAGGTCACCCAGTGAGGTCTAGACTGTCTTCTGACTTCAAGTTCAAGATCAACAGCGTAACTGCTCCTTATATACCAGCTTGCATCCCGGTGAAAAGTGCACATCTAGAGACAGCCCAAAGCTGGTATTTCTGGCCTTTCACTGGTGATGTCAGGTAGCGTCTCTCCGTGCCTTTTCCCACTGGAAGGCATGTATACTGTAGGTGAACAGAATCCCACCAGCCCAGTTTTATTTGTCTGTCTTTTCCAGGCCACCCATGTGAGGGCTTCTAGCTGGAGAGGTGGCCTCATGTTCCTGCGTCTGTCACCTGCAGCCCTGCTCATTGCACACCTGGGGTCAGAATGATGACACTCTTGTCTTGTTCTAAGATGGCGTTGATAACATCTACCTCTTTGGGTTTTGAGATGACTAAATTCTTAATTTAAACAGTGTCCATATAAGTGCTTTATAAGACAACCAATGATTCCTATCATTGTAATCATTATTTCTATCTAGTCTCCTTCCAATTTTAGGAATTGAAAATTACTTTTCATTCATTTATTTATTTTTGTCGGTCATGGGGCTTGAGCTCTGGGCCTGGGCACTGTCCCTGAGCTCTTCAGCTCAAGGCTAGTGCCTTGAACCACAGCACAATTTTTTGGTTTTCTGGTGGATAATTAGAGATGAGTCTCATGGATGTTCCTGCCCATGCTGGCTTTGAACCACAATCCTCAGATCTCAGCCTCCTGAGTAGCTAGGATTACAGGTGTGAGCTACTAGTGCCTGACTACTTTTCATTTTGTCTCTAAGAAGGGAAAAACCAAATTGTCTTGCTAAGATTGGAAAATTCTCACTGGTGTCTTTCCATTTTGCTCTCTGTGTCCTTCTCTCAGGTTCCCAATGAAAGAGGAAAAACTAGTAGGGTTAGATCAGTGTGACTAAATGGAGTGAAAAACATCAAGCTATATTTTGGGAAGAGACTTTGGGCCTCAGATCCCCCCGCTCCTTTCTTTTCAGTTCTGCTAGCTCTGTCCTCTCGTCTGCTAGGCACTTCTTTCTTCTGGCTCTTCTACATCTGTTAAGTGTCCTTCCTCCCTTGCTATCTCCCCATTCTCTTGTCTGCAGATTGAGTATTCTCTATAGCTAGTCTTTTTTAGTTGTTTTGAGATAGGGTCTTGCTATGTAGCCCAGGCTGCCTTGAATTCACAGTCCTCCTGCCTCTGCTTCCTGAGTATTGAATATGACCTTTTTTTTTTTTTTCAGTCCTGGGGTTTGAACTCTGGGCCTGGGCACTGTCCCTTGCTCTTCAGGTCAATGCTAGCACTCTACCACTTGAGCCACAGCACCACTTCTGGTTTTCTGAGTGGTTTATTGGAGATAAGAGTCTCATGGACTTTCCTGCCAGGAAAGGATTGTGGTTCAAAGCCAGTCTGAGCAGGAAAGTCCGTGAGACTCTTATCTCCAGTTAACCACAAGAAAATTGGAAGTGGTGCTGTGGCTGAAATGGTAGAGCTTTAGCCTTGAGCTGAAGAGCTGAGGGACAGCACCGAGGCCCAGAGTTCAAGCCCCACAACCGACAAAAAAAAAAAACCCACCCCGTATTTAATAATGCCTATGAAGAGAAGAGCAGTTTTAAAGGACAAGAGAGCCCAAAGGTATTATCTAAGACAAGACTCAATTGAGAATATAGGTTATAAGCACATCTGGCATAGTCCATTACAGTTAGAGATATGAACAAATGCAAAAGCCCTGGGGCAGGAGCATGCCTGGCACACTGTAGTGGGATAGAACTGGAAGGAAGGCCAGAGTAGCTAAGGAGAAAGATGGGGAGACTATGAAATGAGATTGATGTGCGGACTTGTGTGTCATAAGAAGGATTTTGGCTGGTATTCTGAAGTTAGATTATATTGCCTCGCTATTGGATTTGAAGTAGACGGTAGGTGCATACGGGTAGAAACAACAAGAGCAACAACTGAGAGGCTACAGAAACAACTAGGCTGACAAAGCTGGGCACTGGTGGCTCACACCTGTAATAACAGCGACTCAGGCTGAGATCTGAGGATCCATGGTTCCTGCCACAGGAAACTCTGTGAGACTTATCTCCAGTTAACTATCAAAAAGCTGAAAGTTGGGGCTGGGAAGGTGGCTCAGTGGTAGACAGCTTGCCTTGCATGCGTGAGGCCCTGGGTTCTATTCCTCAGCACCACATAAGCAAAAAGAAAAAAGCCGGAAGTGGCGCTGTGGCTCAAGTGGTAGAGCGCTAGCCTTGAGCTGAAGAGTTGAGGGACAGCGCCCAGGCCCAGAATTCAGGCCCCATGACCAGACCTCCTCCACAAACAAAAGCTGAAAGTGGAGCTGTGGCTCAGGAGGTAGAGTGCCAGCTTTGAGCCAAAAAGTTCAGAGACAATGCCCAGGCCCTAAGTTCAAGCTCCTATTAATGGCACAAAAAATATAAATATAAAACCCAACAATCAAGGAGACAGATGGCGGTGGTTTGGACAAGGGTTTGCTGACAGATTGGATATGAGTCAAGGATGACCCCAAGATTTCTGGCCTGATCATATAAGGATGGAATTGCCATGTTCTGACATAGATGGGCTGCAGAGGGAAGAGGTGTGAGATGCAGTGAGGATCTGAACAGGTTTGGCCTTTAAAAGCTTGTGATGCTTGCCTTTTAGACACTCAAGAGAGGACATCAAAGTAGTATTGGGGTAAATGAGTTTGGAGCCCAAGTGAGAGTTCTGAGAATCATCATTCACAAACACCATTTGTTTTTTATCCTTTTAAATTTAAAACACATGCCCAAATCAAGAGAAAAGTCCCTTGGATCCTTCCTCACCCCCCCCCCAAAAAAAAAACAACTACACCCAACTAACATCCAGATTCAACAAGCACTGCCTCCTGCTGTTACTTGAAAGTATTTAAAGGAGCTAGGAGCCAGGTGCTGATGGCTCATGCTGTAATCCTAGGATCCTAGGATCACAGTTCCTGCCTGGGCAGGAATATCCATGAGACTCATCTCTAATTAACCACCAGAAAACCAGAAGTGGCACTGTGGCTCAAGTGGTAGAGCACTAGCCTTGAGCTGAAAGAGCTCAGGGACAGTACCCAGGCCCAGAGTTCAAGCCCCATGACTGACAAGAAAGACAGACAGACAGACAAGAAAGGAAAGAAAGAAAGAAAAAGAGAGAGAAAGAAAGGAAGGCAGGAAAAATTGAGCTGGATACTGATGGCTCACATCTATGGTCCTAGCTGCTTGGGAGGTTGAGATTGGGAGGATCATGGTTAGAGGCCAGCCCAGACAGACAAATCCAAGAGACTCCATCTACACAGAAGGAGGCTGCTCCATAGGTAGCATAAACCTGTGATCTCAGGCTGAGGTGGGAAGCCTAACATAGGCAGATCTCAGCTCAGGTATGTGTCCTGGCAGGACACATATCCAGATAACCAGAGCACTGTATAACTACTTAAAGATAATAAAATGTAATTAAAAAAACCAACCAGACCTAAAAGGGTTGGAGGCATGGCTTAGCCTTTTCTGTAGCCGGCCTGTGTAAGAATGTGGTAACTTCAACTTCAGTTGATCAGACCAGAAACCTTGGGGTCATCCTTGACTCCCACCCAATCTGTCAGCAAACCCTTGTCCAAACTGCCACCATCTGTCTTCCTGGTTGTTGCTGTAGCCTCTCAAGTCTTCTCCCTGTTTTCCCACTCCAATAATGCCTGACTTAGCTAGCCTGAGGTTCTGAGTTCAAACCCCAACAGTACTTCCCCCCCCCAAAAAAAAAGACAAGAAGGATGATAGTTCTATGGGAGAGAGAAGAGGAAAAAATGATCAAGCCCTGGTTGGGCTAACCCAGTATTAAAAGATTGAGGAGATGATGACAGTGCCCAGAAAAGGAGACTGAAACTAAGCAGACAGTAAACGAAGAGGAAAACCTAAGGAACATAATTTTCAAATCACAAGTATAGCATAGTAACTGCTGAGAAAGAGAAAGTAGTGTTCCAGCCCCCACCGCAGGGACATGTCAGCTTCAGCTCTTTGTTATTGCCTTTACTGCCAAATAAAATCCTGCCTCTTCCATGCTGCTACCACTCTGACCACCAGCTCCTTCTCTCCAGAATGACTTAATTAAAGGCCCCTAGTAGGGTGCTGGGGACCCAGGGAGCTCTGATGTGGAGACAAACAAATGAATTGGACAGTGAGGGGCCTGCTGTGATCAGATAAGTACAAGAAGTCTGAAGAGGATGGGGGAGGGCTCTTCCCAGGCTGGGGGATGTTGGGAGAGGCTCAGGGAGGTGACATTGAAAGGGGAATAGAATGGAATTTGCACCTCCACATTGTCAGTCCCCTTCAGCTCAGCCCTCTCACTATTCTCTTTAATTTCAAATTTTTTATTGCCTAATGGCTGTAAGCCTAATTCAAATGTGAATCTCTGTACTAGGCTCTGCTTTCCTGTGCTCTCCCTATGTGAACTGGTCCAATAGGAACTTTCAACTGGGGCCCCTCTGCAACCTCTGTGGCCTGGTCTGGCAGAGGCCCTCTGGATGCATACACTGACCTGTCCTTCCAGGGAAATCCAGCACTTCCTGCCTCCATCATGCTTTTGGGGACTAAGAACAGCCTTATGACTCACCCTAGGCAAGACTGATACTAGGGGCGATTCTAGTAAGTCAGTAATGAAGGAACACAGAAGTCAAGAGAGGAAGGCTGGTGTCGGTCTGGTGCCTCTCCAATCCTGAGCTAAGCTGGCAGGCTGTTGGGAAGGGAGTTAAGTGTTGAGTAAATTCTGAATGATTAGTTGTTGCAAGACTACAGGAATGTACAATATACAAGGCACCAACCCTGGGCTGGCCTTTCTAACACCCCCGGGGGAGGGGGGTACAGCACGACTCCCTTGGGCCTGGCATTTGGGGAGAAGACCTTTGTAACATTTTTGCCTGGCCACCGGTGGCTCTTGGAGAACTAAGCGCAAGCACCTGTTCTGCTGCCAAGCTTTTCTTAACAGAGATTGCCGAGCGGAGGCAACTGTTGGTTTTCCAGCGCGGCGCCCTGGGCTCTGGGAGGCAGCTCGGTGAGCAGCCGGGCCCGGGCGGAGCCAGCCGTGGTCCTCCCAGCCCCCGGGCACGTGCGGGCGCCGGCGCCCCCTCCCGGGCAGTCGGGCCGCTCTCCGCGGGCTGCCCAGAAAGGGAAATCCCGGAAGAAGCCATTGTTGTCCCCCTCTTGTGGTCATCCTCCGAAGCGGGTGCGCGTGGAGCAGCGGTGCTCAGCTCAGGCCCTCCCGGGGCGGGCGGGCCACCGGCATCCCCCCGCTTCCCGGCTCTCTAAATGAAGGGAAGCCCCAGGCCAGGAGGCCAGCGTAGCAAACGGACGGCGAGGAGCCCGGGTCTGGGCACAGCCAGCCAGAGACGGGAGAGACACGAGTTCTACTCCGGCTCTGACCTGGGTCAACAAGGTCACCTTGGCCAGTGGCTTCTTCCCCTCACCGCCTCCAACTGCCCTTCTGCCACCCGCACCGAGGCCCCTCCAGCCCCACACCACTCGGGGAAGTCGGGGCGGGGGGCGAAGGCTCCTCTCGCCCGGCTCCCTTGCCCCGCGTGGGCCTTGGGGTGAGCCTTGGCGCGGCGCGCAGCGCTGGCTGTGGACCCCGGGCCGGGCGCCAAGGGCGCACAGACGCCGCGCGTTCCTTCTCACCCGCCACCCGCAAACCCTGGCCAACCCGGGTGCGGAGCCCGAGAGCAGCCAGCCCCGAGCCCCGCCTGCCTAATCCGTTTTAGGAGCCTCACCTCCTCCGCGAAGCTCTCCCGGCTTAACCCCATCACTCCCAGCCTCCCTCCGCGGCACGTGCGGGGGGGGGGTGTTGTTGCTTGGGGTTTTCTGGAGGTGCGCGTGTGGCCACCGTGTGCGGAGGGCGGTCACCGTGTGCGGAGGGCGGTGTGGACTGCCAGGCCGCTCACGGTGTTCTGAAGGATGAGGTTGACGGGGTTTCTAGCCTGGGCTCCCTCCCTCCTCGGCCTCCCCCCCTCCCGACCCTCCTCCTCGCAGACTGTCACGGCTCCGTGTGCTCGATTCACTCCCCACCCCCTTTTCGTCCCACAGTGGCGGCGGGGGCCACGGGCAGAGAGCACTGCGCATTTGAAGCTTCGACCCAGCTTCCACACCGACTTTGCTGTAAGTCCCTCCTCCTCCGGGCTTTCCTGCACCCCCCCCGCCCCCCAAGGTGCCACAGCGTGGAGATAGGAATCCCCCACTGTCGGGAGACCCAAGCAGCAGAGCAGGGGCGATGCCCCCCCCCCCGTCTGTTGTCCCGTCTGCTGTCCCGGCCTCTCAGCCACAGGATGGAGAGCCGCCCCGGTCTTCGGTGGCCATTCCGGCCCTTTGACCTGACCTGGGGGGGAAAGGGCATGGGAGGGGCAGTCCTGACCCTTTATCCGCCGTGCTGCATGCCCTTGGACGCTTCTTCTGGGACTCAGTTTACTCATCTGAAAAGTAGGGGCAATAACGGACTGAAGGAGAGTGAGCAGGAAGCCCTGCCGCCCGAGTCCTCGCGTGAAACCCGTGGAGATTCGCGGCCCGGTGCTTGGCAACCGCGTGCCGCCCGGGCGGTCCCACCCCGGGGTCCTCGGAGTTCTCCCGACTCGGCCCACTCACCCCACGTTCCTCCCGATCCTCTGCAGACAGGCTCAGGGCTTGCTTCTGCCTGCCTCCAAGTTGGGGGCCCGGCATGACCGGGTGGTGTCCCGCGCGTGGGGGGCGGTGGGAGGGGGCTGGTCCTAGGGGTCCCCCGTGTGCGGAGTTTGGCTCGGGGCCGGTGGGCGGGGCCTGGGGCGGAGGCAGGCGGGCTTGTGGGGGGGGGCGCTGGGGAGATGGGGCGTCCTCTAAAACCAGGTCCCCACCTGACACTAGCGGGGAGGGGGGGCAGAGCGGGACTTGGGCAGGGGGGCGGGCCTTGAGGGCTGGACTGGTGGGGGAAGAAGGGGGAGCCTAGGGGCGGGGCTTGGGGAGTCGCCCCACGCAGGGCGGGGCTCCAGCAGCCGCGGGATCCGCAGTTGGGACTCGGCGCGCCCCAGCCGCCGCGCTTCCCTCCATTCGGGTGTCCCCGAAGCCTCCGGGGAATCTGGGGGTCCGGCTGGCGCGGGGCCGGCCCAGCCTCTCCCTTCCCTCGGTGGGGCCTAGACGGTCGGAGGGGGGAGCGGTGACATGGAGCCTTCTCCCACGCCGGGGCAGTCGGAGACCACGCGCCTGGTGAGCCCCCGGGACCGCGGAGGCGCCGGCGCCCTGCGCTTGAAAAGGTAGGGCAGACGGACAGACAGACCGGGCCTCCGCAACCCGCGGCCCGTCCATGTCGTTGTCTCCCTGGGTTCGCAGCCCGCTTCCTCCCCCGCCATTCCCCCAGCCGACCCGCCGGCCCAGCCCCTCCGCCTCCCCTCGATCACCCCGTTTTCTCCTCGGCCCGCGCCCCAAGCCTCGGGACTCCTCCGTGGCCCCCGCCGCGTCTGACTTCCCCGGGAGCAGCTGTCGCTCCGCTCCGTCGTGGGGCCACAGCTCGGGCCGGGAGCCGCGAGGTCCGCAGTGCCGGGACCCCGGGAGCCCGGAGCCCGGGAGCCCCCGCGGGCCTGCCGGCCCCACGCGCGGCTGGGGCGCGCCCTCCAGCCGTGGCCAGTTACGCGCACGGGGACGGAGCTGGGCCCGGGCCGGGCGGCGGGAAGCGAGGGGGTGGCAGAAAAGGAGCAGGTGTGGGCTGGGCGGCGGGGGTATTCCCGGCTCCGCACAGACGGGGCCGGGGGCGGCGAGGTGTGAAATGAGGCGCCGAGCGCGGGGACAGCGGGCCGGGGGCGGCCGGAACCACCTCCGCACCCTGCCGGCCTCCCGCGCCCGCCGCCCGGGATCCGCCACCCCGGCCCTCCCCCAGACACCTCTGCTGAGCCATTTTGTCTGTTGGCTGTCCGTCCGGGTGTCCCCAGAATTTGATCAGGGACCCCCCCCCCGCTGTCTTGTTATCCCCATCTCTCCCTGCCTTTCGGTTTTCCTCGGGGCCCCTCTCCCTTTGTCTCTGCCATGGTCTTCTGTGCGTTTCCAGCTCTTTCTCAGGGAGGGGACCTTAAACCTGGGGGTGTGGGGGGAGCAGAAGGGAGGGAAGATGCTTTCTGCAGGGCACTGCAGAGGTGGGCCGGGCAGCTGCGGGGGCGGCGGCCGCTGTGGCCCTGGCATCGCCTCCGCAGCCCCTTGACTTTCATCGGTCCCTTCTCCCTTGCCAGAGGCCCCCTTCTCTCCACCCGCCCCCCCAATATTGCTTGTCGTTTGTTGGGAATTTCAGAGGACTGGGGAGAGGAAATAGCCGGCCTGCTCAACACAATGTAGCCACACACCTACCCCAGCGGGGAGGCCTCTTTAGTACCCAATTTATTCCAACAAAAAGGAGCCATCAGCCTGTTGATGGGCACCTACCTTGATGACTGATTTGTGCCGTTGTCTTACAAGACCAGGGAAGACTTCGTGGCTCCTGCCCCCCGAAACCCCCAGCCTCGGTTTGCTCTTCTGAACACATCTCCATCTCTTAGCCCATTTTCATTCTCATATGACCATTAGTCACCAAACCCCGCAGGATTTCCCCAGAGGCTGGCTACTTACCTGCCCCTCCTCTAACACTGCACCTGCGTGGTCTAGCCAGCACCTGGGTGAGTCTGTTCTAGACCTCCCCCTCCCCATCTCCTCTCTCTGTGCCAACAGCAAGGTCCTCTCCGTGCATCTGCCTTTCCTTTCTGCCCTCCCCTAGCACCTCATGCGTAAACTCCAAGCCGCAAACCTTGAACGTGGTCCACGCTCCATACATATATGTCGGGAGCAGCCTTCTCCATATAGGCTCAGCTCTTCTCTGAAGTCCTCTTCTCCCTCACCGGAGTTGGTCACTCCTTCCCCTCTGCCCTAAAGTAATTTGTTTATCACAAACCCCAGCACTGCCTCTCCCTGACAGAAGTCCTCTATTACACCTCGGTCTCTACCACTAGACAGGGCGTTCTTCTGGAGATGCAAGTAGATGGGCACCATGGCCCCCCTTATCTCCACATCTCCCTAGAAATAGAGACACATAGGTGCAGATGGAAGTCTTAGAAAGGGCTTTTTGACACTCTGGAAATCAATCTACCTGCAAGAAAATTTCCCCACAATCACCAAATGCTCTACCTCCTTCAAGCCTCAGTTTACCCACCTAGCAGAGCTTTCTCAAACCAAGAAGCTCCCCCGACCCCAGCTTTACTGCTCTGATTCCATTTCTATCTGGAGCCATCATTTTTCCCTGGTAGGTAGTCTTGTCACACCTCTGTGACTGTTTCCGTTCTGTCCTTTCTGCTTAGTCCTCTATTCTGTGGAAAGTTCTGTATTTGCTGGGGTTCAGGATGGGCGGTGGAGGTGGTAGTAAAAATTAAGCCAGATCTTAAACTCAGTCACTGAGCCTGGACTCTGACAGCCTCTCCCCTTTGTCAAGCAAGGCTTATGACACCAGGCAGGGAAGGGGCCACCACCAGGTGCTTCTGGTCAGGCTGAGGTTCAGTTGAAATGTGGCAGACTCCAAGTCCAGTGCTCCTGCCTCTTCCATCCTCAGACTTTTTGGGTCCCAACATTCCACTCTCCCTTTATTTAGTTTAGTTTGTTTGATGGAGACAGGGTCTTGCTCTGCGTGCCAGGCTGGCCTTAAACTCAAGATCCTCCTGCCTCAGCCTCCCTCCCAGGTGCTAGGATTCCAGGCTAGAACCATCACTCTGGCAGCACACCCCTCTCCAAAGGGGCACTTGAGCTGTATGTATATCTAGGGGCAAAGGGGGCAGCGTCTGGGAGTGGAGGCTGGTGGAGGGGGGCTAGGAGCGAGGCACGCGAAGGCAGGTTCCTGTGTTGAGTTACTTCACACTTAAGCACTGCCATCCCTTCGATTTCCTTCGCCTGGCACTATTCAGTGTCTCTGTCAAAGCTCTTGTTCTTTTCTTTTTTTGTCAGTCGTAGGGCTTGAACTCTGGGCCTGGGCGCTGGCCCTCAGCTCTTCAGCTCAAGGCGAGCGCTCTACCACTTGAGCTACAGCGCCACTTCTGGTTTTCTGGTGGTTTATTGGAGATAGGAGTCTCGTGGTCTCTCCTGCTCGGGCTGGCTTTGAACCGTGATCCTCAGATCTCAGCCTCCTGAGTAGCTAGGATTACAGGCGTGAGCCACCAGCGCCCGGCTAAAGCTCTTGTTCTTTAGGGCCCTTCTTAGGTTACCTCCTCCAGCTGGTCCTGATTTCCTCATGAGAGCATATCTGGAGCCCTGTAACTATTCCAGTGGCCATGTCGGCCTTGTGCTGTGTGTCATAGTGTTTGGGATCACACTTGTGCTGTTCACTGAGAAGTCTCTGAGATCAGGATGTCCCACTCATTTTGTATTCCTTGCGGCGCCTATCATAGTGCATTAATTTGGTTGGGCTCTGGGCTGGGCTGGGCTGCACCAACCACTACCCCAGCGGCATTGCTCCCATGAATCCTCTCCCTAGCTAGGCCTCATACTTATTAAAATATTAACCTACACTGTTGTAAGCTTCCTTCCAGCTATATGGTTCTGTGGCTCTATGTATGGAAGGAAGAAAAAGGGAGGCCAGGATTTCAACTATTCCTTTGGCTTCAGTGTACTCACAAGGCTCTGGGTGCACTGGGCCTAGAGCAACAGTGAGACACAAGCCTGTCTGCTGAGTCCAGCCCCAGGGGCTGAGGACCTGGGAGCCAGGAGGGCAGCCTGTGGCTCCTGCCCTAGGTTGACTGAGTTGCCTGCCTCAGTCTCTTCACAGAACCCTCAGAGCCCCTTCCTGACGGACCCAAGCCTGAGGGAATGGCCAACCACCGCTGCCACAGGAACCCGTTACCACAGTCAGGCCTCACTCCTGAGAGGCAACACGCGAGGAAGCAGCTGTACGCTGCCTCTGCCGTGTGCATCCTTTTCATGACCGGGGAGGTGGTGGGTAAGTTGGAGAGTAGCCCTCCAAACTCATGCTCTATGAAGTCCTGAGGTTCTTGGATTGAAAGTCCAAAGGTGGGTGGTGAGGAGGGGCGGTGAGTGCCCAGGACTCAACACAACCCCACGGGGGATTTTGAGTAAGTCAGTGCCAGGCTGGGGGGCCAGGGCCTACCTCTCTGTGTGAACTGGTCTTTTTTTTTTTTTGGTCGGTCGTGGGGCTTGAACTCTGGGCCTGGGCGCTGTCCCTCAGCTCTTCAGCTCAAGACAAGCGCTCTACCACTTGAGCTACAGCGCCACTTCCGGTTTTCTGGTGGTTTATTGGAGATAGGAGTCTCACGGTCTCTCCTGCCCAGGCTGGCTTTGAACTGAGATCCTCAGATCTCAGCCTCCTGAGTAGCTAGGATTACAGGCGTGAGCCACCAGCGCCCGGCTGAACTGGTCTTTTAAGAACCCCATTTTCATGATGGGAGCAGTGGCTCATGCCTGTAGGCTTAGCTATTTGGGAGGATCACAGTTGGATCCCTCCCCCATCTCATCCAATACAAAGCTTATTGATGCTTCACACACAGCCTCCCAGCCACACAGGAAAAATAAATAGGAAGGCTGCTGTCCAGGCCAGCCCAGGTTTAACACAAGATCCTATTGAAAAACCAAAAGCCATGCTACCAGTGGCTCATGCTTGAAATCCTAGCTACTTGAGAGGCTGGAACCTAAGAACTGTGGCTTAAAGCCAGCTGGGGGGTAGGAAAGTTTGTAAGAGTCTTATCTCTAATTCACCACCAAAAAGCCAGAAGTAGAGCTGTGGCTTAAGTGATACAGCAGTAGCTTTGAGCAGAAATACTCAGGAATAGTGCACAGGCACATGCACGCACGCGCACACACGCACACACACAACTAAAGCATGGGCTACAGGCAAGTGGCAAAGTGCCTGTCAAGCAAGTACAAAGTTCTGAGTTCGACCCCAGTGCACACACAAACAAAAAACCACCCTATTTTCTTTTCTTTTCTTTTTTTTTTTTTTGTCGGTGGTGTGGCTTGAACTCTAGGTCTGGGCACTGCCCCTCAGCTCTTCAGCTCAAGGCTAGTGCTCTACCACTTGAGCCACAGCACCACTTCTGGCTTTTTCTGTTTATGTGGTGCTGAGGAATTGAACCCAGGACCTCATGCATGTGAGGCATGCATTCTACCACTGAACCACCTTCCCAGCCCCCTATTTTTTTATTATGAAGATAAAATATGTCACTGAAGGAGTATTTGGATATTATAACATCATTTATAGGCCATACACAATTACTAATATAGTCAGATGAGCTGTGGGAAGCCAACCCATTGTCTATCAAATGATTTCTCAGGCTTCTGTGGCCAAGGCTCATATATTGTTGACAAGTGAAAAGAAGAAAACAGCCACCTGTGATCCCTATGCCTGGGAAAGCCACATTGTCACTTTGGCATAGTTTCCTCATCTGTTTTCCATGCTTGTGCGCGTACAGCACATGGACCACTGTACCTCATTTTGCCCTTGCAGGTGGGTATATGGCGCATAGCCTGGCCATCATGTCCGATGCAGCTCACTTGCTGGCAGATGTGGCCAGCATGTTGGGCAGCCTCTTCTCCCTTTGGCTTTCTACCCGGCCAGCCACCCGCACCATGACCTATGGTTGGCACCGCTCAGGTAAGGGACCTCAATGACTGTGTGCCCCTCTCCTCTTGCCGAAGGATGCCTCTCAGGCTGCAGAATGGGGTTCTGACAGCTTGTCTTTCCCTGCAGAGACTCTGGGGGCCTTGGCCTCTGTCTTCTCCCTCTGGCTGGTCACTGGCGTCCTCCTGTACCTGGCCTTCGTCCGCCTGCTGCACAGCGACTACCACATCGAGGGCAAAACCATGCTGCTGACCGCCAGTGTTGCAGTCTGTGCCAATCTTATGTACGTTCCTGCGTGGAGCCCACACCCTGTGGGGTTCAGGATTCAGGTCATCTTCCAGACACACCAGGGTTTCCCTGTCTTTGCTCTACTGAGAAGAGGCTAAGAGAAATAACTTCAGTTCAGGCAGCAGACATTTGTGTACCAGCTCCCTGGGGGAGGTGGGAGAGAACTTCATCGGTATGATCTCAGTTAAGCCTTGCAATTATTGCTGTAAAAGATCCTGGTAGGAATCAGGCAACTTGCCTGAATCATATAGCTAGTTAAACAGAAGCCAGGATCTGAATCCATGCCCGTGGCATCCCAAGTTTCATCATTTGTGCTCCCAGACAGTGCTGTTCTCTTCCTGGGCTGAGAAGCAGGTGGAAATGAGGGATGGAGGAGGTGAGAGGAAGCCAGGAGCAGGCTTGGCTGAGCTGCTCTGTTTTCTCCCTCAGAATGGCCTTTGTGCTGCACCAAGCTACCCCCCATCACAGCCATGGGCCTAGGGGGGCTGGATATGCACCTCTGGAAGAGGGATCTGCAGACCCCTCGTCCTTGGGGAGGAACACCAGTGTCCGGGCAGCCTTTGTGCACGTGCTGGGGGACCTCCTGCAGAGTCTTGGGGTTCTGGCAGCTGCCATCCTCATCTACTTCAAGGTACTGTTATGGAGGCCTGCCTCAACCTCCTCAGCCTTCCTGTCCCATCCCTCGTTCTTTTCCCCACCTTCCGGACCCTCAGCCTCTCTCCCCTCGCCGCGGCTCCCCAGGCATCTGCCTGCTCTGGGTCATGTTCCTTTTCCTTTCCCCAGGGTTTTCAAAGCCTTCCTGTTTGTCAGGATGTCTTGAGGTGTCCCTCTGAAGCCTGGTCCCTGGGCTGGGTGGGTGGGGTCTCTTTCTCTACAGCCTCAATACAAGGCCGCCGACCCCATCAGCACCTTCTTCTTCTCTGTCTGTGCCCTTGGATCCACGACCCCCACTCTCCGAGATGTTCTTCACATCCTCATGGAAGGTGAATTTGACACCACTGCTCCCCACTCTTGGAGCCCTCTTGGACCCCAGCTAGCACCGGGCCCCTTCCTCTTCTCTCAAGAATGTAGTCCTGTTGCTGGAAGGGTAACTGGGACATAGAGTAGGCCGTAAAGGTCAGCTAGGTGGGTGGGTACAGAATGGGAAATGGAGGGCTGGGAGTGTGGCTGAGTGGTAGGGTGCTTGCCTAGCATGCATGAAGCCCTTGGTTCAATTCCCCACTACCACATACACTGAAAAAGCCAGAAGTGATACTGTGGCTCAAGTGGTAGAGTGCTAGCCTTGAGCAAAAGAAGCTCAGGGACAGTGCCCAGGCCCTGAGTTCAAGCCCCAGGACAGGGAAATGGAGCCCTGGCAGTTAAGACATGACAGGTGCTGGTTTCAGGTGCCCCCCGCTGCATAGGATTTGAACCTGTACGGGACACACTGCTGTCGGTGCCAGGAGTCCGAGCAACCCATGAGCTGCGTCTGTGGGCCTTGACGCTCAGTTACCATATTGCCACTGCACATCTGGCCATTGGTGAGTACACACTGCTTCCAGCCAGAAACTTCCCAGAACCATCCCCTTACCCCCTGCAGGTCGCAGTGGCCTCAATCACTGGGATTGCTTGTCTTTTTCTTTTGAGACAAGGTTTCGCTGAGTAGCCAAGGCTGGCCTGGAACTCACGATCCCCCTGTGTGTGTGAGCCTCCCAAGCTCTGGCACATATTATAGGCATATGTTACCACACCTGGCTGTTTTGTTCTTCATGATATCTCTCTACACACACCATTATCCCCTCACACACACCCCTCGGACAAGGAGGGCTTGGGCACTGCTTAGGGGGAGGTTTTATCCTCTGCAGTAGCACAGAGAACCAAGCATATTTAAAGGACTGACGGCACAGTGGGTCACTCAGGGCATCTCCACTAAGCGAGGTATCATAGCTACTTACAATGACAATGATGGAAGTGTGTGTGGCGACTAGGGGAAATGTTTATGGTATACTGCGAAGGGAACAAAGTCTGAATATAAAATTATAACTACATTATGATTCAACTATTAAAAATATATATGGTGACTCATGAGCTGACAAAGGATTTTTTAGTTTCTTCCAGATGCAAGAAGCAATCAAAGGCATGCAATTTGGATGCCAAAAATATCATAGCTTGAGGGGATACTTGACGGCAACTCTGGAAGGACAGTGGGGTGGCAGATTTTACATCTGGATTATCCTGGAAAGCTGAGTGGCTAGGCTGCGGGAGCATCTATCTGTGTATTGATGCTTTGAGGCAGGAGAGAATTGGAGGCTGGGAACAGGGGGTGTGTCAGCATGGCCCATTAGGGGTGAGTCTATCTGACATTTTCCTCGACAATTCTACGCTGTTCATACAACATGGAGAGGCAGGCAGGCAGCCCATTCATGCCCAGTTTTGAAGCTGTGCAGCCCCTGGGCCTTCCCTCCAACCTTATCGCAGTTCCTGCCTGTGCCCAACTCCCCAAGGATTGAGGCTGCCCTTATCACTCTCCCACAGACTCCACAGCTGACCCTGAAGCCGTCCTGGCTGAGGCCTCCTCCCGCCTCTACTCCCGCTTTGGATTCTCCAGCTGTACCCTGCAGGTTGAGCAATACCACCCTTCGATGGACCACTGCCTGCGCTGCCAGGAGCCCCGCGCCTGAGCCGCACCCCACCCTCGCCCCACTGCCAGGCCCAGGCTCAGCCCTGGACTCTCAGCACCTTCCTCTCTGATCACAGAGAAGGGACTTGAGCCGAGCCCGTCCCCCATCCTCCTCCCTCTCCCACTTGCCAACCCCGTCCCCCAGGGCCAGCCCCAGTGGGTAAGACTAAAGTGTGCAGGGGGCGTGGGACAGGAGTGAGCAGTTCAGGGGTCTAGGGTGTGTGGAAGCCCCTGAATTCTCACTCCCCACGGTCCTTGCTCTCCATGGCTGCAAGAGCCAAGCACGTCCTTTTTGTGCAATCCCTGTGTCCGGCTGGCTGGCTGGGGGCATCCGCCTGTCTGTGTACTGTTGGTGTGCCTATGCCCGGGGAGGTCAGCAGGGGCCCCCTCCCCACGTGGTCCTCACTCTGTCTATGCAGAGGCCCCAAGCTTGCACTTTGTCCATGTGTCTTAGCCCTGTGATTTTGTGCGCGCACGCGCATGTGTGTATGTATGTATGTGTGTGTGTGTGTGTGCGTGTTTCTTGGTGCTGTGGCCTATGTGTCTCTGTGCCTGTGTGGCTGTGCTCTGGTGGCTCGAGTCTGCTCATCCATGTGTGTGTCTGGAGGTCTGTCTGTCCATCCCTCTGTTGGTGCTGTGCCTTCCGCTATCCAAGGGAGGGGGAGGACTCTCTGCAGCTCCACCAATAAACTTGTGTCTAACTGCACCTCCGCCCCATGTGACTCCTCTGGAGGGGGGTCATTTGGGATTTGGGAACCATCAGACTCCCTCACACAGCTTCTGGCCCGCCACCTCCCTGCCCTCAGATAGAAGCTGAGCCCCCCCCCCCACCTCCTCTATTCCACAGCATCTCCCAGCCTGGGCTCTTGGTTCAGGGAAAGTCCTCCTGTATCCAATTTGGAAGGAAAGTGGCCAAGAAATCGTGGGTCCCAATTCACACTTAAAGGAACCAGCAAGCCAGGATACTGTCTTGCTGGTCACAGGGACGCTGGCTTCCTTTGGGGAAGAGGGGTTGAACCACAGAGCCTGGGTGGACTTGGTGCTCACATCGCTCAAGGCACCCTGGCCGGCCATGTGAACTTCATATCAAAGGCTTCTTTACACTTCATCCCCTCTTATCTTAAAAAATCATAGGTTTGGAAAGATTTGGTCTAACAAATCCTAAGAAGTGGTTGATTTTTTTTTTGAGATATAATTTTACTACATGGCCCTTCAAGAAGGTCTCAAACTTGGGGCTGGGAAGGTGGCTCAGTGGTAGAGCGCTTGCCTTGCATGCTCAAGGCCCTGGGTTCGATTCCTCAGCACCACATAAGCAAAAAGAAAAAGCCGGAAGTGGTGCTGTGGCTCAAGTGGTATAGTGCTAGCCTTGAGCTGAAGAGCTGAGGGACAGCGCCCAGGCCCAGAGTTCAGGCCCCATGATTGACAAAAAAAAAAAAAAAAAAGGAAGAAAAAGTGAGGAAATGAGGGAAGGAGGATGGAAGAAAAAAAGGAAACGAAAGTGTTTCCCCTTTTACCCTAGAGGTGTCAGGTACGGTTCATCCACCCAGCTTTGTCTGTATATACCAACATCTATGCAGCAACAAAATGGTTTGGTTTTATAGGCAGAAATAATGTAACCTGCATCCTGGACACATCTTTCATGGCAATCCACATGGATTTCATTAAAAAAAAAAAAAAAAGGCTTTTGGGTCCATTGACAATAAACTCCCTCACTGGTGTCCAGCTGGGAGCCTGGCCAGGCTGGGCCCTTGGTGCCTGGTGCCAGGGCTGATTGTGAGTGGAGGGCTGAGGGGTCCATCCACTCAGGCAGGCAGCCAGAGGCTTCCCCAGCTGCTCTCCATGCTTTGCTAGTTCCTGACACATTCTCATTTTACGTCTCATTGATTACGGCCCCTAGCGACAGGGTGGGGGAGGGGATGGGAGTGGAAATGGAGGAGAGGAAAGGAGGGTGGGAAAGAGGAAGACAAAATGGTCACCCTTCAAGCAGCTTTAAGCTGCTGCTGTCCTCGATGTCCAGTGCCCCGGAGGAAACAATGCCCAGGGCAGAGACCCAGGAATTTAGTCCATCTACTGCCCCCACACCCTATAAGGTGAGGAAGAGAATTCTGAGGCTCACTGAGAGGAAGGACACATAGAGGTCACTCACCTACAGAGGGGACAAGAGCCGCCTCCCATCCCCCAGCCCTGGATAGCACTCGCCAAGGTAAATTTCTGCAACCTTCCTCAGTTCCTCAACCACCTGCTGCTCTGGTCCTCTGGCCCTGGGCTGCCAGGGCCAGGCCCCTCCCTTTTGATACTGGCCTTTTGATGATTCTGGTCAATTTAGCCTCCCTGTGTCTCATTTTTCCTATTGGTAAGGCAGGAATTATATGGTGCCTTTCATGCCAATGTGCCCTGGTATGTGTATATAAATGTTAAACTGGATGCTAGTGGCTTAGCTACTCAAGAGGCTGAGATCTGAGGTTCAAGCAAGCCATAAGATTCTTATCTCCAATTAACCACCAAAAGGCGAACTGGAACTGTGATTCAAGTGGTAGAGCCCCTAGCTTGAGCGAAAAAGCTCAAGGGGCAGTGCCCAGGACTGGTATAAAACAACAACAACAACAACAGTAAAAACCCAGCATTAGCTTTAGGGTCAAATTCCAGAAGGCAGGGAGAGCTTTCTGGGGAACAAGATGGCTTAGCACCGTGTCTCTGCAGGGACAGAAAATCAATAATTATGGAGCTTACACTTTTGTGCAAGGTGCTGGGAGGCAGGCAGCAGTCTGTTCGCCCCCCAGATGGGGACAATGGAGCTTTACTGCCCTTCATCATGTAGTTCAATGCTTCCGGAGTTGAGATTGCAACTGACAAAAGTCCTTGGCCCTATTTCCTTGCCACTCTTTTAGGTAGCCTCTGTTAGGGACAGGGAAGGATGGGAGGACGAGGAGCATTTTCAGTCACTGGTATGTCCTCTCCCTCCCAAGGGAGCCCAGGATAGCCTTATCTCTCCAGAGCTGCCTCCTCCTCCCGTTATCCCCAACCAATCCCCTCCATTTGCTTATCTGGAAGTCCCTTCCATGGTGTGCACTTCCTGAGAGATAAAATGCCCGGTCGGGGAGAGGCGAGTGAGGAGAGGCTAGAGGGAGAAAAGCAGGAGAGGGTCCATTCATCAGAGCCCTGGCAGATCCTTATACAGATGAGTGTCTAGGGAGGAAGGGAGCCTGCGATCCAGAGAGGGTCATGGGAAGGTAGCAGGAAGCAAGGGAAGAGAGGAGGAAAGATCTGGGGTTGTCTGGCAGTTGGAAGTCTTCAGAAGAGGGACAGACTGGAGACCAGGGAACCAGATGGAGCAGGCAGATTGGCAGTGTGTAGAACCTGTGCTGCAGAGACTGGACCAGGGCATGGAGCAGGGATGCTTTCTCCTTTCTGGGATGCTCAGCAGCAGGAGGCCGGAGAGGCTTCACTGAATCTGACAGGAGGGGCTCCAGCCTCAGAGGCCCGTGGGCTCAAAGGGCAGCACAGAGTGGGCTAATAAGGCCATCTGCACCACCTCCGCCCCTTAGGGGACTTCAATGCAGACTAGTCTGTAGGGGGCGGTGTGGCCACCCCAAGCCAGACTGTTGGGAGAGCAGCGCCCTCTGGAGGCCAGTGCTATGGCAGTGGCAGAGGCAGCTGGAGTCAGGAGAGAATCTCATGTCTGGAGTCACTCAGGTGATTCACCTGTGTGAAGAGTCTTTTTGTTGTTCGAGAGGCAGACTGGAATGTGTATCTAACACTTTTGTTCATTGGCTGGCATGCTACCAACTGAGCCACACTTCCAACCCCTTGAGAGATTATTTTGTTTTTATGCCATACTGGGGCTTGAACTCAGGACTTGGGCATTATCCCTGAGCTTTGTGGCTCAAGACTAGCGCTCTACCACTTGAATCACAGCTCAACTTCCAGCTTTTTAAAAATTTTATTTAATTGGGAGTAAGAGTCTCACACACGTTCCTGCCCAGGATGGCTTCAATTGTGATCCTTAGATCCCAGCTTCCTGAGTAGCTAAGATTATAGGCATAAGCCACTGGCACCCTGCTTGAGCTAACAAATTTAGAAGGGACTGAAAAGCAACCAAACCCAGGAAATTAAAAGGTCTGGGGCGGGCTAG
This sequence comes from Dipodomys ordii, assembly GCF_000151885.1. Lineage (NCBI taxonomy): Eukaryota > Metazoa > Chordata > Mammalia > Rodentia > Heteromyidae > Dipodomys > Dipodomys ordii. The sequence goes on from NW_012267236.1 coordinate 7,974,753, forward strand.
AGACATGGTTTAAGCTCTAAAGTCTAAAGCGCAAAAAGCCCTGAGTTCAAACCAGGAGAGAGGAGAGAGGAGGGAGAGTTGGGGGCAGGGGAGGAGGAGAGAGAAAGAGGAAGACAGGCAGACCAAAATAAGCAGATTTTAGATCCTGCAACAGAGAACTTGCTTTTTCCTGACCACTAAGTGCCTAGAGATTGTTCCTGCTTCCTTCCATTCCACCCACTTGCTGGACCCAGGACTGCGCTACTCAGGACTTCTTGGAGGTACAGTGACAATGGGGACTCACTCCCCTGTGGGAACTATCCTTGAAGGAAGGCCAGCTTCTCCTTCTAGCTCCGAGCCCCTAGTAAAAGCACATAATGAGGGAGGGCTGTGGGTAAAGAAATGAAGGATGGGGGCTGGGAAGGTGGCTCAGTGGTAGAGCGCTTGCCTTGCATGCCTTAGGCCCTGGGTTCGATTCCTCAGCACCACATAAGCAAAAAGAAAAAAGCCGGAAGTGGCGCTGTGGCTCAAGTGGTAGAGCACTAGCCTTGAGCTGAAGAGCTAAGGGACAGCGCCCAGGCCCAGAGTTCAGGCCCCATGACCGGCCCCCCCCACCAAAAAAAAAAAGAAATGAAGGATGGAAGGATGGTGACAGATGGACACGGAGTCAAAGGCCCATCCCCAGCTGTCAGATCAAGAGAAATCCATACAATGTCATATTTGCCCTCAGCTCCCACCAAGGGCCAACAAGCCTGTTTCATACATGCTCCCCGCCCATCTCATCAACAGAAATATTTGCTATTAACTATGCAGGTGCCTCTCTCTCATGGCAGTGATTTCTAAGGCCATCCATGGTGGGTGATGCATCTTTCCAAGGGCCTGCTTTGGGCCCCACCTCCCCCAGACTCACCACGGCTTTGCAAGGCCCAGCTTCTCCTTGAGCCCTGCTTGGTGACTTTACTAATCTCCTGTGGATTTATCACCACTTTCATGAGGCAATTTCAGCATCTCTTGTTTTTGTCTCTTGGCAAATTACTTCAGCTTCTACACCAGACCTCCAGTAATCCCAGACCTGGTGTCCATGCCCACCACAAGGTACTGCTGTGGCAATGTCCTGGCTTCCACTTCCACTACAGAATGTGGTTCTCCCTCCTCCCTGCCCAGGCTGGCTTTGAACCACGATCCTCAGATCTCAGCCACCTGAGTAGCCAGGATTACAGGCATGTATCATCGGTGCCCAGCACCGTGAGGACTTTCTTGTGAATTGATTGTCCATCCTTTCTGAGATTCAGACTTTAGACCATTGCTCACTTCTTGCTCCCATTCTTTTGGTGAACTGACCTGACACACACTGTATGTATGCACCATTCTAGGTATAGAGATACACTGGTGAATTTGTGCTCTCCTAGCCCAAATGTCATCACACATAAATGCCACCTAGTTCCCCTTAACTTCCAGCTCTAACTCATACCATCCCCACATGGCTAGCCCATGGCAGGTAGTGCCACACCCAAACAATCTATCCTCCCCTGCCCCACCTAAACTCTGGTCTGTCTTCATCAGTTGTGGCCCTGATTTGAGTATGGTGTTTGTTTCCTTAATATTGTTGAAATACAATACTTACTGAAGTATAACAGAGGGTAAAACCCTAATGATTGAGTCCTAGAGCTTTCTTTTGTCGGCTGTGGGGCCTAAACTCTGGGCCTGGGCACTGTCCCTCAGCTCTTCAGCTCAAAGCTAGCGCTCTACCACTTGAGCCACAGTGCCACTTCAGGCTTTTTCTGCTTATGTGGTGCTGAGGAATTGAACCCAGGGCCTCATGCATGCAAGGCAAGCACTCTATCACGGAGCCACATTCCCAGCCCCTCCTAGAGCTTTTATAGAAGAGATTAGAAGTTATATGTAAGTATGCTTCATGTATTTTTGTCATATGATGCCATCTGCCATTTTGGGACTCTGCCAGCAAGAAGTCTTGCACAGAACTAAGCTTGAATAAACCTTTCTAAAATCACCCAGCATCAAGTATTTTGTTATAGTAATGAAAAATGGACTAAGAGCCGGGCGCTGGTGGCTCACGCCTGTAATCCTAGCTACCCAGGAGGCTGAGATCTGAGGATCGCAGTTCAGAGTCAGCCAGGGCAGCAAAGTCCCTGAGATTTTTTATTTTTTTTTTTTGTCATGGGGCCTGAACTCTGGGCCTGGGCGCTGTCCCTCAGCTCTTCAGCTCAAGGCAAGTGCTCTACCACTTGAGTCACAGCACCTTTTCTGCTTATGTGGTGCTGAGGAATCGAACCCAGGGCCTCATGCATTCTAGGCAAGCATTCTACCACTGAGCCACCTTCCCAGCCCAAGTCCCTGAGATTCTTCGCTCCAATAAACTACCAGAAAACTGGAAGTGGCACTATGGCTCAAGTGGTAGAGCATTTGCCTTGAGCTGAGAAGCTCGTGGACAGCGCGCAGGCCCAGCGTTCAAGCCCCATGACCACCAACAACAAAAAGACAAAGAAAAAAGGACTAAGGCAATATTCTGTTTGTTCAAGGCCCCACAATTTTCTTTCCTTCCCTTAATACTTCATGATATCTGCTTTTTTTCTTAATCCAGACCCTCTCATGCACTGTGCTCACAGCTTCCTAACTGGCCCCGATAGTGTCATGGCTCCTCTCCCCACTCCCTCTGAGCGCTCCTTTTATCCTGAATTCACCCTCTGCTTCCCCCCACCAGTGAGACAGCTCCTGTTTATGCTAGGAATTCTCCATTCTCTCCTTCAGCTTCCAGCCTTTGGGCACACCAACTTGCTCATAGCTGGTCAGAGCTGTGGAATAGTAGTATGTAGGAGCAAACTCCACAGAGTGACATTTGAGGGGGCTTCTCCCTCACAAGGGTAGAAGGCAGCTGGGGGAAATGACTTTGCAGTGATTAGAAAACGTTAGAACTTCGAGTGGGGTGGAGATAGGTAAAAGGTTCTTGTAGTAGCAAATGGGATGTTTGCATACTTATCAGTGCCTGACACTTAATTGGAGTCAGCTGGTTTTGAAAAAAGAAAAAAAAAATCCATCTTGGTTTACTCCACCAGATACCAGGTACCAATTTCCTGTAGTGAATGACAATCACTTGGAGAGTATTTGTTTCTCAATGGATGTGGAAAAGGCTCCAACCGGAGTTTTATTAAAAAGGTATTTTTGCTCTTTGCTAATAGCTTCTTTCATCTTATTTCCCAATGTAATAAGACCTAACTTCTAGTTGTGGGGAAACTTTACTCAATGTAGAGCTGTTACAATTAGGAAAGCCAAAGAAAGGAGCAGAGCAGAACACCTCCCACCACTTCGCAACTGACAGTGAGCCTGCTGCTGGCAGCAGACACTGCTTCCACCCAGTGCCTCGGAGACTCGGTTCCAAGTTGCGGGGTTTCGTGTGTGACAGGTCCCCCACAAATTCTCAACTACAGGATGAGGAGCTGGTGGCTCACACCTACAAGTCCTAGCTACTCAGAAGGCTGAGATCCAGAGAACTGAGGTTCAAAGACAGCTCAGTCAGGAGAGTCTGTGAGGAACCATCTTCAAAGATAACCAACAAAATGCCTGCCTAGAGGTATGGCTCAAGTGGAAGGGCACCAGCCAGCAAGCTTGAGATATTGAATTCAGTAAGAGTACTTGGGAAAACAATTTGACTTGTGCATGGTTTTAGCTGGAAGATTCACGTTCTGAAAGAGAACTTTATACACACACAATCTTCTAACCTAGCAAGTCCTCTGGCATTTGAGGGAAAGCCAGCCAGGAGCAGGGCTTGAAAGGGCTAGTCCCACCCTTCTTTAAACAAACAGCGGGCAGATGATGGATTAGTATTTGTATTGGAATTGATATCCAAACCTTGTGGTTTACTCTATTACTCATTACCCACCAAGCTCCACCCTCCAGGGGAGGGGAGGCCTGCACGTGAGGCTACGTCCTCCGGCCCATGCCTTCTCCACCTCTGAATACGTGATACTCCAGCCTTTTCTAGCTGCCTAGATTCCTGTGACTTGTCTCCCAGTCATGTTGCATGTGAGACCAGAAATAATCTTTTTTGTTTTTTGCACTGGTCCTAGCACTTGAACTCAGGGCCGGGAGCGCTGTCCTAAGCTTCTTTGCTCAAGATGACCACTCTACCTCTTGAGCCACAGCTCTATTTCTGGCCTTTTGGTGGTTAATTGGAGATAGGAGTCCCTCAGACTTCTCTTGTGTATCAGTCATGGGTCTTGAACTCAGGGCTTGGGCGCTGTCCCTGAGCTTTTGTGCTCTCGAGGCTAGTGCTCTACCACTTTGAGCCATAGATCCACTTCTGGTTTGGGGGTAATTGGAGATGTCTCACAGACTTTTCTTTCTGCCTGGGCTGGCTTTGAACAACAATCCTCAGCTTTCAACCTCCTGAGTAGCTAGGATTACAGGTGTGAGCCACCAGTGCCCAGTTTAATCTTTCCTTCTTAAATAAAAAGGTGAGTTTGAGGCCAAGCAGGCGATGGCTTAATGGTTTGTCTTTTAACCTCTCTACACATCTGAAAATTGGCTGTAGCTTGCTTGAGATTAAATAAGAATACATAAAATTTTTGTTTTGTTTTGCCAGTCCTGGCGCTTGAACTCTGGGCCTGCGCATTGTCCTCCAGTGTCTTTTTTTGTTGTTATTCAAGGCTGGCACGCTATCACTTGAGCCACAGCACCACTTCTGGCCTTTTCTGTTTATGTGGTGCTGAGGAATTGAACCCAGGGCTTCATGCATGCTAGGCAAGCATCTACCCCTAAGCCACATTCCCAGCCCTACACAAAGTTTTGCATATATATATATATATATATAGTTCTTTTCTTCCCATCTCTGTTAACATGCCAGCTCTCCCAAAAGTAGCCTTTTCCTGAATGGTGCTGAGAAGTCTAGATGCTTTATAACTCAAGGTTAAAACTAGGGCAAAGCTGGGTGCAGGTGGCTCATGCCTGTAATCCTAGCTACTCAGGAGGCTGAGATCTGAGGATCACAGTTCAAAGCCAGCCCAGGCAGAAAAGTCTGTGATTCTTATCTCCAATAAACCACTAGAAAACCGGAGTGACACTGTGGCTCAAGAGGTAGAGCGTTTGCCTTGATCTGAAGAGCTGAGGGATAGCGCCCAAGCCCAGAGTTCAAGCCCCATGACCAACCAAAAAAAAAAGGCAAACTGAGTGCTGGTATCTTACACCTGTAATCCTAACTACCCGGGAGGCTGAGATCTGAGGACTGCAGTTCAAAGCCAGCCCAGGCAGGAAAGTCTGTGAGACTCTTATCTCCAGAAAACTGGAAGTGGTGCTGTGGCTCAAGTGGTAAAGTACTCACCTTGAGCTGAAGAGCTGAGGGACAGCGTGTAGGCTGAGTTCAAGCCTCATGACCGACAAAAAAAAAAAAAACCAAAAAACTACGTCATACCTATAATCCCAGTACGCACGAGGCTGTATTGTGAATCTTGACTACATAGTAAACCTGTTTCAAAAATCAGGGTGAGAATTATCTTATTTCCCTCTACTCTTACTGCATGTGGTGTTTGTGTTGAATGTGTCAAAGTCAAATCTTTTGGGAGAGGGCTTGCCTTGCATGCCTGAGGCCCTGGGTTTGATTCCTCAGCACCACATAAGCAAAAAGAAAAAAGCCGGAAGTGGCGCTGTGGCTCTAGTGGTAGAGCACTAGCCTTGAGCTGAAGAGCTGAGGGACAGCGCCCAGGCCCAGAGTTCAGGCCCCATGACTAGACCCCCCCCCCAAAAAAAAAAAACCAACCAAATCTTTTGGGAGAAAGCAGATTTCTGCTAGGTATTGTTGGCTTACGCCTATAACGCTAGCTACTTAGCAGGCTGGCCTGGAGGATTTCACCTCAAGGCCAGTCAAGACAGTTTAATCTTGGAGACTTCATTTCCAAAATGCCCAGCACACATCAGGATGGAGGCATGGTGTAAGTGGCAGAGTGCCAGCTGAGCAAGCCAAGTGAGTTCAAGGCCTCTCAGTTCAAACTTTGGACACGAACAGTAAGAGAGAGCCGACTTTAAGGCTCCTGAAGACCATGGATTGAAAAGCACTCCACAGGATGTCATTCCCTGGATACCAGAGGAACTCTACCTATACCTCAGGATCTCCATGCCAGGCACCCCTCTGTGCAGCCAGGCACCCCTCTGTGCAGCCAGGCACCCCTCTGTGCAGCCAGGCACCCCTCTGTGCAGCCAGGCACCCCTCTGTGCAGGGACAGCAGGATGAACTGGCTGCATTTGCAGCCATGGAAGCAGGAGGGAGAGTGAAGGCCTGGAGGAGCCTTGCTCCGGCCCCCTGCTGCCTTTCTTTTCCCATGGCCCAGGTGCTGCTCTGCCCTGGATGTGGGAAGAAGGCAAAGCCACCAATCAGGACTCGCAGTACAACTTAACCGAGGGTGAAGTGGATAAGCATCAGTCCCCAGGCGAACTCTGGTTGACTGGGACAGCACAACAGAAGAGCGTGTGCCAAACCCTGGGGGAGGCAAAGCAAGAGCCAGGCCCGTGGGGCTCCCTCACCTGCCTCTACTAAGGCCCTCAGGACTTACGAGGAAGCAGGAACTGAGGCTGCTTGGCTATTTATTGGCCGTAAAAAAGGAACTGTACAGATCTGAGGTGCAAGAATTAAGAGGGGGGCCCTATCTGAGGCTGTATGCCCCCCCATTCCAGAATGCTCCAGTCCAGAGCCTGGAGCGTGGTCCTTGTGTGCACATCTGTATTGGTGAGCTTTGTAGACACACGGAGTGTCTGCTAAGTGAGCTGCCCCCGTGGGGGGCACTGGGATTCCTTGCCCAACAGCTGGGCCTGAAGAGGCTGAGGAAGCCAGAGCCTATTAACGGCCCAGCACGGTGGCTAACAGAGCCATGCGGATGTACATGCCGTTCTCGGCCTGGCGGAAGTAGGCCGCTCGGGGGTCGGAGTCCACTTCCACACTGCAGGAGAAGCAGATATGTTACCTTGCAGTTTGCCTCCTCTACCCCTCACACCAAACCTTCCTATTTCTACCACCAGTGTGACCCTGAGCTTAGGCTCTGCCTCCAGAAAGCCTCCAGAATCTTGGAGCACGAGAAGAAAACATTTAGCCAGTCCCAACACTAGGCTCCTCCCACAGGCAGCCTCCAATTGGAAGGAGGCATTACCTTATCTCGTTGACTCGGGGCATCGGGTGCATCACCACCATCTTTTTCTTGGCCCGGGTCATGATGTGGGGTGTGAGGATGAACTGACCAAAACACTGCAAGGCAGATGGGGTCCCGATTAGTGCTTCAGAGGAGGGGTGGCTGCAGAGGACACGATCTCATCTCCCCTCCCTACCCACAGGTAATTTTGGCAGCTGAGGGGCTGGGACTTGACAGCTCAGCCCTGGCATGTGCCCAGCCTTCCCGCCCTCTCCTGTGGATGCCTACAGTGCTAACACTGCTCTCTTCCCCCAGCCAGGCACTCACAGCCTCGTATTCCTGGGTGGACCCGAACCGCTCCTTCTGAATTCGAGTCATATAGAGCACATCGGTGTCTGGCAGCGCCTCCTCGATGTTTTCAAACTCCTCCTGTGGGAGAGCAAAGCCCGGGTCATGGTCAGGGCGGCCTCCTCTCCCAAACCACGGCCCCCAGGTCAGACTGGGCCCTTATGTCTCACCTGCTTGGTGCCACGAGAGGCCACAAAAGCCCATACACTTGGTGGCATGCGTAGGCTGGGAGGTGCCACATAGCGCAGGCTGACACGGTACTGAGTGAGCAGGCAGGCCAGGGAGTGTACAGTGCGTCCATGCTTCAGGTCACCTACCATAGTGATCTATAGGAGAACCCAATCACGAGAGGGACTCAGACTGAGTGCCTATACCACCATCTCAATGTCTTGGGCTCCGGGTGGGACTAACACCCTCTCCAGTCCTCTCCCGGCAGGGCTCTGATCTCCACTACTCTTACCGTCATGCCATTAACGGTGCCCAGCTCTTCCCGGATGGTGAAGATGTCCAGCAGGGCCTGCGTGGGGTGCTCACCAACCCCGTCCCCAGCATTGATAACTGGCCTCCGGCAGTGCTTGGCTGCCAGCTGTGACAACAGGAAGAAAGATGGAGGATGCTACTTCTTGCAGCAACTTCCAACTTCACCGCCACTGCTCCTGTGTCCTCACACCCATCTGGCCCAACTCTGTGTGTGTGTGTGACTACTCCTGGGTCCTCACACCCATCTGGCCCAACTCTGTGTGTGTATATGTGACTACTCTTGGGTCCTCTCACCAACCTGGCCCAACTCTGTGTGTGTATGTGTGTGTGTGTGTGTGTCTATTCCTGGGTCCTCTCACCCACCTGGCCCAACTCTGTGGGCGTGTGTGTGCGTGCGTGTGTTTGTGCACTGGGGCTTAAACTCACCATTACATTCTGCCTTTTCACTCAAGGATGGTGCTCTACCATGAGCCACATCTCCACTTCTAGCTTTCTGCTGGTTAATTTGAGATGAGAGTTTTGGGGATTTTTCTATCCAGGCTGACTTCAAACCACAATCACTAGATCTCAGTGTCCCGAGTAACTAGGATTACCAACTAAGACGTAAGATGGTAGCACCGGCAGAAGGGACCTGTCCAGACCCATCAGCCTCATGTCAGTATGCAGGCTGCCCTCACCTCCACTGCTCCAGGCTGAGGGTGCCGGAGCACGACGACGTCAGCGTAGCAGCTCATGGTCTGCACTGAGTCAATCAGGGATTCACCCTTCTGGACAGAGGATGTGGCTTCAGAGAAGCTAAGCACAGCACCCCCGAGCCGGGCCATGGCCGCAGCAAAGGAGCTGCTGGTCCGAGTGCTCACTTCATAGAACATGGAGGCCATGACCTTACCCTGGAGAAAGGACAAGGTGAAGGCACATGAGCATGCTTGCTCTGGGGAGCCCACAGGACACCTCTGTCTCCCCTCTTACAGGGGCTGCTCAAAGGGCCCTTCTCCATCATGTATCAGAGGTGAAAACCCTATAGATCTGTCTACCCTTCTCAGGCCACATGATTCCAGGGAGAGCTGAATCTGGTGCCCAGGCCCCAGACCAATACCACTGCAAGGTGGGAAAGCATGGTGGAAGACCTAGAGAGCAGGACATTTCAGAGAAGAGGGCTGAACCATAGATAGTACAGCGCTGGACACCGGAGGGACCCAATGGCACTCAGGCCACAGCCCTGACCTTGAGGATGTCGAGGCTCCGCTCTTTCTGCACCATCATCCGCAGTGTGTGCGCCACATTGAACAGATGAGACATCTAAGAAGTCAGCAGGGAAGGCACTGAGGTTCTGGCCCCAGGCTCAGAATCCTCAGTGCTCTGGGGAACAAACCCCGTTCTGTCCCCTAGATACCTACCTGATCCTTCGTAAACTGCTTCACAGACAGGATGTGTTGGCCCACTAATGAATGCAACAAGGGTGAGGTCTGGGGGTGCAGCAGGCCGGGGGCTGCCAGGTTCTGTGGCGATGCCTGTCTGGGGACTGGTGGTGGGGGGTGGCAGGTGCTCTCAGGGGTTCCCGTCAACTCTGCAGCGAGAGATGGGGCAGAAGTGATGGGGCAGAGACTCCTCCACCTAGTCCGCACTGCACAGGGCCCCTCAGTGAGCGTGGGTCAGGACAAACTCACCTGTCTCCGCTGCCTTCCAAGAGGTCTTCTCCTTTGGCTCTTCAGCTGCAAATAGGGTGGGCAGCAAGTTAGATGTTAACATGTTGCTAAGGGGTAGAGGACCCCATTTTCCTGGGGACTCTGGATCACAGTGCTTGTTAACCACCTCACACCAGTCACTATAGCAGGTTAGGAGGAGGGCAGGGAGGGGTGCAGAGGTGCTGGGGAGGGACACTGGACTCCCCATGGGCTGGGCTGTAGGATCAGCAGGCCCTCCCAGTGCTTCCCAGCTATCACAGGGATCTGAGGCAGAGAACAGCCAGGCTCACACCAACCAGCAACTAGGATTTACCCCTTGCTCGGCTGCCCCATGAGATCCCAACTCCTGGGCGAAGAAACATAGCTGCCCACAACAAAAGAATGCCTGTGAGAAGACACTGTGGGAGGTGTACCTCACATGTGACAAAAAGTAGGGTACAGTGGATTAGACAAGGTCAAAGGGATGGACAGGACAGGGTAAGCAGACAGAGGCGAATGCTGGAAGAGCATCTCTCCCTACAGAACAGAGGGACTCGACCTCCTGTGCCACACGAAGCCGTCCTACCTGGCAGACCGGGGTCAGAGGCTCGGTGGATTCGGGGTGGCAGGTGGAAACGGCCATCAGAAAGACCTGGAATGGCCCGGCGTGGCCTCTCAGGCGTCTGCAAAGGTGACAGCATGTTGCAAAGTGACTGACCTAACACTCTAGCACACATTCATTTCCTCAGGAAGAACCAAGTAGTCCTTGTAACCCCTCTCCCTTCCATCACCTCCTCTCTGCTCCATCCTCTCAACATGTTGGCAGCAGGCAGCAGACACACTGGCCTCTGTGTGTGCTAACCCAGTAACAGGCCCCTGACAAAACCTGGGCTGGATGAACACTGATCCAAGGCAGCCTCTTAAACTAAGAGTTCACTCTGTTCTGCAGGTGGTGTACGGTTTTCCACCCCCACTGAAGCACCAATGGAAATGTGGAGTTGTAAGTTCTGCCTTAGGGCATACTGCCCAGGCCCGCCTCACCCAGGCCTAGCGCAGACGTGTGTGGGCCCAAAAGTGTGGTTACCGTGGTTATCTCACTGGTGGCAGGGACTGAAGGTGGGGGCTGGGGAACAGCACCCTGGGGCCACTTCCGTACATCTTGTCCATAGCCTGGGGGCACCAGCACCTGCAAACAGAAGGTGGAGTCAGGGCCATGAAAAGAAAGACAACACCCTAACCCTGGCTTCTAAAGAAAGACAAAATCATGTTTCCTGGAGTACAGGGTGGGTGGAGTGAGAATGTGGGTGTCATTGGAAAGAAAAGGAAAATGGTGCAGAAGTCACCGCTGAGACTAGGCAGGGTCCCCACACATACCTGCCCATCAATATAGGCAACTTCCCCTCGTAAGACCACACGGCGGACGGTCCCCTTCACCTTCTGCCCCTCGAATGGTGTCCAGTGGGCCTTGGAGAAGGGCATGTGGCTGGGGATTGTCCACTCATGCTCCAGATCCACCTGCGCAAAGGATCGTGAGTTGTGGAAGGATAGGTCACACAGAAACAGTCCCAATGCCGGGCGCCAATGGCTCATGCCTTTAATCCTAGTCAGGAGGCTGAGATCTGAAGATCATGGTTCAAAGCTAGCCCAGGCAGGAAAGTCCGTGAGACTCTTATCTCCCATAAACTACTAGAAAAGCGGAAGTGGTGCTGCAGCTCAAGCGGTAGCGACCTCGCCTTTGAGCTGAAGAGCACAGGGACAGTGCCCAAGCCCAGAGTTCAAGCCCCCAACCGACCAAAAAAAGAAAAGAAAAAAGAAACAGTTCCAATGCGGCCAAACACCCCCTTTCCAACTCCTGGCCTCGGTCCCCACCTCCACATAGGTGTCCTCCTGCAGGGGCAGGTGGAAAATCCGCCGAGGAGCATGGTGCAGTCGCTGCAGCACGTCATCCAGACTGAGCCGGCCCTCACTCACGGCCGTCAGCAGCAGGGGTAGCATAGTCTCTAGCCCTGGGAAGCCGGGAGGAGGCTGGGCCCCGCATTTCTCTTCCAGGGTGTGGGGGGCTGGGAGAAAAATAGTCATTACCCTGGGGGTGGGACTAGTCGCTTCCACCTCTAGGAGAGGGGACAGAAAGGGTCACACGCCCCCAAACTACACATCAGTGACCTCTTCATTCTAATAAGCCCAATCTCATTTTTTCTGAGAGCTGGACACTAGGAAGTGGGGCAGCTGCCTTCTCTGCACACCTCAGCCCACTTGCCATCATCTGTCTGAGATGAAGTGCTGAATAAAGGCCGTGCTCCTACACAGATCAAGACGGTCTCAGCCCAGCCCATTTTCTTTTCTTTTCTTTTGTTTTTTTACATTACATTAAATGTTTTTATTCTGTTCTCTATCTTATCAAACAAACCAGCCCATTTTCTTTCTAGGGCTGCCCCACAGTTTGAGCTAGGGCATGAGCCTGGCGGAGTAGAAGAGGAAAACGCTGAGCCCTCTCACCATGGTCTGTGGCAAAGCAGTCAATAACATCCATATTCTCCCAGAGGGCTTCCACATCCTGGCGAGAGCCAAGCTTAGGCCGGACGTCCCCCTTTCCAGGTCCAAGGCGCTCCAGGTCATCCTGGCTCAGGAACAGGTGATGAGGTGCTACCTCACAGGTCACAGGCAGCCCTTGTGCCTTTGCAGCTTTGATCAGCAGGATCTGGGGAGAGTGCAGGGAGATCCAGGAGGCTGCTACATGCCCTGTTCTACAAAGTCCCCGGGGCCAGCATCCCTTCATGGAGCACGAGGGGCCAAGTGTGCCACGGGTGCTGGCTTGAGGCTCTCTCACCCTCTCCTGCCCCAAAGGCCTCTCATGACCTCTGTCATTACTGGGAGAGTGACAGGGGCACCAGAACCCCTGGTGCATTCTCACCTCCTCTTTCCGAGCCACGTGGCATATGTGTACTGAGCGCTGAGTCAGCTGAGCCACCATGAGGATGGCAGCGATGGTCTGTTTCTCTGCATGGACCACGATGGGGAGGTGGGATGGCCATGTCTCAAAGTGCTAGGGGCAGAGAGAACTGATGAGAGTGTGCGGAGCCTGAGAGTCTGTGCTTGTCAGTCTTCTCTGAGTGCACCCCAGAATCCTTGGTGCTGGCAAGCCCTGCATGCTAGGAGATAGCCTTCTACCGCAGGCATATTCCTTACCTCCATCCACTGGGCCACACTGTCCAGCTGCAGCTCAGAGAAGGTCTCGTTGAGATAGAGCTTCAGCCCTGCTGCAGACCCAGCCACAGCACCCAGGGTGCCAGCATTTTCAGATGAGGCCCCAAGGAAGAGGGCATAGTCACAGCGAGCACCAGCCTCTGCCAGCTGGGAAGAATACACATGAAGTAAGGCTCACTGGCAGTCATACTCATTCACACGCTGGTGCAGGCCTTGCGCCAGAGGCCTGGGCCCAAACAAGGGCAGAGGGAAAAGGACTGAGGGAGGCAGGGGTGCAAAGGCTCACCTTCTGGGCAAGAGCCAGAGAAGGGGCATCGATGATGGGGGGCCGGGTATTAGGCATGGCACAAACCATGGTGACACCCCCAGCCAGGGCAGCAGCAGTGCCAGAGGCAAAGTCCTCCTTGTGTGTCCCACCTGGTTCCCGAAGGTGCACATGAACGTCAATCAATCCTGGGAGAACATAGGGACAGCAAGAATAGAGAGACATTCAGAAATAGGAAGGACACAGGGATAATTGAAGCCCCTCTGTCAAGGAACCCTGGACTGAGGAATGAAGGTGCCCAAAGTGAGACAGAATCTAGGGACTTCTTGATATGATCGAGCCACACTGCTATGTTAGCTGCTATCAAATTCCCAAGGGATTCACTTACCAGGGAGTCGCACAAGTTTCTGTGAGGTCATGCAATCTACATGCACCTTCAAAGGCGGGGCTGATCCGATCTGGCCCAGAGCCTGTAAGTGCAGAATATGGTCAGCATTAGTTTCCAAGGAGGCGATGCTGGGAGTTGTAGGTAGGGACCAGACTCCTCTCCCTCCATGCCCACCTGTTCCCGAGGCCAAAGCTTGAATGGTAGCATGTCTGTTTCACAATGACATTATAAATGTGCACACATGCACGCACACACACACACATGCACACACCATGAGAGCCACAGTATCTCTACCAGTACCCAGGCCTCTGTTACCTCCACAAAGAGTTTTGTGCACTTGATATCGATGATGAGTGGCACAGAGAAGTCAGCAGCCAGGCGCCGAGTACGATAGCCCTTGGTGACGAAGGAAGAGAGACGCCGGCCCCCAGCCCCACGCATGGACAGGTTAATCACTAGCTCAAAGTGATTCTCAGCCAGTTGCTCCAAGATGCTTCGCTGTGGTGGGCACTCACCATCCACAGCTTCTTCAAAGTGCCAGTCCACAGCTGTTACCTACAGCCCAAAGCCAAGGTCATGGCCAAAGTGAGACTGGCAGGCGTTAGGAAAGCCAGCCTAAAGGGAGAGGAGCTAGCCTAGGACTTCATGACAAGACTGAGAACAAATGGGGTGGGGACCAGGGGCTGCCTCCATTGCTACTGGCAAGGTTGAACTTCTTAACAGGAAAGGTATCTTAACAGGAAAGTTGTGGAGGAAGACAGGTTACCAAGGGCTACAAGCACAGTGAGCTCACGTGTGTGCACATACAGAGAAGACTTGGGGAGGGGAAAACACCAGTACAGGACTGTGGGGACTTCTCTAAGTGCTCATGCATCTTCTACTGCACGTGTACACAGAACACACGTTACTAGCACATCACAGAAAGGAGGAACAGGGAAAGACCCTCTGAGGCCTGAGGAGAACAGACAGTTGGCCGTAGGAGGTGCACCTTGACGCCATGCTCAGTGTAGAAGTCAGCTGTGCCCAGACTGGCGTAGAGGCTGTAGCCCAGGCTCTCCAGCAGCCGGACTGTGGGGAGCAGCTCACTTTTGTTCTGAAATCAAGCAGAAGAAACATGAAGAGGGTGCCTTCCACTCCCAGGTTAAGTCCTGGCAGCCAAGGGCTTGCAGCCCCTAACTTCTCGAGTGCCCCTCCCCCACACATTCTGGTACCTTGTAACTGCCAATGGTTAACAGGATGTTCTTCTTGGGAATCTTAAAGCCAGTACTTAGCATGGCTTTGAGGTAGGCCTCACAACGGCTCTCCCCAAAGCCAGCCACCTCCCCAGTACTGGTCATCTCCACACCTAGCACCACATCGGCACCCGCCAAGCGGGAAAAGGAGAACTGAGGCACCTGAGGGAAGAAGAGTGCAGTGTCCTGTGTCACTGTTATCCTCTTTTGAGTGCAGCAGTTCCTGTCTTTAAATTCTTTGCACAATTGGTCATGTAGGTTTAACAGACTGCTGTACGACAAAGCTATTTTGGGACTGATTTCTCTTGCCCCATTATTTCTGAGCTTCTAAAGACTGAAGACTACCTCTATCTCACAACTGGAAATCCCTTGCCCAGCATGTGTATAACTACCGACTGGGCCTTTTCTCTCCATTTGTCTGCTAAGCCCAAGGGTTCTAGTCCTTCTTACCTTTACCCCAACGACTCCAGAGCCAGTCATTAGTCCCACTGGTTCCACCTTCTCCCCCATGATGACTCGTGTGGCCAAGGCTACTAGGTCAACACCTAGCGTCTTGGAGACGAAGGGGAAGGAGCGGGACACACGCACGTTGCATTCAATAACCTTCAGCTGGTCATCCTGGGGCAGAGAAGCACCAGGTCAGTCTTTGGGTAGCACCTGGGCTGCTCATGCTGCCCTGTTGACCTTGGTTGGCTCCTATCCCCAGAATCCATTCTGTTAGTAATCAGCCTGACTGGCTGGCACAGCCCTGACCATACTGCAGGCTCCAGACCTAGTCCTCCCAGATTTGCTGCCCACACAGACAAGCGCAGAAGACACTACAAGGGTTTTCCATGTTTTCTTTTTTTACCTTGGCTATGAGCTGTAGATTGAAGGGTCCCATGACCTGGAGCTCCTGGCCTACAGCATGCACAATGGCTTTGATCCGTTCCAGAGTTTTGGGGGTAATGTCTTGTGGTGGGGTCACCAAGGTGGCATCTCCTGAATGCACACCTGCATTCTCCACATGCTCAGAGATGGCAATGGCTGCCACCACACCATCACATGCCACTGCATCCACGTCAATCTCCTAGCGGGGGACACAGGCAGTGTGAGGCAGGGTAAGAGACATGTTCTCCTCCCACCTGTCCTTCCCCTAGGAATCTTCTTTTACACAAAAGCATCAACACAACCCATCTTTCCCAGCCCAATGAGCTGATGATTCTGTAGGGACCCGGAAAGTCTCCAGATGCAGGAGGCTTTTCACCTTGGCCTCCTGGATGAACTTGGAGATGACCACAGGGTGTTCCTTGGAGACAGCAGCTGCACTACTCAGGAAGCGCTCCAGGTCTCCATCAGTGTAGGCTACATTCATAGCAGCACCACTCAGCACGTAGGAGGGGCGCACCACACAGGGGTACCCCACAGTCTTGCAGAACTGGCGAGCAGACTAAGGGAGGCAGGGAGCTTAGCAGGGTTGGTCACACTCACTCATAGACATCACCTGGCTCCCCAGCCCCCCCCCACCCCCGCCCGTGGGCCCCAGCCTACCTCTAGGTCACTGAGCTCCCTCCACTGAGGCTGGCTGATACCAATGGTGTCGAGGAGCCGGGAGAACTTGAATCTGTTCTCAGCCGAGTCAATGGCTTCAGGGGAGGTGCCCAGCACCCGGCACTGTTGCCGATGCAAAGCCATGGCCATATTATTGGGCAGCTGCCCACCCATGGACAGGATCACGCCTTCAGGGTTCTCCAGCTCATAGATGTCCATCACCACCTTTTAGTACAGGGTGGCAACAAAAGGGGTCAGGGAGCTGAACCTTCTTCCTGCTCATTGTTTCCCTCATCCCCAAGTGCCAGAGAATCTTGGATCACCAAGACTGCCACCCAGGCACTGGCAGGCCCATCTTTCTCACCTCAAAAGAGATCTCATCAAAGTAGAGTCGGTCACACATGTCGTAGTCAGTACTGACCGTTTCTGGGTTATAGTTCACCATGATGGTCTTATACCCCATCTGTCATGGAGAAGAATGCAGTAGCAATTAGGAGGGAGGAAGGACACAAGAAACAAAGTCCAAGTCCCCACTGCAGAGTGCAGCCACCTCAGTTTCCTATGGAACAGCTAGCTTAGAGCTCACAGCTAGCTTACAGCCTTGGGGGAATGTAGGCAAAGTGCAGGGGAGGAGACTCAGACATTATGTGGGGCCCAAGAAAGGCCCAGAGTTCTGGCAAATTCTGGTTACTAACAGGAGAGCCAAGAGGATAGGCAATTGCTAGAGCAGAACAAAATACCAGAGAAACTGATGGGAAAGATGGACTCTCAGACCTTTCGCAACTGCTGGATGCAGCCTACAGCACACCAATCAAACTCAACACTGGAGCCGATACGGTAGACGCCAGAGCCAAGAACCAAGACATGCGGCGTTTGGAAGGTGAGGTCATGTGTGTTGCCCCTATACGTCAGGTACAGGTAATTTGTCTGGGCAGGCCACTCAGCTGCGACTGTGTCGATCTGCTTCACTGCTGGGCAGATTCCCAGTTCCTGCCGTTGCTTGCGAACAGCCAGCTCTGTGCTAAAGGAGAAGAAGGGTCAGAAACAGAGGCCCTGGTAGTAGGGTGAGGACAGCAGAGGGGTGAGATCTCAGGAGTTATATCTTGGGGATGAAACCTAGAACTTTCCAAGCTCCCCACTAATGGCCTTTCTGGGCACAAAAGCTCCCAGCCCCACACTTCTTGGCCCGAGGCCCTCACCGCCATCTCTGACCTCAGAACTGCAAGGGCAATCTGCTTGTCTGAGAAGCCAAGGCACTTGGCCTGGTACAGCAGGTCAGGGGGCAGAGGCTGTCCTCGGTGTTGTTCCAGCAGCTGGGCGTGAGCCACAATGCATTTCATTCGGTGCAGGAACCAGCAGTCAATGCGAGTGAGCTCATAAAGGCGCTCGATCGAGTAACCAGCGCGCAGAGCGGCAGCCACCACAAAGATCCTTTTATCTGTTGGTGTCTCCAACTCCTAAAAGGGAGAGAGGTCCAAAAGTGAAGCAAAAATAGTCCCAGCCAGCAGGTGTAATCCTAGTACTTAAGAGGCTGACGTGGGATCACTTGAGGCTACAAGTGAGACCAGCTTGGGAAATATCCCCATCCAATAGGTAGATAGATAATACACACAGATAAAATTGTACAGTTATATGAGCACCTCTAGATGTACAGGAATTGACTGTGACATTGTGTCAGGCAAGAAAAACCATATATTGCTGCTCAAACTCCTAACTACAAACATGGATACAAACTTCAACTGCCTCTCACTGGCTGTAGGTTGCCAACAACTTGTATAATCTATCTAGTGCTTGGTCTCCTCACCTGTAAAAACAAGTCTAAGCTGAGTGCTGGTAGCTCATGCTTATATTCCTAGTTACTCAGGAGGCTAAGATCTGTGGATTGCAGTTCAGAGCCAGTCCAGGCAGGAAAGTCTGTGAGACTCTTTATTTTTTTTTTTTTTTGCCTTGAACTCTAGGCCTTGGTGCTGTCCCTCAGCTCTTCAGCTCAAGGCTAGCACTCTACCACTTGAGCAACAGCACCACTTCTGGCTTTTTTCTGCTTAGGTAGTGCTAAGGAATCGAACCCAGGGCCTCATGCATGCAAGGCAAGCACTCTACCACTGAGCCACCTTCCCAGGCCCTATGAGACTCTTATCTACAGTAACAGCTGGAAAGTGGAGCTGTGCCTCAAGTGGTAAAGTGCTAGATTTAAGCAAAAGGAAGCTCAAGGACAGTGCCTAGGCTGTGAGTTCAAACCCCAGGACCAACAGACATACAGACACACATACAAAAAAAAAAAAAAAAAATCCAAGGGCCAGGCGCTGGTGGCTCATGCCTAGCTATGCAGGAGGCTGAGATATGAGGATTGCAGTTCAAAGCCAGCGGAGGCAGGAAAGGCCATGAGACTCTTATCTCCAATTAACCACCAGAACTGGAAGTGGTGCTGTGGCTCAAATGGTAGAGTGCTAGCCTTGAGCTGAAGAGATGTGGGACAGCACCCAGGCCCAGAGTTCAAGCCCCATGACCAACAAAAAAAAAAAAAAAAAAGGAAAAAAAAATCCAAGTCTAATATCGGTAAATGAGATGATACCTCAAAATGCTTAGCAAAAGTAAGGGTTTAAGGTGTAGCTCAAATGACAGAGCACTTGCCTAACAATCTTTAGTGATACAAAGCCCAATAAAGAAAAAATAATTTTAGTGAAATGAAAACAAAGCAAATGTCCAATGATGACAGCTGCTAGTTTGTCAACAAGCTCAAAGTCTAGGGCATAGAGCACAAAGGTTCATGTTAGGGGCGCCGCTGGGAAGGGGTGCTGCTTACCACATCACTGACTGGCTTCACTGTGTGATCAAAGCCCACACAGTTCTCATCCACCATGCGCAGGGCCTTCTGGAAGGCCTCCTCAAATGAACGTCCGATGCCCATGACTTCACCTGGAGGAACAGGATAGATGGAGGGAGGGAGAGGCACTGGCCAGCCACATGTGTATAAAAGCTTCCAGGAAGGTTTCAAGGCAAGCCCTATGGTGATGAGCTTCATGGCATTTTGTGATTTAAAAATCTCACATCTATACCCCTTCTCCCATTTTCATGGGAGTGTGCTGAGTGGATATGAAAAATTAATGTGTCTAAAATGGATGTGTGGATACTGGGACTTGTTAAGTTTATCACATGGCTCCAAATACTGATGGCTATCCAGTTACTTGGCTTGCTTTATTCAGACCATGATGACACCATCTGGAATCTGTTTCATCTTTTAAGAAGAAAATAATCCTACTATCTTTGAACTCATCCAGAACCAAATACATTTTTTGGGGGGTGCCAATCCTGGACCTGGGCACTTTTCTGCTTAATGCAGTGCTCTACCACTTGAGCACAGCACCACTTCTGGATTTTGGATTTAATTGAAGGTAGGAGTCTCACAGATTTTTTTTTTTTTTTTGCCCAGCTGGCTTTGAACCATGATCCTCAGATCTTGATCTCTTGAGTAGCTAAAATTATAAGTGTGAGTGACCGGCACCTGGCACTAATACATTTTTTTTGGGGGGGTGTCCGGTTGTGGGGCCTGAACTCTGGGCCTGGGAACTGTCCCTCAGCTCTTTAGCTCAAGGTTAGCCCTCTACCACTTGAGCCACAGCGCCACTTCCAGCTTTTTTTTTTTCTTTTTGCTTATGTGGTGCTGAGGAATCGAAGCCAGGGCCTCATGCATGCAAGGCAAGCGCTCTACCACTGAGCTATCTTCTCAGCCCCACAATTTTAACAATCATTTGAAGCCAATTTAATCCAATTCTGAATGACAAAGATTATGGGTGATCATTTGTCTTTGGCTAAACCTTTTCTCAGCTGAGTGTCAGTGACTCATGCCTATGATCTTAGGTATTCAGGAGGCTAAGACCTGAAGTACTGTGTGGTTCAAAGCCAGCCAGGGCAAGAAAACCTGTGAGACTCCTTCTCAATCAACCATAAAAAGCCAAACTGGAGGCTTGGCTCAAGTAATACAGTACAAGCCATGAGCAAGGAAGAAGTACTAGGCCCCAAGACTAGCACAGAAAAACAACAAAGACAACAACTACCAAACTCTTTCCTCTAGGATTATTTTTTCTTCTTTTTGGATACAGTGTCAAACTATGTAGCTCAAGCTGACTTCAAACTCATGATCATCCTGTCTCAGTAACCTGGGGTTACAGGTATGTGCCATCATGCCCGGCTCATGTATTTTATGCAACAGAAGCAAGTTATAAAAAGCTATCAAAGAACATCATGTTCTAAGAATACTTGAATAGATGTAAAACATCTGAATGCCTCAGCAAGGAAACAAGCTTTTGATTGACCTATTTTCAATCCACTTCTTTTAGCCATAATTTAATTATGGCCTCATTCCCATGTTTATTATAATTTTCATATAACAGAAATTCATCTCCAGAAGGAACAACTTGGCAGTCTTGAGGATTTCGAAAAATTCAGAAATAATAACTGAGCTCAAACTTACTTGTTCAAAGACCACTACTGCTCCAAACAGAGATTAAGAGCACCAAGAAAACTGCTCCCATCTACTAAGCTGGCAGCACTTTTGCTTTAGAAGACAGTCTAAAGCAAGTAAGGGATACCACAAAAAAGGGTGTCAACTTAATTCCAACCTGCACCACCACTGCATAGTAGAGGGCTACTATACCCCTCGTGTCTACTGACAAGGTTCCCATTAAAATAAACATTGCTGACATGCTGCACTGATTGTAACACTGCATTAAAAAAATTATTTCATTTAGTGACCGAGGCACAAAGTGCCAGAGGAGTCGTTAGACAAAGAAATGGCTGCCACCAAGCCAACTTGGGTTTAGAGAAGTTCAGAGGAAAGCAACAATAATTATTCCCCTAAAATTTAAATATTTAAACAATGAATCAATGTTACTGGCACTGAAAAAATCTCACGATGAGGCTGTAGGTGGCTCATCCAACTCATCTCATAGATTACATACCGACCAAAGAGCGTGTGGCTAGGAGCCAGGTGGAGTGTTCAGTTTCTGGCTCAGCACACTACTGGTTTGTGTGCCTCAGACAAGTCACTTCCTACTGTGGGCACCTTAGGTTACTTATTTTTTTGTTAAATAAGAGAGATGAAGCTGGGCACTAATGGTTCATGCCTGTAACCCTAGCTACTGAAGAGGCTAAGATCTGAGGATTGCAGTTCAAAGCCAGCCAGGGCAGAAAAGTCTTATCTCCAATAAACTATTCACAAAGAGCTAGAAATGTTGCTGTGGCTCTCAAGTAGTAGAGTGCTAGCCTTGAGCACAAAGAGGCTCAGGGACAGAGGCTAGGCCCTGAGTTCAAGCCCCAGGAATGGCAAAAAAAGAAGAAGGAGGAGAAGGAGAAGGAGAGGAAGAGGAGACTAGGCTCTGAGTTCAAGCTCCAGGAACGGTAAAAAAAAGGAGGAGAAGGAGGAGAAGGAGAAGGAGGAGAAGGAGAAGGAGGAGAAGGAGGAGAAGGAGAAGGAGGAGAAAGAGAAGGAGAAGGAGGAGAAGGAGGAGAGGAAGAGGAAGAGGAAGAAGAGCTGAGATAGTCTGATGTTTGCGCCTCATTCTTGAAATGGTATTTCAGCACAGATTTCCAGATGACTTTGCCCCAGTCCTCATAAAGAGGACTATATTAGGTGACATGTCCCTATTAGCTCTGAAAAACCTTGTTTCTATAAGCCACTACTAATAAAGGAGCCAGGGAACTTTCAGGCTACACTTTGACTTTCTAGACTATGGGGCCTGTGGGGTAACTTGGGATATGTCGCTCACCAACACTCTTCATGCAGCTCCCAATCTTGGTACTGACACGCAGGAACTTGCTGAGGTCCCAGCGAGGAATCTTTACCACACAGTAGTCCAGGCTGGGTTCAAAGGCTGCTGTTCCTCCAGTAACAGAGTTCCTGGGGGCCAGAGTGGCAGTGCCAGGACAGGGAGGGAGACACATACAAGGGTAAGCTTTCAGAGAGCTCTCTGGAACCCCACAAATCCAGAGCTATGTCCTTTCTGCGTTTTTTTTTTTGTTTTTTTTTTTTTGGGGGGGGTCCGGTCGTGGGGCCTGAACTCTGGGCCTGGGCGCTGTCCCTCAGCTCTTCAGCTCCAGGCTAGCGCTCTACCACTTGAGCCACAGCGCCACTTCCAGCTTTTTTCTTTTTGCTTATGTGGTGCTAAGGAATCGAACCCAGGGCCTCATGCATGCAAGGCAAGCGCTCTACCACTGAGCCACCTTCCCAGCCCCAGATCTATGTCCTTTCCCAGTCCCAGTCCCACACATTTTTTATTCCGTTTCCCACCCCTTTAACACTAGATTCTCCCAACGTGTACCTGAGCTCAGGCAGGGGAATGCCCAAAGCTAGCTTGGCGGCCACATAGGCCAATGGATAGCCTGTGGCCTTACTCGCCAGAGCAGAGCTTCGAGAAAGCCTGGCATTCACTTCAATGATGTAATACTGCAAAGAGGGAGAACAGAGAAAGAGAGTCACTGGGTACCTGGCCTATATGTTCCTGTCTAGGAGAGATTTTGAAGGGAGACAAAGTAAGATCTTCCCATAGGAATGGAGTGCAAAACAGCCCTCCCCAAAGCCCCACTTTACCGGGCTTCCACTCTAGAGTCTGCAGAGCCCAAAGACCTCTTGAGGCCTGAAGATTACAGAAGGCAGAGGAGACAACAGCTGCAATATTCATTCCACCCTTACCTGCTCAGACTCCGGGTTCAAGGCATACTGTACATTGCACTCTCCAACAATCCCCAGGTGCTGGGTCACCTTGATGGCTGTCCGGCGCAGGAGCTGGTACTCTCTGTCATTCAGTGTCTGGCTTGGAGCCACCACTATGGATTCTCCAGTGTGGATGCCCAGTGGGTCTAAGTTCTCCATATTACATACCTATGAAGGGAGATCATGGAGGTCACTGACAAGGGAAGTCAGAGGAGGCTGCATCTCTAGGTCTTGTTCTACTGGGTCTGAAGAACCCAGAATCCTCAAAGGGCTCCTACCCCAGTCTCTGCTCTTCTAAAAAGCCCAGACTGCCAGAATCACTCATCCCCAAGCACTCACCGTCACACAGTTGCCATAGGCGTCTCTCACCACCTCATACTCGATCTCCTTCCAGCCCTTCAAGGACTTGTCTATCAGCACCTGGCTGGTATGGGCAAAAGCAGGGGCCACAAGAGCCGAGAGCTCCTCCTTGGTGGAAGCAAAGCCAGAGCCTAGACCACCCAAGGCAAAGGCTGCCCGCACCAGCACAGGGTAGCCTAGTCGCTCAGCAGCTGCCTGGGCCTGCAGTTAATAGAAGACATAAACCAACAGGTCATTTCCTGCTTCCCAGAGGGTGGCTGGACTCAAGAGTAAACAAGATCTAAAGACAATGACACCATTCTACTCCCACCCAACCACCACTCAAACCTGTTCAAGAGAATTTGCAGCCTCACTGGGGGCCACATGCTCTCCAATCTCCGCCATCCTGGCAGCAAAGGCACGTCGATCCTCAGTGAGTTCGATGGTCTCCACAGGTGTGCCCAAAACGCGGACCCCATACCGAGCTAACACCCCAGCCTTGGTTAACTCTACACCACAGTTCAGGGCTGTCTGGCCCCCAAAAGTCAGTAACACACCATCTGGACGTTCATTACGTATCACCTGAGGCAGAAAAGTCATAAGTATTAAGATCTTAGGTGTAAAGTAGATCAGAGCAGACTAAAAGTCCAGAGTAACCACTGAAATCCCCTGTCCGTGGAGAGTCCCCACTTCAGTCCATCCTTACCCAAGTCATACCTGCGTTACATAGTGAGCTGTTATAGGAAGGAAATAGACCTTGTCAGCAAGACCCTGAGATGTCTGCACTGTGGCAATATTGGGGTTGATCAGCAATGTCTGGATGTTCTCCTCTTTCAGGGCCTTAATTGCCTAAGAGAATAAGAATGGCCTATCAGCCTCTAGTGTGGAAGCAAGATCACAGTCTTAGGCCAGTATCCCTCCTCCCTCTTCTCTCTATGTTCTCAGTCCTTAATAAATGACTTACTCTTTTCATTTCCTTATCTATCTGTACATCCCCAAATCCCTACTCCATTTTCTCCCTGCAATCAATGTTTTGTTCACACCTTAGTCCTCCTCAAGACCATCCGTTTGAGAGGGAGGAGGGAGGGTAATGGGAGAAAGAGGTCACACATGGCGGGCAGAGAGGTCACATATCACACATCACAAAGGTACAAAGACAATGCCTAACCTGAGAACCTGAGTAGTCAAATTCTCCAGCTTGGCCAATGGAGAGACCTCCAGAGCCAAGGATCAGAACCTTTCGTGGTGGTGGAAGCCCAGAGCCAGGGGTGGGGAGCTCAGGGGGACAGAGGCGCTCAGTCAGCCGCTCTCGGACTGTGGAGGCAAAGAACGGCGTGGAATGTCAGAGCTGAGTAGGGCTCCAGAGACATCTGAATTTGTCCAGAGAAAATCATGCAAGTAATGAATGGCACAGAGAGGACAAGAACCCAGAACTCGTGACTCTGGAGTACCCGTCAATATAAGCAGTATAAACTCTCTGTTCTCACTCTGCCCTTAATGTCGCAAACACAGGAGTTTCCAGGGCATGTCCATCTTATGACAGACCCATCCTAGAGCCAGCCCCAATCTTAGGTCTACTCAAAGGTTTACCTGTCTTGCCTCCAGGGTTCCCAGCTGCAACTTCTTTCACAGTTTCCAGAAAGATATCAAAAAGCAGTTCCATATCTGAAGGTCCGGCTCGGTGCTCTGGGTGAAACTGGACACTGTTGAAGAGATTGGAAGAAAAAACCCATTCTTGTCACTAGCATGCCACCAGCAGCACAGAGATGGGACTAGCATAGAGTTTATCCCAATGGAATGAACTCGGGTTCACTGCTGTGTCTTAGTTTCCCATCTTCAAGGTGCTGGGATAGCAAAGCCACCCTAAAGCATGCCCAGGCTCACCTGAAGAAGGGCAGGCTGTTGTGTACAATGCCTTCATTAGAGCCATCATTAGCATTGGTGAACAGAGGTGCCCAGCCTGCTGGCAGTGAGTCTGTTTCCACAGCAAATCCATGGTTCTGGGATGTCAGAAAGCAGCGCCCTGAGCCTACCAGCAAACAGGGCTGGTTATGGCCTCTGTTTCCGTATCTGGAGATGGAAGCATGCAGAATCATAGGCTGCTCTCGGGCCCATGCTTTATTGCACCAAACCCAGCTCTACTCGATTTTCACTGCCCTAAACAGCCCTGCTCTCATTTCCACGTAACACCTTCCAACTACACTCAGCTACTCACTTTTCCCTCATGTCCCAAGCGGGGGCCACTTCTCCCACAAGTCCCACCTCATCTTGTAAGTCTTGGCCCCAATGGCCAAGGCTAACAGTTGGTGTCCCAGACAGATCCCGAAGACAGGCCGGGGATTAGGCTCAGACAAGACACAGCTCAGAGCAGATACCACATTGGGATAGGATGCAGGATCACCAGGACCATTACTTAGGAAGAGACCATCATACTCTGGAGTGGGCAGAAAAGATGGCATCAAAAGCAATAAAAGACAAACCCGCAACCCTGACCATGAGCAGAAGCCCTGGTTTCCACCTTTTCTTCTGCACCTCATACCAACTTTTAGCAATTGGACTAAGGGACAAATCTTCCACTCAGGCTGCTAGTCTGAGGCAGGTCCCTGCTACTCACCCTGGCTGTTTAATGTGTGATCCCAGGGTACCACAGTGACCTCAGCTCCAAGTTGGCACAGACACCGGATCTGATTATACTTGAGGCCACAGTCCAAAGCAAGGATCCGAGGGGTGCCCCCTGCATTGAAAACCTGTGGCGTCTACGGAATAAAGGGCTAACAGTTGGCAGCTATAAGCTATGCCACCTCCCACCTTTAAAGTGCTAATTCTTCCCCAAGTCTTTACCTAGTTGCCTGCAGAAAATAACTACTGCACTTTCGATTGCAAAACTCTACTCTCCTTCTTTACCTTAATGGAGACCTCTGGCACCAAGGGTTGAGCATTGGGATCCAAGAATGGAAGGGCTGAAGGCTCTGTCCCATCCTGGACCAGCTTCCCCAGCAGCGACCCCTGTTCCCTCAACTTCTTAGTCAGTTCTCGGGTATCCACTCCTGCCAAGACAGCACAGCCTCATAGGTCACACTCCACCAAGTCAGTCGTCAATGAGGTTATACTGCCAGAGTAGTTACAGCGCCAGAGGCACTTTGCTCCAGAGACCTGTGGGCCTCAAGGCTATTCTACAGGCACGGAAATCGTGGGCTATCATCATATTGCCAAAAATATTACATTTGATTTGAACCACCATTCCACATCAATCCAGCTATTTTTTTTTAAAGTATTTTAAGGGTGAAAAAGACATGCTAAATAACACAACGAGAAGCTGAGGAAGTTTTCAACATTGCCTATACATGAGGATTTTTTTAATTTAAGTAGTTATACAAAGGGGTTACAATTCCATAAGTTAGGTTATAAATATAATGCTTCTTGGTCAATGTCACCCCTTCTTTTATTCTCCCATTTCCTCCACTCCAGTCACAACATTCAAGTTACATAGTTCATTTTTTTTTACATAGTTCATTTTTTACATAATGAATTAATGTTGTTTTTGTGTGTGTGTATGTGTGTTTTAGTGTGTGTGTACCAGTACTGGACTCGAACTTAGAGCTGCATACTCTCAATTGTTGTTTTTTTTCCTCCAAACCACACTGGAGCTCTACCACTTGAGCTATACCTCCAGTTCAGCTTTTTGCTAGTTAAGTGAGAATGGAGTCTGGGAGGTCTTTCTGCCCAGGCTGGCTTCAAACTTTGATCCTCTGGGTCTCAGCACCTTGAGTAGCTAGAATTTATAGCCACAAGCTACCTGCACCCAGCTAAGGAATTTATTTTTAAAAAATATGATAATGGGCCTGGTGTGGGTGGCTTACTAACTGCTCAGGAGGCTGAGATCATAGGACTGTTGTTGGAAGCCAGCCTGAGAAGGAGAGTCCATAAGACTCTTGTCTTCATTTAAACATCAAAAAGCCAGAAGTGTAACTGTGGTTCAAGTGGCAGAACCCTAGCTTTAAGCAAAAAAAAAAATCTCAGGACAGCATTCAGGCCCTGAGTTCAAACCCTAGGACAGGAACACACACATAAAAAAGTATGACAATAGGAATTGGTGGTGTGGTAGAACTCAAGTGGTAGAACACCAGCTGTAAGCAAAAAAGTTGAGTAAGAGGCCCTGAGTTCAAGCCCCAGTACCAATTATTATGTAGTCATTATACTCAATGTATACTATGTAAAAAGTGAACTATGTAGCTTGATGTGAGGAAGAAATTGGGGGAGAATGAAAGAAGGGGTGATACTGACCAAGAAGCACTGTACTTATAACCTGAATTATGGAACTGTAACCCCTTTGTACAACTACATCATCATCATCAAGCTATAGGTATGGCTCAATTGGTAAGAGTGTCAGCCAGAAGCAGACAAGCCAAGCAAACACAATTTCACACTTTCTATCACAAATTAGACTCAGGTTCCAACACATTTTAGAGACCCTCTGAATGCTTTCCACCTACGAACACTGTGCTGTCGGCCACCTAGATGTCTGTTAGCATACCTTGCAGGCCTGGGATACCATGCTGCTGCAGCCACTCATGCAAGGTGCATGAGGCACTCCAATGGCTGGGTGTGGGGCAGCACTCTCCCACCACCAGTCCTGCCACATGGATCCCCGAGGATTCAAACCACTAGAGAGAAGGAAGAGATTGTGAGAAGCCCAAGGCCAACTATCTCCCCAAGGCCTTTCCCCATTGTCTGGCCATGGACTCTCTGCTCAGCCACAATGAATACACCAAACACTATGTACTTCTGCAGGTGTGCCCTGTCCAGGCCTGAATGATAACTGGAAACAATCATTTCTTTTCCTTTCCTTAATCCAAAATTGACATCAGGAATCCCCTTTTCTGCCTTCTCAGAAAAGAGGATCTCTTTGTGTCTCTTTCTAAGAGCTCATCTACATCTCATTTCCACCTCTGTTTACATTTTATTATGAATATGTATTTGTACCTGTCACAAAACTGAAATCCTCAAGAGAAAAGTCACTGGTACATAGTGTCAGTGAACATTTACTGAGTGTTCTTAGGCACAAGCACTGTAATATATGTTGGAAAAAAGGCACTGAGCAAGAATAGATAAGGCCCCTGTCTCCACAATGTTAGTTTCTAACTTAGGAAGCCAGAAATGAAAAAGATAATAAACAAGATGTTAATTACTCCATGTGAAAAAACAGTAAGAAAGAAAGGGTGCCTAACATGACTCAAAAACAGTTTTGGAATACAGTACTAGATGGTGATTGCATTATTTTCCTGCTTTCTTTGGGACTGTAATTTTTAAGTGTGTAATATCTAAAGATCTCATGAGTTAGCCCAGGAAAGACAAAGCTGAAATTCTTTCTCTCCAATGAACCAGCAAAAAGCTGGAAGTGGAGTCATGACTCAAGTGATAAAGCACCAGCGATGAGTGAAGAAGTCCAGTGAAAGTAGAAACCCTGAGTTCAAGACCCAGGACTGACCAAAATAAACAAAAAAGATAACAAACTTATTACCCAATAGTCAAACATTGAATAATTAAGCAGGAAATTTATGGTGATACAATTAATATATTTAAATTACATTAAAAGCTTGGGCATACCAGAAATTGGTGACTCATATCTATAAATCCTAGCAACTCAGGAAGCTGAGATCTGAAGACCATGGTTGCAGCCAGCCCACGCAGAAAGACTGTGAGACTGTTATCTTCAATAAACTACTAAAAAAAGCTGGAAGTAGCACTGTGGTTCAAGTGATAGAGTGCTAGCCTTGAGCAAAAGAAGCTTAGGGACAGGCCCTGAGTTCAAGCCCCAGGACCAGTTTAAAAAAAAAAAAAGAAAAAGAGCCCAGACATGGCAGTTCATGTATGTAACCCCAGCACTAAAGCTGAGGCAGGACATACTGGTACTTGAGGCTAGCCTGGCTGCATAGACTTGGCACAAGGAAAAAAAAAGTTACATTCAGTTCAATGGTCAAGATGAATATTGAGACTGCTCTAAAAGAATCTGAAGGAGTTTGTCAGAACCTCCTCAGGGCAGGTGAAGTAATTCACAAGTGCATGTACAG
Organism: Dipodomys ordii; assembly: GCF_000151885.1. Taxonomy (NCBI): domain Eukaryota; kingdom Metazoa; phylum Chordata; class Mammalia; order Rodentia; family Heteromyidae; genus Dipodomys; species Dipodomys ordii. Next base: position 8,004,092 of record NW_012267236.1, read on the forward strand.
CAAATGGGCTACAGAACCACCAATGTTGGACTAGTGGCTCCGTACGAAGCCTCACTTAGTCTGCTCCTACGAGGGTCTTAATTTAGCAATTTTACAAAGTAAATTCTGTCAGTGACATCAGCTGACAAAGCTGAGAACTGATACGTTAACCCAACTCACCAGATAACTGAATTATAAAGCAGAATGCTGAAAAGTTGGTGATAAAGGTGCTTTCCAGGAAAAATAGATTAGTATGTCCTTTATCCAGAATTCCCTTTCCCCAATGTCAGAGTGACTGGGATGACAAAAGAATAATAATAGACTTAAAGCTGAATACCAATGACTCATGCCTGTAATCCTAACTGCTCAGGAAGCTGAGATCTAAGGATCCAGGCAGATCAAAGCCAGCCCAAGCAGGTACTGTATAAAAAACCAATTTACCAGCAAAAAGCCAGAAGTAAAGGTGTGGCTCATGCAATAGAACTCCAGCCTTGAGTTTAAGTTGCAGCAGCAGCCCCGCCCTGCCCACCCTCTTCCCCCCCCACACACACACACAAAATAAAGACAGAAAAAAATTACAGGCTTGTTCAGGATACCAGAACAAAGCAATTTTTTGAAAAACACTGAAACTGGGCTATGGTCATGTCTATTATTAACTACTATGTTTGGGCTTTTTTTACTTCAACTCTCACAGGACAACTTAGCTTCCAAATTCCGCAGAAAGATGGAGAAACTCACTGCAGGAGGAAACTGAGTTTTCTAACCTAGAGGGAAAACTACCACTAAAGAGCAGGAAATGAGATAAGGCAGTGTAAAAAAATCTAGAAGACCACAACCAATGTCATTGGTTATAAGTAAATTGGCACCTGTCAACCAGAAGAATGTGACCCTCCTTTCCAGCCACCTTCTCACTAATTTATGTAACCCTGAAATATTGCTTTGCTCTAATGACACAGATGCTACCAAACCTTCACTAGATCCTTAATAAATAAAGCCCAGACTCTGGTTTGGCTTCAAGGCCCTCCAAGCCCACCGCAGGTTCTGAATCACTTTGGACCACGGTTCCCTCAAATTTGTTTTGCCCTTTCTTTGCTCCATGCCTTCTCCATGAGGGTACTCCACTGTGGCCTCGGCACTGGGCTTCTCAAGGTACTAAGGGACTCCAAACTACAGTCGTCTGAGTCAGTGAGTACCTAACGCTCTCTCCAGGATGCCTAGCGGGGTGTCAGAGTCGTCACTACACTTAACGCTTAGCTGCTGATTTGAAAAGGAATGTAGAGAAAGCACTGGGTGTGGCTACCTTGCTGAGCCCGAATTCGTCCACTTCATCAGGGGGGATGCCGTAGTTACCGATCAGCGGATATGTCAGCACTAAGATCTGTGCTTTGTAGGAAGGGTCAGTGAGGGCCTCGGGGTAGCCGACCATGCCGGTCTGGAACACTGTAGAAGGAGGCAGGGCTGGGCTGGGCTGGGGCAAGGGCACTCAGAACCCTGCCGAGTACACCCCAGGCGCCTGCCTGTGTGCGGGATCAAAGGCGCTGAGGCCGGGGCGACCGCGCACGGGGAGATGGGCTGTGCAAGCGGGGTCTGGGCAGGGGAGGGTGGGTGGAGAGGGGTCTTAAAAGTGCGATGAGGTGGGCAGCCCGCCCGGGCTCGCTTACCCACTTCCCCAGAAGCCGACACAGCGGCCCCGAAGGGCCGGCCCCGCAGCACCGACCCGTCCTCCAACACCAGCGCGGCCATGGGGACGGAGCTGAGGCTGGGGCGAGCACCGAGATGCGGAAGGCGCGGCGAGCCCCGCTGGAACCAGTCGAGTACGGCGCGCCGGAGTCGGTCCACGTGGCTGGCGGCGCCGGGCGCTGGAGAGGAGGCGGGCTCAGCAGCCTATAGTCCCGAGCGCGCTCCACGACCGCGCGACTGCGGCGGCGCGGGGAGCCGGCAACGTGAGGGGCGGGGCCTGGCGCGTAAGGGGCGTGGTTACGGGCGGGAGCCTGCGTCTCCTCCGCTGGTCAAAACCTGGGAGACCTGAAAAACCCGACCGCCCCAAAGGAGCCCCGCAAGCGAGAAATGTGCAAAAGCCTTTCCCTAAAAAAGGAAACAAGGAAGGAAAAAGAAGAAAAAAGTTTATTGTAGTCAGTAACACAATGGGACCTAGTACTAGTCCAGTCCTGACCCAGGGTCCAAAACACTCTACTAGGGTGCAATAAAGTACAGAACCCTTCCGTGGGCGGCCCCAGCCTTGAGAAGGATTCCTCCGCCTGGCCAGTGAAGCCTGTCAAGGAAGCAATTCTCAGTGGCTGCCCTATGGAGTTTCAGGTTGATTTCGGGTAATAGGACGTCCTATGTGGTTCATGAAGTCTTGGCTTTTCGGCGCTGGGTTCCCCAAAGCAGAATGGAGATGGATAATGTAGTGGATCCCAGAATCCCGAAGAACATAAGAAGTGAGAAAGAGCCCTGTGATTAACAGAAGAGAAAACGTCAGCATTACACAGAGGGGTGCATCTTGAACGCCTAATTCTTTCCTAGGCATATGTCCCCATCTTGGGCAATTCACAGTTGTTTCCTCCTCCTCTATGTAACTAGCATCTTCAGCTCCTGGTCTTGTGGTCTTTTTCATTGTTGTTGTCTGTCATGGGGCTTGAACTCTGGGCTTAGGCGCTGTTCCTGAGCTCTTCAGCACAAGGTGAGCAGTCTACCACTTAAGCCACAGTGACATTTCCGGCTTTCTGGTGGTTAATTGGACTCAGCCTCCCGAGTTGCTAGGATTACAGCCACTAGAGCCAGGCTGTGGCTGTCTTTGAGAGGCTCTTTCTTGCCTATGCTTCCTCTTAACCCTGATGAGATCTAACTCCTCACCTGCCGCATACACTTGTATCCATGGAAGCCATCTTCACAAACACACTGCAAAAGACCAGGACCAGCAGGAGCACAAGATCCATTTTCAGGACACATTTCTGGGAGCCAGAGAAAAACAGAGAATATCATTAAAATTCAGTAAGTTTATTTCTTAAATATCTGCTTCAATTGAATTCTCTCAACCAACCTAACTTGTAATCCTAGCTACTCAAGAGTCTGAGATCTGAGATTTGAAGCCAGCCCAGCCGGAAAGGGTTTTTTTTTGTTTGTTTTTGTTGGTCGTGGGGCTTGAACTCTGGGACTGAGCGCTGTCTCTCAGCTCTTCAGCTCAAGGCTAGTGCTCTACCACTTGAGCTACAACGTCACTTCCGGTTTTCCGGACTTTCCTGCCCAGGCTGGCTTTGAACCGCATTCCTCAGATCTCAGCCTCCTGAGTAGCTAGGATTACAGGAGTGAGCCACCGGCACCCAGCCGGAAAGTTTGAAAGCCTCTTATCTCCAACTAACCACCAAAAAGCTGGAAGTGGAGCTGCGGCTCAAGTTAATATCACATCATAGGGCTGGGAAGGTGGCTCAGTGGTAGAGTGCTTGCCTTGCATGCATGAGGCCCTGGGTTTGATTCCTCAGCACCACATAACCAAAAAGAAAAAAGCCGGAAGTAGGGCTGTGGCTCAAGTGGTAGAGCGCTAGCCTTGAGCTGAAGAGCTGAGGGACAGCACCCAGGCCAGAGTTCAGGCCCCACGACCGGACCCAAAAACACAAACAAACAAAAAGTTAATGTAACATCAATATTGAGCAAAAAAGCTCAGTGCTCAAGCCCTGAGTTCAAGCCCCAGAACCAGCACAAACAAAAAAATTTCAATCATTTCTAGGTTAAAAAAATTTACAATCAGAACATAACAATAATAAATTTTATCACTTTTTTTCCCTAAGGAAGTAGAGCCTAGGAAATCCGAACAAAAGGGACTTAAAGATCTTTATCTTTCTGATCTAAAGTACAGAATATAAGGGAGGAAAGGAAGTTCCTAGAAAGGTGGAGGAAAGACAGTATAAGTATACCTGGATTCCCAGTGCTATTGCAAAGATCCTTTTGCCCTTGGCAGACTTGGCTGTCTACATAGGAGGTAATGTGTACCCAGGCATTAATACCTCCAGGACAGATGACATCTTGAGGCAGTACCCTGAAGACAACACAGGTGGTCATAACATATAGTCCAAGGGGCTAGGCCTGGTTTCAATCCCCACATACAAGCTTGCAGCCCAGAGTTACTGAGCTCAGCAATGACCCTTTTTGATTCTTTTTTCCCCACCCTATTACTTACAGAGTCTGCAGCTGGGTAAAGCCATGGAAGGTATTGGTCAAGTTATCCTTGAGGGGATTTGCTTGCAAGTCTCTGCAAAACAGTTAGCACTCTGCACAGGAAAGCCCTCCATGTACATTTGTACATTCACATACCTGCCTGGACCCAATCCTTATCTCAAGCGGTCTGAGTTTAGATATTAATATTTGTCCACCTTTTCAAGAGTCTATTCCCAGGTTCATGCCTATAATCCTAGCTACTCAGGAGGCTGAGATATGAAAATTGAGGTTTGAAGCCAGCCTGAGAAGAAAAGCCTATGAGACTTATCATCAATTAACTACTGGGGAAAAAAAAAAGCCAGTGGAGCTGTGGCTCAAGTGGTAGAATGATCGCCTTAAGCACAAAAGCTCAGGGATGGTGCCCAGGCTCTGAGTTCAAGCCCCAGGATGGATGTGTGCATGTGCACGCGCACACACACACACACACACACACACACAGCCTCTCCTCCAAAGATTTTCTCATCAATACTTAATTAACCATATTCACCTTTTAGTCTGGAGGGTACTTAACTACTTACATGATAACAGCAGTACGTGCTTGAGGAAAGTTTGGACCAGGATTCTTCAGAGAACAGTTCTGGAGATCTAGTCTGAGAAAATAATTAATGTAAGTACAAGTCTCATTTTCGTTTTTTTTTGTTTGTTTGTTTTTGTCGGCCTTGGGGCTTGAACGCTGTCCTTGTGTTCTTCAGCTCAAGGCGAGTGCTCTACCACTTAAGCCATAGCACCACTTCCGGATTTCTAGCGGTTTATTGGGGATAAGAGTCTCACGAACTTTCCTGCCCTGGCTGGCTTTGAACCGCGATCCTCAGATCTCAGCCTCAAGAGTAGCTAGGATTACAGGCGTGAGCCACCGGCGCCCAGCTACGGGTCTCATTTTCATCCAAGGCAAGGTTTGTACTTGATCAGGCAATTCCCTTCAGATAATATTAACTAAACATAACTGTGTTCACAACCATAAATGTGGTGCTGTGGTAGACATTGTAATCAGGCACTATCCATTATAGCCAATACTAGCTACATGTAGCTACTTGAACTTAATGTAACCTAACAATCCAGTGCTTCATTTGCACTAGTTACATTTCAAGCGCATATGAAATACTGTAACAATGTTAGTGGCTACTGTGTTCCTTCATCACAGAAAGTGATGGACCACAGTGTTCTAATCCGTGCACCTATGTACTATGCATATATTGGAAGACATTTTACCTCTTGCCTAAATTAGTGATTTACATATTATGATTCTTAGATCCACAGAGGAGATTTAAATGAAAGTGCAAGTTATATGAGGTTTTTATAAGTGTATTTTCTGTCAGACTGTAAACTTCTGTACATCAAGGACCACAACACATTATTTTTTTCTCCAGTATCTATTGCCTTCCATTTACTTACAAATACTTTGAGTGCCTACAAACTACAAACATATGAAAAGTATACAATATACACATATAATTCAGTAGCTCAGTCTTTACAAGGTTTTGTAGTAGTAGAATGCCTTGAGACTGTCACCATGGGGCTGGAAAGGTGGCTCAGTGATAGAGTGCTTGCCTCGCATGCATGAGGCCCTGGGTTCGATTCCTCAACACCACATAAACAGAAAAGGCCAGAAGTGGTATGCTCAAGTGGTAGAGAACTAGCCTTGAGCTGAAAAGCTCAGGGACAGCACCCAGGTATAGAGTTCAAGCCCCACGACTGACAAAAAAAAAAAGGTGTTGGACCATGCAGGGAAGTCTGTGAGACTTTTTATCTCCAATAAATTCACACAATGGACTCAGGGATAGTGTCCATGACTGACAAAATGAATGAATTAATTAATTAAAAATAAATAAATGAGGGCTGGGAAGGTAGCTCAGTGGTAGAGCGCTTGCCTTGCATGCATGAGGTTCTGGGTTCGATTCCTCAGCACCACATAAGCCGAAAAAATTTTTAAAAAAAGCCCGAAATGGCGCTGTGGCTCAAGTGGTAGAGTGCTAGCCTTGAGCTAAAGAGCTAAGGGACAATGCCCAGGCCCAGAGTTCAGGCCCCACAACCAGATCCAAAAAAATAAATAAATGAGCTGAGAAGGTAGCTTAATGATAGAGTGCTGCCCTAGCATGCATGAAACCCTAGCTTTGATTCCTCAGTACCACATACACAAAAAAAGCTGGAAGTGGCGCTGTGGCTCAAGTGGTAGAGTGCTAGCCTTGAGCAAAAGAAGCTCAGGGATAGCACCCAGGCTCTGAGTTCAAGCCCCAGAATTGGCCATCAATCAATCAATTAATCAATAAGCGGTGCAGAAAAAGGGGAGTAGAAATAGTCCCAGTAGTTCATCTGTCGTCGTAATGTTAAAGCAAGAGCATCATACTGAAAAAAAAAAAGATTTAGTTTACAGAAAGTTTAATATAGAGAAGTATTTAGGTAGATTAGGGAAGGAGAATGAAAGCAAGACATGACATTTTGAGTTTGAAGCAAGGATACATCCTAGAAGAAATGTTTTATAGGTAACTAGAGGTCCTACATATACCTAAAGCTTGGAAAAGTTAAAGCCCAAACAGACTTAATTTTGAGAGACACCTGCATGATGCATACAGATGAAGCCATTAAAAATATTCTTGTGGGAAGCTGGGCTCAGGTGGCTCATGCCTGTAATCCTAACTACTCAGGAGACTGAGATCTGAGGATCCCAGTTCAAAGCTATCCGGGGCAGGAAAGTCCGTGAAATTCTTATCTCCAATAAACTACCAGAAAACTGGAAGTGGCACTGTGGCTCAAGTGGTAGAACACTCTCCTTCAGCTGAAAAACTGAGGGACAGTGCCCAGGCCCAGAAATCAAGCCCCATGACCAACCCCCCCCCCAAAATGTATATTCTTGTGAGGGCACTAGTAGCTCATGCCTGTAATACTAACTACTAAGAAAGCTGAGATCTGCAGATAGAGGTTTGAAAGTAGTTTAAGCAGAAAACTCTGACTCTCCAAAATAGTCTGCAAAAAGATGGGCTGGAGGAGTGGCTCAAATGGAAGAGCACCAGCCTGACAAATATTTGGCCCTGAGTTCAAATTCCACTAATGCCAAATAAATGAGGAAAAAAGCCGCATCGTTCCAGGAGAACCACAGGATTGTTTACTTAGCAAAAAATGCTGGGGCTGGGAAGGTGGTTCAGTGGTAGAGTGCTTGCCTTGTATGCATGAGGCCCTGGGTTCGATTCCTCAGTACCACATAAGCAGAAAAAGCCGGAAGTGACGCCGTGGCTCAAGTGGTAGAGCAGTAGCCTTGATCTAAAGAACTGAGGACAACGCCCAGGCCCAGAGTTCAGGCCCGGATCCCCCCCAAAAAAAAATTCTGTAAAACTTAAAAGTTTGAGAACACTTTAGATGCATCTACTTAGGCACCGATCTGGTAAGGCTTATAGACTTAAGAATACTTTTTCCAATGTTCAAGGATGTCTTCTCCTCCCTCACCCCAAGATGGCGCCCTTCTGATTCAGGCAGCAGCGGGCATGCAGCATTAGTTCTGATGTCTGCTTACAATAAACAGCCACTTGTGAAAAATTTTGCACACTTCCCGGACACTGAGTGCATATCTGCAGGAGAGAGAGAAAAAGAAACAATCTTATTAGGACTGTAGGAAATAAAGCCAAGATAAGATCAAAAGCTAACTGCCAGTAAACCTAGCTATTGGGGTATTGCCAGTTGGGCAAGAAGTTAGTCGGACTCTCCGCTCAATTAATAAGCTAGCCATATTCCAGATGCATGGGTAGGAGGATTGCTGTTTGTGTCCTGATGAGACAAAAACATGGGAGGAGTGTCTACTAAGCGGGAGAGATTCTGAGTTCAAAATTCTAGCGATCACCCGCCCTCCCACCCCTAAAACTAACTGTCTGTATCCTCTCCAGAGGTGGCTTTTACAAGGCTGGAGTAGAAGATGCCATTTCTTCTCCTAAAGCTGGGTGTCTATCAGTAAAGTGCCAGACTTTCGGTACCAGTCCTCACTCAGGGAGGGCCTTCGTCTTTGAGAATTATCAACTAAACATAGGATAGCCTCTTCAGAGACCTCTCCGACACACCGGTTTGGTGGGAGGAGTACAGGTACACAAAGAACTCGCCATCCAGTATCACAGAATGTAGTGGAAGCACCCACTACGTACGCGGGAGGAAGCGGCCTGCAAACGTCTAGGGGACTCCTCCAGGGGAAGAACAAATTAGTTATTCCAAGACTGAGGAGCGAGGAGATCAAATTTCAAATGACTTCGATGCAGGGAGGGCGAGGACGGCCGGGGCCTGGGAAACTGAGCGCTAGGGGCAGGATCCGGCCGGGTACGGCAGAGACCAGAGACCAAATCTGGGCTTGTGCTGACAGGCTGAATGGGGACAGCCACCGGCGAGCGCGACCAGCAATCCTGCTTGGGCCCGACCTCAGACTTGCTTCTGTACCTCGGGGAGCGCCAGAGCCCTTTCCACGCCCAGAGCCAGGAGTAGGGCCGTAGCCCAAGGCCACAGGGCGCCAGGACTGCCGTGCACGGGAGACGCCATTTCCCGTTCCCTTCGACCTTCTAGACAGCTCGCGAGAGCAGCGCTAAGCCACGCCCCTTCGTGGCACGCCTGCGCGTAGAGGCGTGGCCTAGTCCGCCTGGCGCAGCTCCCTGGGCGTGGCTTAGCCGGTCCCCGTCGTCCGGCTCGCACTGCGGGACGCTGGCGCTGTGGGAAGTCCGCGCTCATGTCTGCGCGTTCCAGTTCTCTTTCGAAATGAACAGAGCCACCTCTTCTTCATTCCTCTCTTTACCTCACTTCTCTCCTGCCGCCGCCCAGCTCCTCTGAGCGGCCTGGAGGCGCCCTCAGCCCCGCATTCAATGCCCCCCGGGACGCCCCGATTGCGCTTCGGCCGTGGCCCGGACCGCTCCATCCGCCCTCAGTAAACATGGCGGCGCAGCGTCTGGGGCGGGCGAGGGGCGGGGCGCTGTCACCCGACCGGGAGCGCTGCCTGCTTGCTACCCACGAGTGGAGACCAGGCAGGTGGGCCGGGGGTGGGGGCAGAAGCGGAGAGGCTCCGCTGATTCGTGTCGGCACTGGGGAGGAGCGCGGGCCGGGGCGGGGCAGGGCGAGCTGCCCGCAGCGTGGACCGGGAAGGTCTGCCGAGAGCGCAAGGTGATGAGCTCGCGTCTGGCGGAGGGACGGGAAAAACTGGAAAGAAGAGGGTCAGGGCGCTGAAGGAGGGAAGGGCGAAGGGCACATTCCGACCCGAGGACTCGACCCCGGGAACGCCCCGGGTTACCAGGTCCTCTTCACCTTAGTCCCGAGACTGTTCATCTCCGAGCCTAGCGTGGAGGTAGGAGCGGAATCGACGGTTCCCTAACTTCTTTCCTTTGCCTAAGCAGAAAAAGGGAGCGATGCTGATCTTGGGAAGAAAGAAGGGATTCGCCTAGCCCCGACGGAACGACAGAGGTAAGGCAAGGCAGTGCTACCCCAGAGTGGCCCAGAGCCTGACTGAAAGGCGCGCGGGGGAGAAGGTGGGAGAACTGTTGTCTTTGGTTAGCCGCCCTCCCTGTCCTCTCCCCCCCCCGCCCCCGCACCCCAAGTTCAACCATCCTAGTCCGAGCACCTGGCCCGGACTTCTCTTCTACGTGTTCCTAGACCTCTGCCTGGAAATTCTGAATTTACACTTTCGTTTAGGTTCCTGGCTGTCAAGTCTTGTTTTAATAAAAGTCTCCAAGCCTTCCAGATTCTGAGCAATTTTGGTTACAAGGTAAATTATTTTTGTTTTCCCAGCTTGCTCAGTTAGCCTGGCGTTCTGCTGTTGAGTCACACCTCCAGCCTAGCATTTTGCTGGTTATTAAGAGTTGGAGTCTTCTGGCCTTTTCTGCCCCTGCTAGCCTTACACTATAGTCCTACACACCTTAGCCTCTTGAGTATTTAGGATTACAAGTTTAACATACTAGTGTCTGGCTACAAGATTGGTTTTGAGGGAACCTTTTAGTGACTTAGAGTGGCCTCTTACAGTTGAAAGTATAGCTCATTGGTAGAGTGCAGATCTAGCTGGGTACAGAACTCAGCACTGGGCTGAGAATGTGACAATGGTAGAGTGCTTGCCTAATATGCATGAAGCCCTGGGTTCTATTCCTCAGTGCCACATAAACAGAAAAAAAACAGGAGTGGTGCTGTGGCTCAAATAGAGTGCTAACCTTGATCAATAGAAGCTCATGGACAATGCCCAGGCCCTGAGTTCAAGCCCCAGTACTGGCAAAATAAATAATAAATACTCAGCACTGCAAAAACCTTTACAGAGGGCTGAGAGGGTGGCATAATGGTATAGTGTTCATCTAGCATGCACGAAGCCGTGGGTTTGATTACTTAGTATCACATACATAGAAAAAGCCAGGAGTGGCGTTGTGGCTCAAGTGGTAGAGTGCTAGCCTTGAGCAAAAGCAGCTCGGACAGAATCCAGGCCCTGAGTACAAGCCCCAGGACTGGCAAAAAAAAAAAAAAAAAAAGCAAGATCTGGTAGAGGGAGGAAAGAAGAGGTGAATGAAGGATGATGGCAACTCATGGTCATACCGTGAATAAGCTTGATTTTTAAAAAACCTACAGAAAATAATAGCTTTTATAGAGTTTAATCCAATGCGGTGGGTAACTGTGGGACCACTTTTTTTTTTTTTTTTTTGTCAGTCATGGTGCTTGAATTCTGGGCCTGGACGCTGTCCCTGAGCTCTTCATCTCAAGGCTAGAGCTCTGCCACTTGGGCCACAGACCCACTTCTGGTTTTATGGTTGTTAATTGGAGATAAGAGTCTCACAGACTTTGCTGCCCAGGCTGGCTTTGAACCTCAGTCCTCAGATCTCAGCCTCCTGAGTAGCTAGGATTACAGGAATGAGCCACCAGCACCCAGCGGGACCACTTTTTTAAAGGGGATATTCCACCAGCCCATTTGTGCCTTGCTATATTACAGTTTTAATGAAGCAACTGAGCCCTTCCTTTTAGCTCCTACTCCATCAGATTTGAATCATTGTAGACTTTTTAGAAAGCTACTGTTCTATTCCTAGAATTTATTCTTGTCAATTGAAGTCTTTGTTACTGGGTTGAGTTTTTCCTGTCTTGCTTGGCTCTCTAGCTATGTGGCAGAGTTTTATGCATCTCATACAAATAAAATTTAGTTAGGAAACCTCATCACTAGAGGAACCCAGTACTGGACTTTTCTTCTACCACATGCCTATCTATACCACTAAACCTTTATTGCTGTATACTTTTTGCATACAAAAAAAATTTTTTTTCCTCCCTTTATCCTTCCCCACTGTACTTTTGTGTTTGATATTGAACTTAGGGCCTTGCACCTGCTAGGTAAGCACTCTACTTTTTGAAACAGGGTCTTGCTATGTATTGCAGGTTTGTCTTGGACTCACCATCTACCTGCTTCTGCTTTCTTTTTTTTTTGGGTCCGGTCGTGGGGCCTGAACTCTGGGCCTGGGCGCTGTCCCTCAGCTCTTCAGCTCAAGGCTAGCGCTCTGTACCACTTGAGCCACAGCACCACTTCTGGATTTTTTTTTTGCTTATGTGGTGCTGAGGAATTGAACCCAGGGCCTCAGGCATGCAAGGCAAGCACTCTACCACTGAGCTACCTTCCCAGCCCTGCTTCTGCTTTCTGAATGCTGGAATTAAAAGTATGTGCCACCACATCCAGAGGCAATCTTTTGTATTTCCAGCAGTTCCCATTTCTATTGTAACATTCAAAACTCAAGAGGAGTGAGAAAACTCTGTATGTAGCAATATACAAAGACCAATGCTATTTTTATGTTGATCCAGTGACCTTTTTGGATTCTTGTTTTAGAGACTAGCATTTGTGACTCTGGAAGCTCAGAGTTCAAGTCGAGTCAGGTATGAGACAATACCTTACCTACCAGACTACATTGTGAGGGTGCCAGAAGACAGCCTGATCTTTCTCCTAGTGGGCAAGAGCAGAAGACAGTTTATATTAATCTGTCTGTGGTTGAAATCTAAACTGTGTTCCGTGAATGACTGACTACATTGTTCTTACCCTGGTTCTCAGAGTGTAGGGACAGGGTCTCTGGTGAATCACATGTCATAGTTGTAGACAGCAGTATTTCTTTTTTCCTTGTATTGTATTGTGCTGCATAACCTTCAGCAGGTTTATTTCTTTAACACAGCTACCTTGTGAAAACTTGGGGAGTATTCCTGTCTTAATCTAAGACATGGTATTTTATATAGTACATCTAGTTGTTTATAAAGTACTTGTTATACTTTTGGTTACATACCAAGTGTTTAGAAAATGTTGACTGTCTGCTGGGAAGGTGGCTCAGTGGTAGAGTGCTTGCCTTGCATTCATGAGGCCCTGGGTTCGATTCCTCAGTACCACATAAGCAGAAAAAACTGGAAGTGGTGCTATGGCTCAAGTGGTAGAGAACTAGCCCTGGGCTGAAGAGCTGAGGGACAGTGCCCAGGCCCAGAGTTCAGGCCCCACTACTGACCAAAAAAAAAGAAAGAAAGAAAATGTTGACTGTCATCATCTGAAGCTATCTAAATATGTGGCATTCTGTGTGTTTTGTCCTTGTGTATGTGTTCACACTCATGCACATGTACTGGTATGTGCTGAGGCTTGAATTTAGGCCTGGGTGCTATCCCTTAGCTTTATTGCTCAAGGCTGGTGCTTTGCCAATAAGCTCCACCTCCATGTCCAGCTTTTTTCTGATTAATTGAAGATAAGAATCTCATAGACTTTTCTGCCCTTTTCTGACTTTTCTGGCTTTGTATTTTTATTCTCAGCTTTTAGCCTCTTGCATAGCTCAGATTATAGTAATAAGCCCCTGGTGGTTTTTTGTTGTTGTTGTTTGGTTTGATTTTGTTGCTGTTGTTGCCAGTCCTGGGGCTTGAACTCAGGGGCAGGACACTGCCCCTGAGCTTCTTTTGCTCTAGGCTAGCACTCTACCACTTGAGCCCCAGTGCCACTTCCGGCTTTTTCTGTTTATGTGGTACTGAGGAATTGAACCCAGGGCTTCATGCATGCTAGGGAAGCATTCTACCACTAAGCCACATTCCCAGCCCATGTTTTGCTTTTTCCTTTCATGCCAATAAGTACTTGTAAGAGATTACAAGTACTGCCGGGGCACCGGTGGCTCACGCCTGTAATCCTAGCTACTCAAGAGGCTAAGATCTGAGAATCCCAGTTCAAAGCCAGCCCGGGCAGGAAAGTCCGTGAGACTCTTATCTCCAATAAACCACCAGAAAACCAGAAGTGGTGCTTTGGCTCAAGTGGTACAGCACTTGCCTTGAGTTGAAGAGTACAGGGACAGTGCCCAGGCCCAGAGTTCAAGCCCCATGACCGACCAAAAAAATAATAATAATAATAATAGTGTGGAAAGCAGGATTGATAGGGAATCACTAGACATGGTCTGATCTGGCCTCTAACAGTAATTTGCTAAGGCCTTAATGTGATTACCTGTAAAATGAAGAGATTGTAAGAGTCATCTCCTTAGATTTCTTTAAACTTTGGATAATATAATCCCATTCTTGTTCTTTTGTGTACTCTAGTGTGTTCTTGGAAGGTTAGTACATTTTGTGTAGAATTAGAAAAACAACTTTCTAGTCTTCTCAGCTTTTTTCCCATTCCTTACAGCTCACAGGGTGCCTAGAGTGACTTATACTGAAAATTAATCCTTCTAAGAATGCTGTTGAATGGGAGCTCCCAGCTCCCTGTTCTGAAACTTCTAGAGCCAAGTTGGGGGCCATAGGGTGGTAGGGACGTTTGGATCACTACAATTGGTTCTCTGGAGCCTGAACAGATAGCTACTGGCCTTTTCTCCGCCCCCAGTTGCTGATCTCTCCCCAGCTACTTAAAAGCCAGACCTTCAGCCTCCGTTCAGCTCCAGGCAGCTCTGCCCCAGAACAGGAATTCTCCAGGTAGGTATCTGCCTCCAGCAGGATGAGGCCTTTCTCTGTAGCTGTTTCGCTTTCCACCAGTTCTGTGACTGGTTTTCTTCTTTCCTGGAATATTAATTTTGCTTCTGTCATGTTTGAATCAGATCCATTATTAACTTTGATTTAGCAAAAAGAGGGACTGAGAGATGGCTAGCTTGCTAGTAGTATTGGGGAGAATGTTAAGGGGCACAGGGCAGGTGGTCTGCTGGTACCTACGATAGGGTTTGGGACTGCTCATTGGTGACCAGGGCTGAGAAGAAATGCTGTTAGGTACAGACACCGCGGTCATGGAGGTGGAGCTGAAGCTTGAGGGAAACTCTGCTATCACTAGTCTCTGTTCCCTGCTGGGCGGTGGCGCCAGGCTGAGCTCTGCTGGCTCTGTACATTGTAGTGACTGGGTCTGTGCCTGAAAATGGAAGGAAGTTGAGCTATAGTTGATTTTTCTTAGGCTAATCTGGTGGAGACCCAAGAATGTGCTTTGTGCTCTGCACAAAGGGTGCTGGCCAAGTTCTTTTCTTGTGTCTATCTCATTGTCCTTCCTCCCTTTTCTATGTCGCCTACTAAACTTATCTCAGAACTTCCAGGGCAGTCATTACCACACTAACTTGTCCGTCTGATAGGCCTGGTGTGTCTGGGGCTTGTAGGTGGGCAGCCATGAGGGGAGTTGTCTTGACTACTTGGTAACTCCTTGCAGCAAACCCTGGACCAGGCCACTGTGTGGAGGAGGAGGAGTTCTCTGAGACCCTGGCTACGAGCCAACTGAGAGCAATTGGCTGCACCTGCCCAACTGCGTAGCAGTCAGAGCCCAGGAGCAGCAACTGGCTGCGGAGTGCAGATGCAGCGAAGATGAACATAGAGGGGAGTGCCTCACCTTCTCCTCTTCCAACCTCCGACACAAGTGTGGTCACCTCCACCTTCTCTGTTGTAGACTATATAGTGTTCACCCTGCTGCTGCTGTTCTCCCTGGCCATTGGACTCTACCATGCTTGTCGTGGTTGGAGTCGCCATACTGTTGGCCAGCTACTGCTGGCAGACCGCAAAATGGGCTGCCTTCCTGTGGCACTGTCACTGCTGGCCACCTTCCAGTCAGCTGTGGCCATCCTGGGTGTGCCATCAGAGATTTACCGATTTGGGACCCAGTATTGGTTTCTGGGCTGCTCCTATTTCCTGGGGCTGCTAATCCCTGCTCACGTCTTCATCCCTGTCTTCTACCGCCTGCATCTTACCAGCGCTTATGAGGTGAGCAGGGACAGAGAGGAGGAGCATAAGGACTTCAGGGATGGTGGTAGAGACAGTTGGGACCTCCTGATCACTTCCATTTGGACAAAGTGACAAAGACTCCCTTGGGTTTGTTTGTTCTTTCTGTAGATCAGAGCCTGGTTAGAGGGGTTGGAGGAGTCAGGGGAGTGCCATGCCTAGAGAGGCCAGAGCAGATATTCACTGATTCATTCCCTCATGTTCCCAGGCCTCTTGAGGGAAGAGTATATCTTGTGTGGTGTGTGGGGGTGGCAAGTCAGAAGAAATACTGTACCTATTTTTTCTGTGTCTTTCTACCTAGTACCTGGAGCTAAGATTCAATAAAGCAGTGAGAGTTTGTGGAACTATAACCTTCATCTTTCAGATGGTAAGTGAAATATGATTGAAATGGAGCCTAGACTTAGTAGAGGGAGTAGAACTCAGGCACACTGAGGGGGCGGGGGCAGAGCCTTCCCTTCTCCCATTCCTACAAGGAGTTTGTCAACCTCCAATTGCAATCTGCCCATTTCATCCAATGTCTCCACAGATAGGCAGTGGTTGTAAGCCAGACTTGGTAGGAGGATGGAGGTGAACCTTGGTGAAGGGAAGTCTTTCCACCCACATCTTCTTTCTCCCTCACATTCTTTTCGACATCCAACAGGTTATCTACATGGGGGTTGTGCTCTATGCTCCATCGTTGGCCCTCAATGCAGGTGAGAAGTCAACCCCTGGCTTCTAGCCATGGTTAACTGGGAAAACACCTTTAGGAGAAGAAGAGAGAAGGCAGTGTGCCAAAAAGAATCTGACCTTGGGGAGAGAGTTAATTAATTTACTGCATGGGTCCTCCAATTGTTTTTTTTATTTTAAACCACTGTTAGAAAGCAGACTTAGGTCATCTCACCTTAAAAGTTGATTAAACATTACTACCATGCCACACCTGAATTTGTTAATCAACACCTTTCATTGGAGCTATGCAAACCTTTTTTTTTCCATTTTGGGAATGATTTATTTCACCTTTAATAACGAATTGCCTCATCTGTTGACATAGCTGCCCCCATCAGACCTTCTCTGGCTTCTCTCCTAGATAACCTTGGGTTAGCAGTAACCTTTGTCTACTTTCAGTGACTGGCTTTGATCTGTGGCTGTCTGTGCTGGCCCTAGGCATTGTCTGTACTGTCTACACTGCACTGGTAAGTACAATAGTTCCTAAGGGATAGAGAGAGATGGTAAGAGAAGAAAAAAGATGAGATAAAAGTATAAATAGTCCACGTGCTCATGCCTATAATCCTAGCTACTCAGGAGGCTGAAATCTGAGGATCTTGGTTCAAAGCCAGCCTGAGCAGGAAAAGTCCGTGAGACTCTTCTTCTCTCCACCCAGCCACCAGAAAACCAGAAGGGGCACTATGGGTCAAAGAGGTAGAGCATTAGTGTAGAGCAAAAAAACTCAGGGACAGCATCTAGGGCTTGAGTTCAAGCCCTATGACTGACCAAAAAAAAAAAGAAGGAAGAAGAAGAAAGAGTATAAACAAGAGGTAGGTGAACTTCTGGAGTGCGGTGGGGTAGAGTAGAATAAGGTGGGATGTAGGGCTGGATGATGATGAGGCCAATAGAGTCTAACCAGTTGTGGAGTATAGCTACCTTGCTAGAGGTGGATGATGTGGAAGACCTTTGTAGTGGGTATGTTGTCTTTTCCCTGCAGGGTGGGCTGAAAGCCGTCATCTGGACAGATGTGTTCCAGACACTGGTCATGTTCCTAGGGCAGCTGGTGGTTATCATCGTGGGGTCTGTCAAAGTGGGCGGCTTAGGACACGTGTGGGATGTGGCTTCCCAATATGGTCTCATCTCTGGGATTGAGTAAGTACACACCTTCCTCTCCTGGGGTCTGCCCTGGGGCTGAGGCCATCCTAGAGCCTGCTCTCAGGGCTATAGTAAGCATAGGGCAAGCTGGGAAGCCTCTAGTTCACATAGCCAATGGGAGAGGTGAGCAGAGATATTCAGCTGGTGTTTATGGAAGGCCAAGATGTGACCTACATGAGTACTTGAGACAAGCTTGGGATTGGAGAAAGGGAACCCTGTCTCTGGCTTACTGGAGTCTGTCTCTCTGTCTCTGTCTCTCTTACATTCCCTCCTCTCTCCTCCCCTCTTTCTTCTCTCCTCTCCTTTGGTGGTACTAAGGTATAAACTCACTGTGTCAAGCTTGCTGGTCAGTGTTCTACCTGAGCCATGATATGGTTCTACTCGAGCTATGCTGTGTCTTGAGACATTGCCTTCAGTCTTACCCTTGGCCAAGCAGTGGTATTTCTGCTCTCCACTGATTGCCCTTGCTGGGAGGGCAGGAAGACAACTTTCCCTTGTCTGCCTCTGTAGCAGAGGGGCTGAGTAGTTTCTATTGCAGGCTGGATCCTGACCCTTTTGTGAGGCATACTTTCTGGACGTTGGCTTTTGGAGGTGTTTTCATGATGCTCTCTTTATATGGAGTGAACCAGGCTCAGGTTCAGCGCTACCTCAGTTCCCGCACAGAGAAGGCTGCTATACTGTGAGTTTCAGGACAAGACACACCAAAAGGTTTCCTAGAGGCTGTAGGGTGGGACAGGATCCAGGGGGCAACATTCACTTTCACCCCCATTCTACCTTTCGGGGGTCAGGACTTGGGCCTCCTGGAGGCTTGAGGAGGCATGTCTGAGGTTGTCTTAATCCCGTCTCTCCCCTTGGGGCTGGCCTCTTTTGCAGTTCCTGCTATGCTGTGTTCCCTTGCCAGCAGATAGTCCTCTGCATGAGCTGCCTCATTGGTATGGTCATGTTCGCCTATTACAAGGAGTATGCCATGAGCATCCAACAGGCTCAGGCAGCCCCTGACCAGGTAAGAAGAACATATCCCTGGCTCCTTGAGATGCCAGTCTGGGCCCCTAAGCAAAGTGGCCAAATTGCTGCAAAAATGCCTTTACAACCCTCCCACTTAGGTCCCAACAGGCTGCCATGTTAGACCCAAGCCTCTGGCTTCGTGTACAGTGCTCTCCCACTTGGCAGGGGGGAGGAGGCAGCCCTGCCTTTACCCATTCCCCACCAAGCACCTCATGCTCTGTTGTCACATGCCTGGTCTCATCTGAGCCTCGTAACAGACTAACCAGGTCTGAAGAGGTAAACAGCATGCTTATGTCATGGTGATTGATGTCAGAGTCAGAGCTGGGTGGGCTTCTTTTTTTTCCCCAGAGCCTGTTTTCTTCTCATTGGCATATAACTTAAACAACAGATGCCTGTATGTCTGGTACCCCTTTTTATTGCACTCAGGCAATAAATAGAATGGCACCTGAGTATGGCATCCCACTGAGGAGAGCTTATACTCTGCTCTGCTTTACAGTTTGTTTTGTACTTCGTGATGGATCTCCTCAAAAGCCTGCCAGGTCTACCTGGGCTCTTCGTTGCTTGCCTCTTCAGTGGCTCCCTCAGGTACCCACTTCAACCAGTTCTCCCACCTAGGGTGCACCTACCCCTGCTCCTTACAGGGACAGGTTGGGGAGGGATTCACTCTGAGTTTCTCAGTCAGGATTGTTTAGGACATAGCACAGTCTCTTACAGGTTATGCCCCTGTTTTTAAGGTTCTTCTTCCATGGTACAAAGCATTCATCTACTTGTTCAAACCTGTACTTATAAGGAAAGGACAGTGTCCTTGCCTTCCTGACCTCTGGAGCTAGCCTAGGCTATAACTGTGCATCCAGGTGGTTTCTTGTCAGTATAGCACACTTCTAAACTTAAAACTACTGTTCCCGCTATAGAAGCCCTATTAGTTCTCACTTAGCTGCAAGGCTTAGCAGGTCATTCTCTCCTTCCCAGTACCATATCCTCAGCATTTAACTCACTGGCAACTGTTACAATGGAAGACCTGATCCAACCCTGGTTCCCAGAGTTCTGTGAAGCCCATGCCATCCTGCTTTCCCGGAGCCTTGGTAGGATTGTGCTTTCACAAGTCTTGTTCTTACTGAGATACACCCTGACCACTGTTATCAGTCTGCTGTCTTATTCCAGGCTCAGCTTGTGCCTGAAGAAGCACACAGCCTTCACCTCACTGATTATACTTTGGGCAGTGCCTGGGGAGGTTTTGAGCCAGAGCTATGAGAGGGGTGGAGGGACCTAGAAGTGGGGAATGAGATAATAGACCTCAGTAGTTTGGTGCCTTATACTTGTAATCCTAGTTGCTTGGGTGGTTGAGATTGGGAGGGTTGTAATTAGAGGCAGTGGGCAGTTAGTGAGACCCATCTTCAACCAAGAGCCAGGCTTAGTGGTGCACCTGTCATCATAGCTACTATAGGAAGCTGAAAATAGGCAGGTCATTCAGGCATTAGGTGAAACTGTATCTCAAAAATAACCAGCACATAGAAAGGCTAGAAGATACCAGATGTTGGTGGCTCACCCTGTAATCCTAGCTACTTAGGAGGCTGAGAACTGAGGAACTATATTCAGAGCCACTCCAGGCAGGAATGTCTATAAGATTCTTATCTAAAAAGCTAGAAGTGGAGTGATTGCTTAATTGGAAGAGCACCAGCCATGAGTGAAAAAGCTAAGGGACAGTGTCAGGCCTTGCGGTAAAGCCCTAGTACTATTACAAAAAGAAAACAAAAAGTGCTTGCAACATGACTCAGCAGAGTCCCTGCCTAGCAAGTGCAGTGCCCTGAGTTCAAACTCTAATAATGAAAGGAGAAAAGGTGGCTTGGTTGGGGAGGTTGCTTACATTTACCCTGTTTCTTGTGTTTACTCACATCTGATTGTTTCCTTTCTTCTGTTTGTCTCCAGCCTTTGGCTATGGGCTACTTTGCCTGGGAATGGCCTTTATTTCCTCCCAGATGGGACCTGTGCTACAGGTAAAGACCAAGGAGGAGGGCTGGGGAAGGTGGCTTAGTGGTAGAGCGCTTGCCTTCAATGCATGAGGCCCTGGGTTCGATTCCTTAGCACCACATAAGCAGGAAGAAAAAGCCAGAAGTGGCGCTGTGGCTCAGTGGTAGAGCCTTGAGCTGAAGAGCTGACGGACAGGGCCCAGGTCCAGAGTTCAGGCCCCACAACCGGACCCAAAAAAAAAAAAAACACCAAGTTGGAGAGAGGAGGAAGCAGTTCTTAAGGGAGCAAAGGAATTGATTCAGACAGGAAACTGAGGAATCCAGCTGCTTTGAGAGGAATGGCTTAAGGCAGCCCCGGGTCAGATTCCCCTCTGATTGGTCACCTTTAGCTGTGAACGGACTCACAAGTAGCTGAAAGCTGCTTGTAGGATGTTGTCAACTTAAGAGTCCTAGGAACCAGCCTTGGGAGAGCCTGGGTCACATACCTACAACCATTTCTGCATATTAGAATCCTTCTAGGTAGAAGAAGCAGATAACTAATGCAGAACCCTGAGGCTGGGGGCTCTTAGTCTGTGTTCTTTTCCTTTTTTCTGAACCCTGTCCTATACAGGCAGCAATCAGTATCTTTGGTATGGTCGGGGGGCCGCTGCTGGGACTCTTCTGCCTTGGGATGTTCTTTCCCTCTGCCAACCCACCTGTGAGTGACATCTCTGGCTTCAAAGTTGTGCCTGTGGGGACTGGGTTGGGAGGGCTGGTGTGAAGGGTTGGGAGGGGGTGGCCTGTGACAAGAGTTTGCCATGTCTCTGGGCAGGGTGCCATTGTGGGCCTGCTGGCTGGACTCATCATGGCCTTCTGGATCGGCATTGGGAACATAGTGACCAACATGGGCTCTGGTGTTCCACATCCTTCCTTTAATGCGTCCACCTTCTCCCTGTTCAGCAACCTGACCAACACCACTGTGACCACCCTGATGCCCTCTGCCACCCTCTCCAAGTGAGGCAGGCTTGCTGTCTTTCTCCTTGAGAACAATAACGGCACTTTTGAGGGGCCTGCGGGAAATGTTAGGTTGGGTCTTAGGACCCATGCAGGTGGGTGGAGCCGGGTGCCTGAAGAGTCACCTGCCAAAACATAGCTTTGTCCTCATCCTTCTGCTTCCTCCAGGCCCGTGGGACTGCAGCGGTTTTACTCCTTGTCCTATTTATGGTACAGCGCTCACAACTCCACCACAGTCATTGTGGTGGGCCTGATTATCAGTCTGCTCACTGGTGAGAGTGCAAGGTCACAGAATAGAGAAATGAGGGGGTGAGGGGGGGGTGGCACATCTAGGACATGGGCACAGGGGACCTCTGCTAGAAAGGGTAATAAGAGACTCACAAGTGCCTCTTTTCAGGAGGAATGCGGGGCCGGTACCTGGACCCCCGGACCATTTACCCTGTGCTGCCAAGACTCCTTGCCCTCCTACCATTGTCCTGTCAGAAGCGGCTTTGCTGTGGAAGCTGCGGCCAGGTGGGACCCATGTTTCTCCTGGAGATGCCATCAAGTGTCTGGGCTCCCCTCCATCGCCTCTCTTTCCTTCCCTTAGCACACCTCTGATCACCTGCCTAAGCCTGGAGTGTCCCCCATCACTGCCCCAGCCTCCACCCTCAGAGCCACCCTAATTCAGAGGGCAAAAGAATCTGGCCCGCAGCGTAGCTCACCTAAGCTGTTCCCACTATCCTCCCCATACCGCTTGCCCTGTGCTCCCCCATGTCCTCTTCCTGTCCCCCTGCCCCCTCTAGCGGAACCAAGCAGGGTCTCACCTTTTCTGCATGAGTCCCTTCACCTCCCTTTGCCCACATTCACCAGATCTACCACCTTTGCTCTGTGCTCTCCAGGATATCCCCATGGACACAAACCTGTTTCCAGAGAAGATGAAGAATGGGGTGCTGCAAAACAGCAGGATCAAGGAGGCGATGGCTGAGGATGGCTCAGCTCACCAGGGGTACAGCCCGACCTTCATTGTTCAGGAGACCTCACTGTGACCCGGACTCAGGCCCCTCAGCCTCTGTTCTTGCTGTCAGGCAGCAGCCAAAAGCTACCCTGTAGTGTGGGGATGGGTCAGGATGACCTAGCCCACACCAATGGACTTTGTTCCTAAAGATTCTCACCTGCCATGGAACCCGTTGCATTTTGGGGGTGGGAGAGTAGCACAGCGTTTTTTCTTTGTCTTGACAATCTTTTGCTCTTTGGACCAGAATTACAAACAGTGGGATTGAAGCTGGATGCTAGTGGCTCATGCCTATAATTCTAGCTACTCAGGTTGAGATCTGGAGGATCACTTGCTACCCTGGGCAGAGCAGTCTTTGATACTCCATTTCAAAAAATCAAAGCTGGAGGTGTGGCCTTATGGTAGAGTACCAGCTTTGGCACTGACACATATACACAAATAGGGTTGTATCAAAAATGAGGGTAGAAGTGAACCTCTGGGAAAAGGATAATGGGTTCTGTTAATATAGCCAGGGTCCTTTGGAGTGAATAGAAATATCACTTCCTGTATGCCCTAGGGCCCAATGAGGTAAGATTGACCAACTCTATCCTAGAGTTGAGAGGCTGCCTTGGCCAAATGTTTCTCATGGCATCCTGTCTCGGCACCAATTCTGTCTGCCAAAGTGGGCCCTGTGATTATTTTCAGGTTGTAACACTCAAGCCCCTCATTCTGTGTGTACCTCCATTCTTCAGAGGTTTTGGTATCCCTAGGCTCCTCAGCATACACAGATGTGGTCATCTATGTGTAAAATAGGCAGGTTTTCTGTGTCACTGACCCTACTCTTCACCACTGAGGTCAGCACTCTGGTGCAGAAGAAATGTGGATCCAAGGAACTGGTGCTGTTAGCAGATCCTCTGGAGTATACTGTCCTCTAAACGCCGCCAGGCCACCCTGGGGTCATTCTGTGATCCATACTCCTTTCTTTTTGGAGTTTCTCCCTCAAACATCTTTGTTCCTAGGGAATAAAAACAACACTTAGACCAAGAGTCTGGGCTCCTGTTCTGTGTCCAACTATCTATCCAGATCCAGTCCCTCTTAATGAGATTGGAGCCCCTCCTGTACAGAGGTATCTGCAAAAGAAGAAGCAGACTTAGGGTGCCGTGTCTGTAGGGTTCTGTGTTGGGCTTCAGGTGGAAGATGCGTTCTCCCATGGAGGCCACGTTTCCCTCACCATCACCAAAGCAACGTCTCAGATTTTCTCTTGTGAGAGGAAGAATGCTTCTTGACTTCACAAACAACATTCTGCCTAGACTGTTGATGGTTTTTAATTTTTTGGTGCTAGTCCTGGGGCTTTCATTCAGGGCCTTAGCTTTTTTTGCTTAAGGTTAATGTGCTACCACTTGAGCCACAACTCCTCTTTTGGCTTTATGGTGGTTAATCGGAGATAAGAGTCTCAAGGACTTTCCTGCCTGGGGCTGGCTTTGAACAGATCTCAGCCTTCTGAGTAGCTAGAACTGTAGGCATTAGTCACTGATTTGTTTTATTAGCAATACTAGGGTTTGAAGTTGGGGCCTCAAGTTTGCTAAGCAGATGATCTTATCACTTGAACCATGCCCAGCCTTGACTTTTTTTTTTTCAAGACAAGCTGGTCCAGGTGCTGGTGGCTTAATGCTTGTTATCCTAGCAACTCAAGTGGCTGAGATCTGGGGATCACAGTTAAGGCAGCCTGGGCAGAAAAGACTTCCAATTAAACACTCAAAATCTGGAACTGGTACAGTGGCTCAAGTGGTAGAGGACTAGCCTTGAGCACAAAGGGGCTCAGGAACTGGCTCAGGCCTGGTGTTTAAGCCCCACAATCAACAAAACACACTAGCCAGGCACTGGTAGCTTAGCTTGTAATCCTAGCTACTCAGAAAGCTGAGATCTGAGGATGGTGTTTGGAAGCCAGCACAGGTGGGAAAGTCCATGAGACATTTTTTTTTTTTTTTGGTCCAGTCATGGGGCCTGAACTCTGGACCTGGGCGCTGTCCCTCAGCTCTTTAGCTCAAGGCTAGCACTCTACCACTTGAGCCACAGCGCCACTAATGGCTTTTTTTCTTTTTTGTTATGTGGCGCTGAGGAATCGAACCCAGGGCCTCATGCATGCAAGGCAAGCGTTCTACCACTGAGCCACCTTCCCAGCTCCACCATGAGACATTTCTAATCACAGAAAAAGCTAGAAGTGATAATATAGCTCATGGTACAGTACTGGCCTTGGGCAAAAGGAGCTTAGGGACAATGCCTATGTCCAGAGTTCAAGGCCCAGGCCCAACAATAAAAAAAAAAAAGATACGATTTTCACCCTCTCACACCTGGTCTCTGCCCCTACCTGGGCTTCTCAGGCTGCCCAGTGCAGGGCTCAAGTGGTAGAACAGTAGCCTTAAGCACAAAGAGGCTCAGAGATAGCACTCAGGTCCTGAGTTAAAGCCCTATAATCAATGCCCTCCTCCCCCCCCCAAAAAAAGCTCTAGGGTTTCTCAGCTGTGTCTGGCAGGACCATACCTCTCCTGATGCCTTCCTCCATGGTCCCAAGTCACTGCTCCTCCACAACCTATAAACCTGCAGCTGAATACTCAGTATATCCCTGCCTGCCTCTATCCTGCTTCCTTTAAGAGTCAGGGTTGGGCTGGGAATGCAGCTTAGTGGTAGAGTGCTTGCCTAGGATGCATGAAGCCCTGGGTTCCATCCCTCAGTACCACAAAAACAAAAAGAGCTGGAAAGTGGAGCTATGGCTCAAGTGGAAAAGTGCTAGCCTTGAGCGAAAGAAGCTTAGGGATGGGGCTGGGAAGGTGGCTCAGTGGTAGAGTGCTTGCCTTGCATGCTCAGAACCACATAAGCAGAAAAAGCCGGAAGTGGAGCTGTGGCTCAAGTGGTAGAGTGCTAGCCTTAAACTGAAGAGGGACTGAGCCCAGGCCCCATGACAGACAGACAGACACACACACACACACACACATTTGGTGCCAGTCCTAGGACTTGTACTCGGGGACTGGGTGTCCCTAAGCTTTTTTTTTTTCTTCTTTTCTCGTGTGTGTGTGTGTGTGTGTGTGTGTGTGTGTGTGTGTGTGTGTGTGTGTATGCATGTGCTAGTTCTATGGCTCGAACTTGGCTTGGATGCTGTCCCATAGCTTTTTTTACTCAGGGCTGGTGCTCTACCACTTGAACCATAGGCTTTTGCTGGTTAATTGGAGATAAGTCTCAAGGACTTTCTTGTCCCCTCTGTCCTTGAACTGTGATTCTCAGATCTCAGCCTCCTGAGAGGCTAGGATTACAGGTGTGAGCCAGTGGGGTCCAGCAACAGTGACACTCCTGCTTTTATGGTGGTTAATTGGAGATAAGAGTCTCACAGACTCCTGCCTTGCTGGCTTTGACCCTTGATCCTCAGATTTGTCTTCTGAGTAGCTAGGCTTACAGGCATGAGCCACTGGTGCCCAGCTTGCCAGGTTCTTTTGAACTCAAACTTTGTTTCCTGGTTCCAGTGCACGGCCCTCTTACGGTAGGCAACATTCAGGATGATTGCAACCTAAAGTGAGACACAAAGTTCAAGCCAGAGTACATCATCTGGATTCTTTGGATCCAACCTCCTCATTTCTTGGTCAACCCAGGAGCTTCAGAAAAGTCAACAAAAGAGCATATGCCCAAGACCAGAACTTTGGCATAGAGAACATGTCAGGTTGGCAAAGATGTTCCTTCCCTTACAGCAAATTAAACTAAACATGCTTTAAAATGTGCCCTTTAGGAGCCGGGAAGGTGGCTCAGTGGTAGAATGCTTGTCTTATATGCATGAGCCCCTGGGTTCGATTCCTCAGCACCACATAAGCAGAAAAAGCCGGAAGTTGCCCTGTTCAAGTGGTAGAGCACTAGTCTTGAGCTAAAGAGCTCATGGCACGCAGGCCTAGAGTTCAGGCCCTATGACCAGCAAAAGAAAAGAAAAGAAAAAGTGCTATTTAATGGTTATGAAGATAGAGGGCACTAGATCTGGATTCAAATACTGCCTCATCCATTTAACCTTGAGGTTCGGCTTTTTTGTTGGTTGTGCTTGAACTCCAGGCCTGGGCATTGCCCCTGAGCACTTCTGATCAAGGCTAGCACTCTACCACTGAGCCACTGCTCTGAGTCCAGTTTTTGAGTAATTAATTGGAGATAAGAGTCTCATCCAGGCTGACTTTGAACTCTGATCCTCAAATCTCAGCCTCCTGAGTAGTAGCTAGGATTATGGGCATGAACCACAGTGCCTGGCATTTCAGCTGCTTTATCTGTTAAACATGAAATTCATATAGTTGTGTGTACACATGCATTATAATTGATAGTTAAAGAATGTAAGTAGGAAGTAGGAAAAAAATGAGGGAAGGGGTTACAAGTTAGACAAGAAATGTACTTATTACCTTGTGTAAATGTAACCCCTCTGTACATCACC